>NC_041391.1:533606395-533710304 GCF_002162155.2 Triticum dicoccoides | reverse complement strand
TTTCTTCCACACGGCAGGCCACACTCTCTCAATCTCGCCCTCTTATCTGAGTCTTGTTTAACCTAGTTTTCTTTCACACACAAATGATATATCTCCCTGTTCGGGCCTCGATCGACACACTCTATACTCTCTCACGCAGATTGTCTATCTAGGTCAGTCCATCCAAGCCGCCGCCACTCTTTTGACTTCATGGTGGGCCACGCTCACTCAATCTCTCTCTCTCTCTCTCTCTCTCTCTCTCTCTCTCTCTGTGTGTGTGTGTGTGTGTGTGTGTGTGTGTGTGTGTGTGTGTGTGTGTGTCTCGATTTACCTCGCTCCTCGGACAAAAACGATATATCACCATGTTTGAGCCCAATTCGACCTATTCACATTGTATACTCTCTCACGCACATCGTCTATCTAGGTCACTGTCGGTGTCAAAACCGGCGGATCTCGGGTAGGGGGTCCCGAACTGTGCGTCTAGGCGGATGGTAACAGGAGACAAGGGACACGATGTTTTTACCCAGGTTCGGGCCCTCTCGATGGAGGTAAAACCCTACTCCTGCTTGATTAATATTGATGATATGGGTAGTACAAGAGTAGATCTACCACGAGATCGGAGTGGCTAAACCCTAGAAGCTAGCCTATGGTATGATTGTTGTTCGTCCTATGGACTAAAACTCTCCGGTTTATATAGACACCGGGGAGGGCTAGGGTTACACAGAGTCGGTTACAATGGGAGGAGATCTTCATATCGTATCGCCAAGCTTGCCTTCCACGCCAAGGAAAGTCCCATCCGGACACGGGACGGAGTCTTCAATCTTCTATCTTCATAGTCCGGGAGTCCGGCCAAAGGTCTTAGTCCGGCCATCCGGACACCCCCTAATACAGGACTCCCTCAGCAGCCCCTGAACCAGGCTTCAAAGACGACGAGTCCGGCGCCAAGTTGTCTTCGGCATTGCAAGGCGGGTTCCTCCTCCGAATATTCCATAGAAGATGTTGAACACCAGGGTGGTGTCCGGCTCTGCAAAATAAGTTCCACATTCCATCGTAGAGAGAATAATATTTGTATTAATTGGATCTGTTGACGTATTCCACGGCATGACATCATGCCACGGCCAGGCTTTTATTCATTTTATTGTCCCACCTTAGCGCGTTTAGCGAGGTGGTTTCCTTGGCACGTCTTGTCAAAGCAGAGATTGTGTCCCCTTATTCCGGGATTCTCATCAATACGGGTGTGGGTAACCCAACCGTGACTTGGTATGACTCCCTAATTGAAAGCGAGTCTCAAACGGTTACGGGGAGGGCTCTTGGTATTCACCTCCTTTATAAAGGAACCAAGGCCCGGCTCCCTTCTTCTCAAACCAATCAAATCCGCCCCTCGCTTCGAGTTCCAACACCCAAAGCTCTAGTTTTAGGCGCTTTGGACCTTCAAAGATGTCTGGCTCCGACCTACAAGGCCGGTGGATGCCTTCCTCCATTATGGAAGAAGATGTGCGAAAGCTAAGAGATGCCAGGTATCTAACCAACGAAATCTCGCATAGACTGCCTACTCAAGGGCAAGCGGTTCCCGCTCCCCAGCCCGGTGAAAGCGTGGTGTTCACATCTCACTTCCTTCGAGGGCTAGGCTTCCCGATCGATCCCTTTGTGAGGGGGCTTATGTATTACTACGGGCTGGAGTTCCACGACCTAGCTCCGGAGTCCATCCTCCAGATCTCATCATTCATTGTCGTGTGCGAGGCCTTCCTCCATATCACCCCTCACTTCGGATTGTGGCTAAAAACTTTCAAAGTGGAACCGAAAATGATCGAGGGGCAGCACGCTGAGTGCGGAGGGGCTATAATAAGCAAGATGGACGACGCTCCATGGCCCAAAGGCTCTTTTCAAGAGGAGCTCGGCTTATGGCAACGGGACTGGTTTTACATCACAGCCCCTAAGGGTACCACATGGGTGGCACCACCTACGTTTCGCTCGGGTCCCCCACCACGGCTGGCGTCATGGGTTAACAAAGAACTTATCTGGGGGCCGCCCAAAGACGTGCCCTTGCTGCAGGGCCGTATTCGAGATCTTCTAGAAAGAGATATCAATTTGACCGTAGTGGCGCAAGTCATGGTGATTCGCCGCACACTGCCCTGCAAACGTCGACCTCTCCGCCTGTGGGAGTTCAATCCGGAGGGACCACGAGTCCTACAACATTTCATGGGAATGACTCCCATGGAGATGTACAAATTGTTCTTCGGATCACAAGCAAGGTGTCCGGATTTGTCCGAGGACGCAAGTCTGAGCTGCAATCGCCCGCATGCTAAAGTAAGTAGCCCCGTATTTGGATACACCATCCATATTTTTATCAAATCTACCCTTTAGCAGAGTTGTCTTTCGAACAGGAGTGGATGGCGAAGGCAAAGCTTATTAGGTGTCCAGCCCCCCTGCCCGAGACCGTGCCGAATCCCATGCTTACCAGGATGCTAGAGGCCGCGCCGTTGGCGGAAGGCGAAGAGGGGACCCGAGGAGCTACCGCCTCCATGAAGGAGGCCGTTAGGAATGGAAGAATCGAAAATTCTCCCAACCAGGGAAAGAAAAGGACTACCTCTGAAGACCCGGAGGTGATAACCTCAAAACGGGGAAAGAAATCTTCGTTAGAGGGTTCGGCACCGGAGAACGCCCCAGCTGAATCGCCCCCTAAAGGGGACCCGCTCTCCCCCGAGGCATAAGTGAAGGGAGGGGTTCCATAATGAATCAGACTCACGTTTTATTCCTGAGGAAAATAACCAAAACATTATTTTGCAGTTCGGATCTCACCCTTCTCAGCAGAGCTCATCTTCGGGGGATCTTCGTCTAGCGATGATAGAGAGCGAAACGCCTCCCCTTGTTCCACCGTCTCACGAGGCTGGCGACCCCGAGGTATCGTCCCAGAGGGTTTTTTCAAGTCCGGACCCTGGAAAAGGTCGTCAGACTAGTCCGGCACCCTCTTGCACGCTGGCGGAGGGGCTGAAGGATCTGCTTGGTAGGGCGTCCATCTCCGAAGAACACCGTACGTTGATGGATACGGTGATTGAAAGGATTTCATCCGCGGAAAGCGGATTGTACAAGGCTGCCAGGAGTTTACTAACAAGCTTTGAGGTATGTAAAAAAGGTGTACCTTTTGGTAGAGCCGCATATTAAATGTGCCCTGTATGAATAGTAGCCCCTGAGACTGTGTGTGTCGTCACGAGTGACGGCGCACAGAGGATCATAACCCCAGGTATAATATGTCGCCTATTCTGTGAAGGTGGCGAGGTGTTCGGTGGCTAGCCGGACTGATGAATCTGCCAAACTGAAGCGGCAACTTGACGTAGCAGATGCCGACATCGCGCTTGTAAATAAGCGGCTGGACGAGGCTCAAGGTATGTTCAAAAGACACCCAGTAATAGGAGCTTGATGCTCGGGCGTTATATATATATATATATATATATATATATATATATATATATATATATATATATATATTATGTAGATGGTGTTGCTGCCGTGGAGAACCTTCGGGCGGAACTTGCCCGAGCCAAGGAGCAAGCAAGGAAAAGTGATGCGGCTGCCGTTAAAGCGGCTGAAGAGCTAAGAGCCGAACAGGCTGCTCACTGCCAGAGCAAGAAGGAAATAGCCGAGATGGCTAAAAAATTGAAGGATGCTACCGACCGCTGTAAATTTCTTGAACAAGTGGGTAAGGCGGCTCAGAAGGACCTTGAAAAGATCACTGCCGAAGCCAAGGATACTCGCTCTGCCATGAGAGCGATGAAAGAGGAGTTGCATCAGGCCGGAGATATCACGGCTGGAAAGCCTTATATGCTGCAGATGAAGTTCGGAGGCCCCAAGTATGTTCCATTAGACCGGCAGTGGAGTGCGGAAAACGCTTATCTAGATTTGGCCGCAAGTGCGGCGGACGCGACCGAACACTTCCACAGCCGAGGTGACCATGAGTTGGAAGAGCTTTTTTGGTCGTAGTACCACAATCCAGAACGCCCACTGTCAGTGTCCGACCGTTTAGCCGCCTGGGGGGAGCTGAACAGATTATCCGGACTCGCCATGAGGTATGTTGCGAGTCGTCTGTGGCCGGAGAAGCCGGAGCCAAAGAGTTATTTTGGCCTGGTGCAGCAGTTCCTTGGTTCGGTGCCGCATGCTGATGGGATGAAGAGTTCGGCGTGCATAGAGGGCGCACAGATGGCTCTTGCCCGTGTCAAAACATACTGGGCAGATATGAAGGCCAGTATTGTTGCGTCCCAGGATTCGGACGAAAGCCGAGTACCTGCGAAGCACTATTTTGAGGAAGTTCTTCCTGGCGCTCGTATAATAGAGTCGCAGTGCTCGAAGGATGTTGTGTTCGAATAGCTGATACTATTTGTAAAACGAATTTTGGTTTTATGAAAAAAGCTTTTTATACTTGTGCTTACAAGAATTATAATGCCTCCTGTGCGGTCGTTTCATGTATATATGTGTATATAACCTGAAAGATGGCAGTCGTTGGCTTTAGCCCCCACGCATAGAATGCGGGGGTGTTCGCAAAAAGGCGCCTTTTCACACTTAATCCAACTGTCTTGGTCCTACAAAGGAGGTGATGGCGCGGCGAACTAGGCAACCGGACTATAATGCTTTAACACTTTCACTTAGCCATAGGAGTTTGACAGTGGGGCTACTGAATAGCCCCTAGGGGCACCGCGCTCGCCCGAATTTGGGGCGCGAGTGTGCCTGGCCGGGAAGCGGCCCTTCGTTAATGCAGGGGAATCTGAAAGATTCCGAAAGTCATTGAGTGGTTGACCAATCTCTCGCTATATCATGACAGTCAGTTTTTGGCTTTCTCTACTAAGGTGCTCACCTGGCCGAACCGGGGAAAAATCGCAGTAGTTCTCCTGGTGCCGCGTTAGCCGATATAACGGAACGTAAGGCAGCAAAACACAGGAGCCGGGCAAACCCAACATTTGACCAAAGACATGATTCGGAGCTGATGCATATAGGGCCAAACTCGCGACGCCGAACACTCTCTAAGGTATTCGGTCTTTATAAAGACGGGCCGAAATAGAGCCCTTGGTAAAAAAAACCTAGTGTCCAGGTACATGCAAAAATTCCGGCGTGGCCACATGCCAAGACGCCAGCCTCCTCCTCGGCTATAGAGAAAACTGGGGGATGCTATCAACAAGAGACAGTAAAAAAGGTTTATGCAGGGTCTTAATCTAAAAAGAATCCTTGAAACGGGTCCCTGCTACACGTCTGCGCCTGTGTCTCCGTTGTGCCGTATCCTAGACGGGCGTAGCATGATGTTCGTCTGCGAAAGAGAGGAACTTAGTAAAAAATAAGCGTGCGAGAAATCTATATCAAAATAAATAAAATATAGTTGGAGCAAGAGCTGGGCCGTATTGTCTACAGGCGTGAGCACACGGAGCCCCTTGCGTGAGGGTATGTGGCTATTAAGCATGTTGACGCCGGACTCGTCGAGCCGTGTCCGGGATAGTAGGGCTGGATTTGTGGGCGGCTGTCTAGGCAGCCGCACCCCTGCCCGTACTTTGGGGGTCAATTTGTGTTCCCTTGTGATGAAATTATGCCCTTTGGGCCGGGAATTTTGAGTGTAAGGGATGCGTAGTGCGGTATTGCGTTAAAGCGGGCGAAAGCTTCGCGTCCCAGTAGCGCTTGATAGCGACTTACGAATGGGGCGATGTGGAATGTTAGCTTTTCACTTCGGAAGTTGTCGGGTGATCCGAACATGACTTCTAACGTAAGGGAACCCATACTTGGGGTATCCGAACCTAGCATTACTCCTTGAAAGGAAGTTTTGCCGAGGTGGATTACAACTGGGTTTACCCCGAGTTTGCAGACTGTGTCCTGATATAATAGGTTCAAGTCGCTGCCGCCGTCCATAAGGGCGTTTGTAAATTGGAGTCCGTGAATAATTGGATTTATGACCAAGGCAGTCCAACCTGCGTTCTGGTCTCCTCTGGAGTAATCCTGATGATCGAAGGTGATTGGTTGTAACAACCAGTGGGGTTGCTCCTCCGGGGCTGGCTGTACGGCGCGTGTCTTCGTAGGTGCCGTTCTGCTCTTCCCTTTTGTCACATGAGGTAGATTTACTGTCTTGACTTCTTGTGGGAACTTCTTTTATTCTCTGGTGTTCTGCTCGTGGGGTGCATCGTCATCTTCGCTTGGTGTGTTGAGCCCCTTGTGTTCGGTGTTGAGCTTGCCGGACTGCTTGAAGACCCAACAATCTCTGTGGGTATGGTTTGCAGGTCTCCCCGGAGTGCTGTGGATTTGGCATATTTTGTCCAAAATTTTGTTGAGGTTGGATAGCTCGTCCCTATCGTCTTTGGGGGCGGATTTTTCTGATTTTGCCGAGAGCTTTTGAATCCGGCGTTTACTACCGTGCTCATCTGGCTGTTGTCCTTTATCCGCCGCGGTTCTTTGTTACGGCGCGGCTTCCCGTTCCCATCTCTGGGTTCGGACGTATTCGGGTCGCTGGTGCTGCTTCTTGCCAACCAGCTATCCTCTCCTGCACAGAAGCGGGTCATGAGGCTTGTTAACGCGGCCATTGTTCGCGGCTTTTCTTGGCCGAGATGTCTGGCGAGCCATTCGTCTCGGACGCTATGTTTGAAAGCTGCTAGGGCCTCTGCGTCCGGACAGTCGACTATCTGATTCTTTTTGATAAGGAATCTGTTCTAGAGCTTCCGGGCTGACTCTCCGGGCTGCTGAGTTATATGACTCAGATCATCTGCATCCGGGGGCCGGACATAGGTCCCTTGAAACTTTGCCCGGAAAGCATCCTCAAGCACTTCCCAACTTCCCATGGTGTTTTCAGGAAGGCTTTTAAGCCAATGCCGGGCTGGCCCTTTGAGCTTAAGGGGTAAGTATTTTATGGCATGGAGGTCGTCTCCTCTGGCCATGTGTATGTGGAGGATGTTGTCCTCGATCCAGACTCCAGGGTCTGTTGTTCTGTCGTATGCTTCTATGTTCACTGGCTTGAATCCGACTTGGAATTCATGGTCCAGCACCTCATCGGTAAAACATAGGGGGTGTGTGGCACCCCTGTATTTAGGCATGCCGCGATGTTCGGGTATTATTTGCGTTGCGTTACTCACTGGAGCTCGCTTTCTTGGCCTATAGATGGATCTGGTTGGGCCAGTTTTCTGATGCGAATTCTTGGACGGATCCCGCACCATATTGAGTGCGGCGTCCTTTGATGCGTGAGATTGATCGTAGGGTCGTCTATCCGACCTTGTGGCTTCCTTATTTTTTGACTGTGGGGGCTTTATGGCCTCTTCGTCAAATTCCGGTAGTAGTTTCCGCTTCGGATAGCTCTTTGTGTGGTGACTACTGCCGTATTTGTGTGCGGTATTGAGTACTTTGCCCCATCTGATCCTGAGTGCATCTTCCGCTGCCTTGAGCGTCCGCTTCTGCTTTCTCAGGCTACGTGCAGTGGCGATGAGCCTTTGGTGGAGGTTCTGATGTTCCAGCAATTTTTCTGGTGTGAGGTCGTCTGGGCTATTATCTTTCCCGGGGATTGGTTGTTCGGATTGTCCGCCCTGTTTGGATGGATGCTCGATGGCATGTTCATCGTCTGTTGAGTCACCCTGCTCTATGGCTGGGTCTTTGTCGAGGTGGGGCTTGGCCTTGCGCTTATGCTGCCGCTTTGATTGTTTTTCAGGGGAGCGATCCTTGGCCGCATCCTTTTGGTCCTCGTTGTCGTTTCTGTTGTATGTGTCCACCATGCATACATCGTATGATGAGGTGGCTTTCCGGCGCCCTATAGGTGCTGGTTCTTGATCGTCTCCTTTATCGGCGTCCATACCATCGATATCTTCAAAGTCGAAATCGAGCATGTCGGTTAGATCGTCGACAGTGGCTATCAAGTGGGTGGTGGGTGGGGTTCGAACTTCGTCGTCCGCATCCCAACCACCCCGACCGTAGTCCGGCCAGGGTTCTTTTGACAAAGAGAGAGACTTTAGCGAATTTAGGATATCGCCAAAGGGCGAGTGCCGAAAGACGTCCGCGGCGGTGAACTCCATGATCGGAGCCCGATCGGGTTCGATCGAAAGGGGTGCAGAATATTCAGAGTCCGGAACGGAGTCCGGCACCTTGGAGTTACCGGCCTTGCAAAGGACTTGGCTGGTATTCGGCTCTATCGCCGCACAGATTGCGGCTCCTGGGGCGGCGTCCAACCGTCCGTCCCTGGCTAGCGCAGTCGGCTCCGAACTAATGGTCGGAGTGAACACCTGAACGGCACTCTGGTCGCTGTCCGGCGGCAGAGCTAGATCATGCTCATCGAGACAGTGCGGCGCGCCCGGTCGTGGCCCGAATCCGTCGAAGATCAAGTCCCCGCGGATGTCGGCCGTGTAGTTTAAGCTTTCAAACCTGACCTGATGGCCAGGGGCGTAGCTTTCGATCTGCTCCAGATGGCCGAACGAGTCGGCCAGCAGTGCGAAGCCGCCGAATACGAAGATATGTCCGGGGCGAAAGGTCTCATCCCGGACCGCATCGCGATTGACGAGCGAAGAAGCCATCGGGCCTAAAGGCGACGACACAGAGGAACTCTCAATGAAAGCACCAATGTCGGTGTCAAAACCGGCGGATCTCGGGTAGGGGGTCCCGAACTATGCGTCTAGGCGGATGGTAATAGGAGACAAGGGACACGATGTTTTTACCCAGGTTCGGGCCCTCTCGATGGAGGTAAAACCCTACTCCTGCTTGATTAATATTGATGATATGGGTAGTACAAGAGTAGATCTACCACGAGATCGGAGTGGCTAAACCCTAGAAGCTAGCCTATGGTATGATTGTTGTTCGTCCTATGGACTAAAACTCTCCGGTTTATATAGACACCGGAGAGGGCTAGGGTTACACAGAGTCGGTTACAATGGGAGGAGATCTTCATATCATATCGCCAAGCTTGCCTTCCACGCCAAGGAAAGTCCCATACGGACACGGGACGGAGTCTTCAATCTTGTATCTTCATAGTCCGGGAGTCCGGCCAAAGGTCTTAGTCCGGCCATCCGGACACCCCCTAATCCAGGACTCCCTCAGTCACTCTCTCCAACCCGTCTCACTCTTTTGATCGCACGGCGACCCTATGTGATCGGTTGACCTTGCTTCCTCCCACGCACAAAATATATCTACACGTCTGTGACTGGATCATCTCTCAAGCTCTATCTTACAGCCCTCACCCTTACCAAAAGCTCAATCGGACAATATCTCTCCGGAGCATATATATTTGTTCAATGAATGTCGGACCACACTCACTTTGTCTCTCTATCTGTATGTCTCTCGATTGACCTTGCTTTCTCATACCGTATCTTCCACATGTTGAAGCTTCTACCTATCCATCCCTCGCAAAGCCGGAGCTATTTACATTGCAAGGGGCACTCCAACCTTGGATTAATTTGTGTAGGCATTTATTCCGGTCGGTTTAGATTATATTTTCATAGCATTCGGCCCACAACTACTCCAAACGCCGTTGCAACCCACGCAACTCACCTAGTTGATTTCCCTCTGGCTCGGTCATCGCTCTCTCGCATGTCCTTCCTCACCTTCAACGTTGCACCATGGTATTATTGAAAAAACTATGTTGTTCTCTTTAATTATTATAAATAAGCTACAAAACTACACACCGATAGTCCACTTGGAATGGAACAAATTTCAACCCACAAATTAAAGTGCTACAAACTACACACCAAGGGGCCCACATGTCATGAAACAAATTTGGACCCATATACAAATTAAAAAATAAAGGACGAGGATCGAACATGTGACCGGGCCTTCAAGTCGCACGTCAATAGGCAACATACGTAGAATAGCAATGTTTGTTGTACCCCCTTTGTTCACATAATGTTTTTATATTACCACAGCCTAATTAATGGATAACATGTAATATTATTTTAGTACTATTCGCCTTCACTTACCGGTGGGTTCCATGTGTGATCTCTCTCTCTCCTCCCCTTCTGCGTTTAGACGCACGGGCAAACAGGAAGAACTCACGGGCGATGTTGCCATTGACCATACATGGACGCGTTCACAACTCACAAGTCACGGCACCAGTTTCACGTACTAGCAGCACATGTCAGTGTGTACGTGCAATGCACGTTAACTTGGAAGTATATTAAGTGCATGCGGATATTAACTACTAGGATATTATTTGTGTGTTGTCATGTGATAGCACTATTTTTGGCATGAAATTAACTACACGCTAAACGTGTTGCGCGCTCGACATTGAAGCAGTCTAGGTCGTTGGATGACAAGGAATACATGTGGCTTGATGACGTTTTATATTTAATTTGATACGGCTCTAGCAGAACATTCAATCGATCAAACCATACATTTCGTTCAGTCTGACTTCGACTTTAAATTATACGACGATCAATATAAAATAAACGGAAATGATAAACGTTCGGATTTTAAGCATGGCAATCCGAACATTTTTCATGGCAAATTTAGGTTACGCGGCGGCGGCGGGGGCATCCCGCGGTGAGAAGCGGCTCCTCTGCCCTGCTCTATGTGTCATCGGGCCACTGACCGACGGCGACGGTGGCGTCTTGCACCGTTGTTGGCGTACTCCTGGACGTTGGCCTAGCTTCAAGGAAGGCCAAAATGTTCTGGACTTCGAAGCGAGTCAACTGGCGGGAGGAGGCGACTGGCGTTGGTGCAAGGAAGCGGTCGACAGCGACCATCCATGCCGCTGAGGGGGAGCACTGGCACCCGCGCGGGGACAGGCGTTGTCAACGGCGTGGCGGAGACGTTCGTGTGCATGGGCACCGGCACGAGCGTGCACGTCAGTGCACGCGCAGGCGCATGCGCTGGCAGGTGCACGGGCACCGGCACGGGCGTGCGTGTCAGTGCACGCGCAGGCGCTTGCGCTGGTAGGTGCACGGGCGCGTGAAAGTCGGCGGGGACCTCGTGGAACCCCGTGGCATCAAGCTCGACGACAATGTGCGTCTCCCAGCCCATCAATGCCAGGGGGATGGGCGCTGGCGCAGTCGGGGCGACGGGAGCCGGAACGAGAGCGAGGACAGGCGCGGCGTCTTCCCACAATGCCAGTTCAAGCTCGTCCCAAAGCGCCTTATGTTCTTGAGATTCCGGCTGGGTGTCCTCCTCATGAAACTGGAACACTAAGGGAAGACCATCGTGATGCGGCATGGCGTACGTTTAGGTCAGGCTAGTTGGAGGTAGACGACAGGAGAATCAGAGAGGAAGAGAGACGATTGTAGCGATATCGGGTAGTGCGGGGTTGATTTTAAACTGCGGCACCAGTGACATTAAAAGTGGAAGCAGTTGGGACTATGGTGGGCAGCGGAGCCTGGTCAAAGGGCTCGCCTCCCGGTGAGTCTGCACAGCGGTCTGCTCGCACGCCTCCCTGACAGCCGGCGCAGCGGTCTGCTCGCAAGCCTCCCGTCGACTCACGCGCTTGCTGGGACGGCACCTGCCGATGAGAAGCGGGGACTCGCGGCGGCACGTAAACACCCACGGTTTCAATAGTGAAAGCGTTCGCCTTAACGTGACAGGTCTTTTCCCTCAAAAAAACATGACAGGTCTTTGTTCCAAAATACCTTGGCTCTTCATTTGTGCAACTTGTCATAAGCAGCTTGTCTCGAATTGAAGAAAAAACTTACGAAGTAATATTTGTGCCATATCACGTGACCATGCTCAGTTTCAAGAATTTATACTTCCTTTTGGATTTTCTGAAATTTAAGACCCAGGATTCGAAACAATATCATAACCTGCATCATGCAATAAATTTTCAAGCCGTACATCTGTCCTGTTGTATTTCTTAAGAAAGGATTTGGTCAAACATTTTGCTTAGTTAAACCTCCTTTCCAGTTTACAGGGCTCAATTCAAAAATCTCACCAACCAAGGTAGATGGTGAGTGGTGGAACAATTGTTGTAGTTTGCAAAACCACTCAATTAATGCGCTTGTTTTCCTCAAAAATTGTGTTTACGAATGCATTAATTGCAATGCATGCATGCATAAAGTACATGCATTGGTCAATTTTCTCTTAATACTTGCATGTAATGATTTATTGCACCTTGAAATCTGAACATGTGATGGGGAACAACCAAATTGAGACTTATAAAATGGGAAAACTAAAATTTTGAGATAAGCCCTATAAACCGGAAAGGAGGGAGTAAAAGGATAATCCCTCCGTACCAGTGCATTGCCTAATATATTAACTCAAGTACTAGGCACGAACAAAAAAAGTACTAGGCACGAACAAACAGGCTCAATTCTGTGCTCATCCTGGTGTAGTAGTAGTAGTACTAGGCAATGCAGTTGACGGGTGACATTGACGAGCGGCGACCAAGGGAATTGAACCGTGCTCGGCATGGTAGGTAACGTTGTCTAGCTACTAAAGCATCCCTCCGTTGTTCATCGGTAGTCATTATGGACCGGGGACATGAGGGGAATTTCCTAGGGCCGGAGTTCTGGCCGCCAGATATTTCGACTTGAAACGCTGAGGCTCGACTAGTTGGGGTTGCCTAATGTGCGTACCACGCACGCCACCAAAGGACACGAGCCCGTTTTTTTAGGATCAAAACGAGCCAAGGTCTGGCTGGTACGCCGTTGGGTCCTACCATTTGATACAAAAGGAAGCTTTTAAATTGCCGAACGAATCTATGTGTATTACAATACCCGTATTTTCCTTGCAAATGCTAATCTGAACGTGGTAATTGATTTATGACGAGTCGTTGAATTAGAGTGAATTTGTGATATAGTGATCTCAACGTGGATTTCTCATTTCATGGTATCCCTAGTAAGTTTTCCCATGCAAATTCAAATTTAAAAGATGAACAATATGGAGGTGAGAAAACTTTGTATGTATCAAGCATATGACCACACACACACACACACACAGACACACACGCACGAACACAACAACAATCCAATAAGTATAGTGCATCTATTTTTCCAACCCATGCATGTATGACACGAGTTCAAAAATACTCCTTCTATTCTAAATATTAGTCTTTTAGAGAGTTCAACAAGTGACTACATACGGAGCAAAATGAGTGAATCTAGACTCTAAAATATGTCTATATACATCTGTATGTGCCAGTCCATTTGAAGCCTCTAAAAAGACTAATATTTAGGAACGAAGGGAGTAAAATGTAAGACATCCATGGTCCTTAGTTCAATATTTAAAATGAACATGAAACTAAAACATGAATATTAAGTCTAGTACTACAGTACATGCAAATGTTGTGCTTAGGCGGAGCTATGATTGTCGGGGGTCAACCCCTCGACCTTAGATAAAATTGTGGAGCTCTGTTTAGGGTTGTTTAGATTATATTTGTTCCCACCCTCCTAACCACCGATTGGTTGTGCACCCCCCACCCCTCCTCCCCGGGAGAATATCATGTGCCCCCATACCTTACATGCTATATGCCGATATGAGTTGCTTGGAGCTTGTAGATCTGAGATATAGCAGCTCACATGATGTGTATTGATTTTTTTGCAGGAAACCTTGATGAGTTTGAGAATTGCACACAATTTGTACAAAAACTACTTAGATGCCCTTTGATCCCATATCCAACAACCTCGAAGCTCGTATCACCGTAGCATCTAAGATGAAGGAGGACATCATATTCTCCTGTATGTAAGAATATCATGTGCCACCACACCTTAGATGTTTTGGTGATACAAGCTCTTCGGAGGCGTTGGATTTGTGACCCAACACCTCCTCGGTGGTTCGAATGGTTTTTTGCAGAAAAGCCCCAAAAGAGTTCGGCCACTGCTTACAAGCACAAAGACTGCTCAAACGCCATTGGATCTTAGATCAAACAACCTCCAAGCTCGTATCACCGTAGCATCCAAGCTGCGATAGAACCTTATGTTTTCTCGCACGGGAGAGTATGAGGTGCTCCCGCACCGTAGATTCTATGGTGATACGAGTTCACTGAGATCTAACGGCCCACAGTAGGAGGTTTGAATGTTTTTGCAATATACGGCTGATAGACTTTGGGAAGTGCGCAGAAAGTACAAGTACTATGCATGTGCCATATGATCACTGATCATACGACCTAGATGCTCATATCACCGTAACGGGTAATTAAGCTATGGGGAGCACCTAATATTAGCACCGGGGAGCCGTTGGATCGAAGATGCAGCGGCACACATGAGGCCTAAATGTTTTATTTGCAAAAAAAACTTTGGAGAGTTTGGAAATTGCGCATAATTACAAAGACTACTCCCAAGCCATTGGATCTCACTTCCAACGGTGTAAAAACTCGTATCACCATAGTATCTAAGCTGCAGGGTGGATGTGATATTCTATGCCGCTGTCATTTTTGTTTGTAAACTTGAAAAATACGTGTAACTCGTGCCGTTACTTCTCTAACCACACAAAGTGTTTGTTCAAAAAAACCATCCTACACTGAAATATCAGAACAACACACGGGGGTCCCACTTGTCATTAATCAAATTTGGACCTAAAACTAACAAATCTGAAAGACGAGATTCGAACTGGCAACCTGGACTACAAAGCGTAAGTCGATAGCCTGAAAAAACGAACGGTTGTTGGCTTTGTCCCATAACTTGATTTTATACAGTACTTGCGTTGAGTAGAGTAGAGGGAGTGCCTTGTCAACACGTGCATGACCGTTGTCTCACTTACGGGTGGTCCCAGGTCTGCGATCTCAATCTCTCTTCTCTCCATCGTCTAACCTTTGCACGGGCACACATGAAGAGCGTCGCTAGCTTGTCGTGGTGTTATTACAACTAAAAAAAAGCTTGGAAAAATAGAAGAATCGCCTAGAACAATAGACGTTGCGGCTGGTCAAGATGGAGCTAACCCTGCCACGTTTGCATGATGAAGTTGTGTGGCTAGTGGGCTGTTTTCGACCAACTGGCTGGGTCCCGAGGTCGAACCATAGGTACTACGTCTGATACAATATATTTTTACACGCACATTTTTCCTCCGTGCCGAGACATGGCACACCCTATCGCATGGTTTCGGGGTCCTCCCGGGTGGTGCACGCATATATTCTTCCTGACGTGGGACGCCCTACCGCGTGTTTTCTGGGTCCTCCTCGGTCATAGCGCCGAAGCAAGTAAATGAGTCATCAAATCACGAAAGACCACCTTTCCCGCCAAGTACATCAGTGAAGCACGGTGGCTAGCTAGTTGGGCTAGTTCGACCGATTAGCGGCCGCCGCCACATTTGTTTTTTCACCCCTTTTTATCTACTTGCCGGCAGGTAAATTTAAATATCTACCACAGCGTTGCTCTGGTGTTTGGGTGCGGCAGGATTTTAAATTTCTTGATTGACGGGAGCAGGCGCGGCAGGATTTTTAATTTTTTGATTGATGGGAGCAGGCGCGGTAGCAATTAGTCATGATGACTCCGCCTGTAAAAACCCACTACTCCCTGATGTGAGAAGTCGTCGACTGGTGTTTTACCGTGGTGAAAACCAAAAGATTCCCCGCTCCTCGGCTGGCTCCCTCCGCCTTCCCGTAGATTGCATTGCCTTTCAACCGTTTCGCCCCCTTTGCTTCCTCTCCCCATTGCTTCTACCTGGTGCCATGGCGGCGCAGTAGATCACGGAGTCCGAGGTGAGGCGCCTGACACAGGAGCTCCATGCCAAGGATGCGGAGCTCAGGGCCAAGGACGTGGAGCTCCGTGAGCTCAAGGAGGAGAGGAGTGCCATGCTCCTTCGTTATGTGCGGGAGTTCACGGAGCTTCAAAAGCGGCAGGCGTCCACCACAAAGATGCTCGAGGCGTCGGCGGTGTTGCTGCAGAAAGCGGGAGATACTATAGGCCGTCAGGGGAGCCAGCTGGAGCGCGAGCGGGCCAATCGTGACAAGGTCTAGGATCGCCTCAGCCACTTGGTGAACCAAGTTGCCACGCACGTGTTGCGGCTGCGCGATGCCTACCGTCGTGCCAGCGCGACGATGTCAGCCGTCGGGCTAAACCCGTTCGACCACCCGGTCGACTTCAACAAGTTGCGGCTTCCTGACCTGGTCTCCTTCTTCACCTATATCTCCGAGGAGCTGAGCCGTCTCCGGGCGATGGTTGGGGCTGAGATGGACAAGGACGGGTTGCACGCTGCCGTCGCTGTTGCCAAGCGAATCCTTTCAGGGCTCCATCACCGGAATCCATTCGTGCCATTGGACGCCGTCTTTGACGAGCTGGCTCCCGTAGACCAGGAGCGGGCTCTGCGGGCGATTGCACCCTGCATCACCAACGTCGTGCGCCTCGAGAAGCAGAGGGACTTCGGTGGTGTTTAGGCGCCCTCTGCATGGGCATGTCCATGTCTCGGCGCAACATGACCGTTGGATCAAACTCAGACGGTGCAGATCTGTCACTGTAGCACAAAGCGTGTGGGTGTGTTTGGTTGCATTCTCATCTCAATATAGTTGTTTCCTCTTTGTGTATTTTTGTCAACCTACTAGTGTGGACTCATGCACCCTTCATGCACTCTGCCAAACACCCAAAAGTGGGTCGAGAAGGGAACTTTTGCTCCCATCCCGTGCACCCTTCATACACCCTGTCTAACACTATAGGATGTGCTTCATATGGTTCATGTTTCATGGAGTACTGTAGCACCATACTCCCCATGCGCTATGGACCTAGTTCTGTTAACATTGATCTCACCATTCATTCTCGACCGGACAGTCGAAAAAGCGGTACTATGTTACATATAGGAGTAGTTGACATGCGCACAACACAGCAACAAGATTGTGTAGTACTGACGTATGAACCACTGCACATGCCTAGTAGTAGGAGCACTGTGTATGTTCAAGTGGTTGCCGTGTTTCGCACTCCTCCGTCGTAAGAGTGGAAACGCTTGTTGTAATCATTTTTTTCTTCAGAATGAAAAACAGTGGACACGCTCTACCGTGCGGATCCTCCTCCAGCCATGCACTAAATTACTCACTTTCACCGACGTGTGGGACAGCCAGCACCTGGGTCCACCAGCCATGCACTAAATTACTCCGTAGTAGAGTGACGGTAGACTACCCTGATCGAACCGCTGCAGTAATGCCCAATGAGCCGTCAAATCACAAAGCCCCCTCCTTTCCAGCAGTAAGTTGGACGGACGAAGCAACCATCATTTCACTCTTCTCTCTCAGCTTCCTCTCTTGAAGAAAACCCCCACTCGCTTCGCTTCTCCCTCATCTCGTTCCTCCTTTCACTCTTCTCTCTTAGCTTCCTCTCTTGGATGGACGCCGGAGCACCGGCCGACGTGATGTCTATGGCTCTGGCCAAAACCATCGAGGCTCATGGTACGAAGAAGCGCAAGCACCCCGCTGAGACTACCACAGACAAGCTCAAAGCCATCGCCCTGTCCAAGCCCCCCTCTCCGGGATCCCTCATTAAGCAAGTCCAGGTAATGTCTCTTGTTGACGATCTTTTTCTCGATCTTGATCGTGTTTTTTCATCTAACACGCAGTACTAGTACTGGTAGTACAACTTTCTGGGTGATCTTGCATGTGATTTTAGTGTGCCAAATGACGGTTCTAAATTCCTCTTTTGACCAAAACATGCGAGAGGTTGACACTGATTTCTTATAGATTACTTTCAACTACTCCCTCTGTCCCAAATTTCTTGTCTTAGATTTGTCTAGATACGGATGTATCTAATACTAAAATGTGACTTGATACATCCGTATCTAGACAAATCTAAGACAAGAATTTTGGGACGGATGGAGTACTTTATGAACATCAATGCTACCTTTTAAGAGGGTATATTTGCCTCAGTAACTTGTGTTATGGATATTGCATGTAATCCCTCTGCTCTCATGCCTTTGAAGACATGTTCTAGTGTCTTTGTTCACTCATTTCTGTGCGTATATGTAGTCATATATGGAGTATAATATCAAAAATCATCTTATATTTCTGAACGGAGGTAGTAATGAAATATGGTTTCTGTTTGAATTAGAACCAGGTCCGCGGTGGAGATGAAGTTCTCAAAGTCATGTCGTGTGAACTGGAAGACCTGATGATGAGTTCTACTGCTGAACTATCTAGCTGTTGTGTCCTTGTCGCCACGTGTCCTAAACTAGTGTTTTCCTGTAGCATTGTTGTCAGGCGTGTTCTTGAGGTTGTACTTGACCACAACAATTTCGTGGTTGTGCCTTCGATTACGAAGGGTGTGGTTCTTGTAAAGCTTCCCAACAAATCTGATGCGGCCTGTCTTCATCATCATGTTTATGAGTGGAAAGACCACTCTATTAGGTTCTCCAAGGTTGACAAGATGGTGATGGTGCATGTAGACATCTCACACGAAGTCCATGGCCTAGTCAGTTATGCGGGGTTCATCCCGTGGGTCGGTGGCAAGAAATAGTCTGCAGAGTTTACTTAGTGCAACTTTGCTTGTCTGTAGTAAGTACTATTGTTCAGTACTTGATTTGTATTTGTGAACCCTGTATTGTTTATTAGTACTGCCGCTTTTGGTGTGTGGTCAGTCCTGAGAACGGTCTATGTTAATGTCTGTCCACTCAATTCACTCTGTACATTTTGAAGTATCCAGATCATATTTTTCGTGAGGACGGTTTATCAATTATGGTTACACTCCAATATATGTATGCATTGCAGGGTTTATCGCACCCACCAGGATTTCCAGTCTCATGGATGTTTGGTCCATACGATTTGTCACGACCTTTGGACTGTCCTGCTTGTGGGAGTAGGCAGGGCCCCCGCATGCCACGTGTAGTTGGACGATCAATCTTCTGTTTAGTACTTCAACATAGTGATTTCCTGGTAAGGATTCACTCGTGTCACATCAAGTAAATCTTATTGATTTACTATCTAAATCTTATTGATTTAATGTCATGTTTTCTTTCTTTTCCTGCAATTTTACGATGCAGGTTTTGCCATGTGACATTCATCACAGAATAAACCGTTTGGTTTGCTCTACGATGGCTATTTTTGTAGGTTTCACTTCTTATGTCATGTCAGTAACGAAGGCACTGTCCATCACTTATATTACTGGAAAAAATTGGATCAGTCTGTTGTCTGAGTACAAGCTGAATCCCTATGATGAACTGCAGTTTGGATTAACAAAAACGCCACAATTAGTCCTTCTCACGTTTAAAAGAAATGAAGAAAAAACTGGATCACGGTCACAGATCCTAGTCAAGTTAGAAAGCTGATCATAGCAGACCAGACACGATCGCTGCTGTCTCGCACAGATCGAGCACCGGTAGTTGCTCTAGCACTGACAGCGGCAGCAGCTCAGTCTGATCCAGCTGAGGATTGGGCACCGAACGCGTCAGCGGATCAGTCTGATCTACCGGAGGATCGGGCATCGACACCGGCACCAACTCTACAAGGAGCACCATCTCCGGCAGCAGCAGCGGCTTCAGCACCTGCACCAACACTTGCACTTGCATTTGGTCCGGCCTGTGCAGTTGCACCGGCAACAGACTGGGCTGCAGTTCGCACTTCATATACCAAAGTCCTTACAAAAACCAACATGTCCACCTTCTTGGTAAGCATTGGCCGCCCAAGTGCTTTGTTCTTTTTTCTTTCCATGTTGTTTCACATGATTCACTGTGTTGATCTAACTGTTTGGGTATGTCTTCTTGTTTTCAAACAGAGAATTCCTAGAGCAACGAGGGGGTCGTTCAACAATCCGGGCGACCACGGCCAAGTTTCTCTTACCATGCGTAGCCTTGGTGTGAATGAACCTGCTCAATATACCGTAAGTACAAAGGATGGTCGCATGATGATTGATGCTAAAGGATGGTCAAGGTTCAAATCTAAATCATATCTTGTGGTAGGAGATGATGTCAAAATCGAACTTCCTTGGCAAGGAGAGCTGGTCCAAATCAACTTTGAAATACTTCAGTAGCAGCACGCAACTGCCGAACTGATCTATCCTCCGAGAGATTTTGATGTAATAATCTGGCATGGTGAAACAAGTGTCCTGTGTGTACAAGTAGTACGACAGTATTATTTATCACATGGTATATCGTTGATAGAATTGCAACTCTGATTGCTGGTTAGGAACTGTCGTTCGATTTCATTCCAACAGCTGTCATGCTTTATTCAATTTTGTGTATTCGCCTTGCGACAGCATCTAAAACCAGCGCAGTAACGATCACTTGCAATATGAAAAGTGCTGAGGTAGAACACATGGGCCCCCAAACATGCAGGGTCGGCCTGCGGCCCAAAGTCCAGAACCGTGAGCCTATCTGAGTATTATATTCTCAGCTGAACCCCCATAAAAAAAGTTGAACCCCCATAATGCCCGTGCGTTGCAGAGGGAGTATATTTCTCGGCAAGGTGAGCCTGTGATATAAAAGATTTGTATATTTCTTTACATAGGGAGTATCTCTCTGTCAAAAAATATATTTATTGTGTAACTAGTTACTCCTGTCTTTCTACTTCCTTTCGCTGATATGTGGGACAACCGGCAACGGGGTCCATGTGCCATATGCACAAATTAGAGTGCACAACTTCACGGTAGACACACCCCGGTCGTAGCGCCGCAGTAATGCCCAATGAGCCATCAAATCACAACCCCCCTTCCAGCTTTAGCAGTAAGCTGGACGGACGAAGCAGCAATATTTCACTGGGCCTGAATCCCCTTCTCCCTCGTCTGCTTGTTCAGAGAAAACCCCCGCTCGGCGATTGCATAGGGTTTTCTCATGGAGAACTAGGTACGAATTCTTCATCCATGCCCGATAAATCCAAGTCCCTTGGTTGCAGGTAATCCTAGGATGGCAGCCGCCGCCGTTGATGCATTTTTCTTCATACTGAATCTAGTGTGTTTCGGTTGCAGTGCCCAAAGTGCAAGTACCCTACAGATTTCTGCGCCCACGGCGAGACGCCACACTTGTTCCTTCTCATCCTACCACAGCATTTTGAAAGGCGCACAGTATGTTCCTAGAATCCTCTTCTCTATCCGGGAGGGTGGGATTTTTTTGAACATGTTGTGTTCTCATATTATTTTTCCTGCAGTGTATTATTTGCTCTGCCAGAACACATGTACTCAAGATGCTCGGCCTTGCCATAACTGAATACACTAGTTTAATGGTCACAGTGAAGACAATCCATGGATATTGCTTCCGAGTTGGGTTCATGAACCAAGAAGATCGCTGCTTTTTTATGGCCGAACTTGGATAAACTTTCTCAAGTGTTACGGACTGAAAGTTGGCACACGAATGTTGATGGAAATAGCAGAACCTGGTCTCATCTTCACTGTGATCTTCCACCCCGACGTTGTTCCAATTGTTCATCCATGTTAGTTTTGTATCTGGTTCTTGCTTGTTGCCTCGATTACTTCTTAATCCACCTATTCTGTCTAACTAATCACAATTTAACTTTAGAAGTAGCAACGAATCTCTCACGAAGATGCTACTTCTAACTAATATTGTCTTATAATTGGTGGCACGTGTAGGTTTTTTCAGAGGTAAGCAGTCTGCTCGTTTGTTACTCTGTAGTAACTCGGCTGTTACTAATGGCACTGAAGTTGACTGGATCGACATCCACATGTTCCTACACTTTATTGATCGTTTTGAGGTCCTTGTGGGGCGTTTCAATGGTGGAAGGCCACATGGGATATGTGTGCCACTACTGCACTCGTTGAACAGGTCCAACTGTGTCAAGAAACTTATGGTACGAGCTGTTTTCTGTTATATATGTTGTTCATAAACTATTGCTTATACACAGTTTTACAGCTGTGATCTTCTTGAAATAGGAACTGTCGAGTTCTATTGTTCCTATACAGATGCCTGACCATGGTCGGGTCAGACTTGCGCTTGGTCACAACATGATGTTTATGTCGACCTACTCAATTCCCCTTGGAGGCGAAAAGATACTTATTCGTGGGTGGTCTTAGATAATGAAGGCCCGTCCATCTTGGAGAATAGGACAGAAGATTATGTTCATGCTTTTCCATGGCTCTAAAGCGAATACCCTGTTTATTGACCATGTTGCGAGATGAAGCCGCTTTCAGAAGGTTGTGGATGTGCGGGGTAGCGCCTGGGCCTTGTCCTGGGGCTTGGCAGCCTCACCCTTGGTTAACTGTAGCCTGTAGGCAAAGTAGCACTGTTCGAGGCGTGCTTTGTACGGTTGAACCTGTATAAGTACTCATACTGCTTTCAGCTTTGGTAGTTAAGTGCCCCTGCTGGTTTCAGTTAAGGTTGTTAAGTACTCCTGCTGCTTTTATAGTCTGTCGTGTTTCTTCAGTCCTGTCTTCCTCCAGCCGCCAAAACCAAACCAGCGCCGGCGGGGCCGCCTGCGTCCGCCTCCCACGGCTGGCTGCGCCTCGGCGCACGCATCACCGCCCTACCGTCTCCTAAATCGTTAACGCTGACGTCCTCCGCACTCTTTGGTGCGCTCGCCGCGGCGCCGCCCTCTCGCGTTGTCAACATGGTCAACAAACAACAGGAATCGGCAGAAGTACGTGGAGAGGATGATAGTAGGGGCCCACCACGTGAGCGTATGGAAAAATAAAATGCTTCCTCCTAGTGTTTTCCTGACATCTGGGACCCACGACATTGTGAGCGTATATAGTCAATAGACAAGAGAATAGCACAAGATCGGCTGACACCTGGGACGTAGCTACTCGAGCAGTATTTTTTTTGTTTGGTATTGTTGACACAGAGCAGGGTTTGAACTAAGCTGTGGCCCGTCTAGCCCAGGCTTATATTTTATGTTCACCATGTGACCAGCCCAGCTATTTTTTCTTTGTGCAAATGATCCCAGTTTATTTTTTTTGAAGAATACCCAATCCAGGCCTACTTATTTTTCTACACCTTGAAAGTAATATGAAATGGGTTGTAAATATAAAAATAGATGACAAATTGGCAATTACTTTATAATTTCTGATTTTTTTCACATTTTCAGATTCCTATTTCACTGGGCATTAACCTAATTCAAATATATCTTCAAAGTACTTTAAATCTGGCTTGACATTTCGGTATTAAAAATAGTTTGGAACCCACAGAAATATGCGAAATTGGCCCTGGCCAACCAAAAAAACGACTGCAATAAATTGCATCAGAAGTTGCCATGAGCTATATATAAATTATTAAAAAAAGAGGGAGTGGTCTGACTTGTGGGCCTGTTTAGTTGACGCGTATGCAAGATTTTTTTAGTTATTATATACTACGTCAACAAATGATTCTAGCAGACGTAACCGTTGGATGTCAATCCAACGGCTGTCGTGTTTCTTCAATCTCTGATCTTCTTGCTCCAGCCGCCAAAGCAGCGTCGGCGGGACCGCCTGCTCCCACCTCCCATGGCCGGCTGTGCTGCCGCGCAGGCCTCAGCGCCCCCTACTACTCCCACCGCTGGCCAGGGCATCCCTCTACTCACCCACACCCCCTGTTATTCTGCGGCGACGGCGGCCTCACACCGCAGCCGAACCGGTGAACCCTCGTACTCCTCTCCGCGCGGGCTTCCACTACCGCCCTTCCCCGGCTCCGCGTCGTCCCCTTCCTAGGCCTCGCCGTCGTCCACCGCCGTGGTGCTCTCGGCACGGCGTGGTCAATGTGGTCAACGACCGACTTCATCGGAAGAGTACTGTACGTGGAGAGGCTGACAGCTGGGTCCACGGTAGCCGCAAGGAAGTGCCTCCTTATTACGCGAAAAATAATTATTCCTCCACCTGACATCTGGGACCCACTAGACGGGCCACCAGTATTTCACAAAAAACATTTCCCCCTGACTGCTGGGACCAACAGGTCGGGCCACCGTATTTCACGAAAAAAACGTTCCCCCCGCTGTCAGCTCGGACCCACCGGAAGTGCCTCCTTATTACGCACAAAAAAATGAATACCCCCTGCTAGCTGGGACCAACCTTGGTGGGAGGCTGACTTGTGGGCCTACTAAGTTGACTGGGACGGAGGCCTTTGTCAACTTTAGTCAATATATGAATGATTCTAGCTCCAGTGACCGTACGATGTCCATCCAATGGTCGTAGTGCTTATTCAACCTCTGGTCTTCTTGCTCCAGCCGCCCAAAGCAGCGCCGGTCGTGCCGCCTGCTCCTGCCGCCCGTGGCCGGCTGTGATGCCGCGGAGGCCTCACCGCCCCCTACTACTCCCACCGCTGCCAGGCCATCCCTCTATGCACCCACACCCCCTGTTATTCTGTGGCGACGGCAGCCTCACACCGCAGCCGAACAAGTGAACCCTCATACTCCTCTACGCGAGGGCATCCACTGTTGTGTCTTCCCCGGCTCCGCGTCGTCCCCTTCCTAGGCCTCACCGTCGTCCACCGCCCTGGTGCTCTCGACGCGGCGTGGTCAACATGGTCAATGAATGGCTTCCATCGGACGTGGACTGTACGTGGAGAGGCTGACAGCTGGGTCCACGGCCGCAGCAAGGAAGTGCCTCCTTATTACGCGCAAAATAATTATTCCACCACCTGACAGCAGGGACCCACCGGACGGGCCACCGTATTTCGCAAAAAAAATGTTTCCCCCTGTCTGCTGGGACCCACCAGCTAGATCTTCGCACGCAAGGAAGTGAGTCCGAAAAAAAAACGATTCGCCCCCCTGACTGCTGGGACCCACCAGCTACATCTTCGCACGCACGGAAGTGCCTTCGGGCAAAAAAACCAAAACGATTCGCCCCCCTGACTGCTGGGACCCACCAGCTACATCTTCTCAGGCAAGGAGGTACCTGATAGTCGGGACCCACCTGGTCGAACCGTACGTACCGTTGTCATTCTTGTCGCGAACGTGTACGTACATACTGGTCGATGTAGAGGCGCGCACGTGTCGTAGTAGAGATGCGCACGTGTCGTAGTAGAGGCGCGCATGTAGCATGTACACGTACGTATAGCGGCGAGGGTGCAAGAAAGAAAATACGGCCATGTACGTACATATGGGCAGGGTCTCGAACGCCTACTCGCGCATACGTACATGGCTGGGTCGGAACGGAGAAACAACGTCGTCGTCGTGTTCATGGGGAGCCAACCGGCTGGGTCGGAACGGAATACGTGGTCGTGTTCATCGGGAGGGCTTGGACGGAACAAGCGATGGAAACGAGGCCTGGCGTACCGCACAACGGAGGAAACGGCCTTGTGTTCGACCGGCCATGTTCGAAACAGGGTCCTGTTGATTGGGAGGGGCCTGGCGTACCACAAAACGGAAGAAACGGACCTCCTGCAGTCGAAATGGGGGTCCTATTGATCGGGAGGGGTGTGGCGTACCGCAAAACGGAGGAAACGGACCTCCTACGGTCGAAACGGGGGTCCTGTTGATCGGGAGGGGTGTGGCGTACCGCAAAACGGACAAAACGGACCTCCTACGGTCGAAACGGGGGTCCTGTTCATCGGGAGGGGTGTGGCGTACCGCAAAACGGGACTCCACGGGATACTGTTCATCTCCACCATCGACCTCCTCCAGCCTCCACGGGCTACCGTCGACCTCCTCCAGCCTCCACGGGCACCTGTTCATCCAGCCTCCACCGCGCGCTACTCCACCGGCTACTGTTCAACCACCCCTCCACGGGAACCCCTCCATCTTCTACTGTTCATCCAGCCCTCCACACCATGGGGTCCTGTTCAACCACCCCTCCATGGCCACCCCTCCACCGTCTACTGTTCATCTAGCCCTCCACACCACGGGTTCCTGTTCATCCAGAGGCAACGCCACCACTCACTGTTCATCCAACCCCCCCTCCCTCCCGCAATGCTCATTGTTCATCCCAGAGGCAGCATCGACCGGCTTCAGTTAGCAGCAGTAGCGAAGGAATCGCTCCATCGGGTTCAGTTAACAGCCATCGATCGATCGCTCGGGTTCAGTAACGCGTAGCCTGCAGTGCAATCGCTCGGGTTCAGTTAGAGCCCAACGCCTCGCTCGGGTTCAGTTAGAGCCAACGCCTCGCACACACACGCATACGTACGAGAGAAACGTGCATCGCTCCGCCCCCGACCTCCCAGTGTAACCAGCAACTCCCTGAAATTTTCCTCCCCCTCGCTTCTACAACGGTTTTTTCCGTCATGGACGGCCCAAAGAATGTCATGCAGCTGCGTCTCCGGCCCACCCAGGACGAAAAGCCCATTTTCTGTCATGATTTTTTGTCATAGAAGTAGGAGCCCACCACATCTATGATGATACCGGGTTTTGCCACAATTATCATCATAGAAGTGTCATACGTATGACAGAAAAAAAATTCGTTCGGCCCAAAATGTCACGGATGTGTCTTTTTTTTTGTAGTGTTTATAGGCTGTTGATAAGCCAAGGGTTCCTTTTTCCATGTTGTTGGCTTCTCCACTTCTCGATACGCTCACAATGTTATGTGCGGGGTACTGAATCGAAATCATTGATCATATCCCCTGAAAGGCGGGGCACGATCTCCACCTTGATGAGACGTGCCAAACGTGGCGTCAGCCTCGAGCCGCGCTTCGAGAAATACTAACCGCTCGGTGTTATGACCGGATGCGACTCTTCGAGAAAAAGTTGTCAGATGAAGGCACTGTTTACACTTGAACGATTTTTTGCCTTCATGGCTAAGTAAAACAGTTGTTTAAGATTCCGGACATCACTTGGCCCCGAACATAAATGAAGCACACCGGAGAACTCGCCTCGCAAGCCGAATACTGTTGGGTGAGCGGATGCCGGACACAAGCCTTGGCATTGGAGCCAAGTTCAGGGGCTATTGAGGGAGTTATGGATTAAGGGGTCCTCAGGGCGTCGGCCTATCAGATATGGGCCAGACTGGTGAAACCGCGTAACGACAGAAGATCTATGAAGCCGTGTTGTGCCCTCCAAGTCAAGGATAGGCAGGATCTCTTTACCCCTCATTGTAATCTATCTTTGGTAACCCTAACACTACCCGTGTCTATATGAACTGAGGGTTGTAGTCTTTAGAGGTAGAGCTACATCCATCACTTCATCATCTTAGGGTTTAGCTCATGCCGATCTCGAGGTAGATCTACTCTGTAACTATACTATACATCCAATACAATCAAGCATGACATAGGGTATTACCTCTTTGAGAGGGCCTGAACTAGGGTACACACCATGTTCATTGTCCCTTGTTCCCCATCAATCTCGGATCCACAACTCGGGACCCCTACCCCGAGGTCTGCCGGCTTTGACACTGACAGGGCATTTTCCCGGTGATGGTTGCACAATCCGGTGCTTGGTACAGAACTTTTGCGAAACGATGGAGATCTAGACATGTCAGGAAAATAGCATGAAACAAGAACAGAGGATATCTCTATGATATGGTGGTCAAACATCAGAAAGTATATATAATGAATTTTTTTCGTGCAGGACAAGTTACATGGAAGAAATACAGAATCAGGAAAGTCCATGAGGGGGCCACAAGCTTGGGGGGCACGCCCAGGGGGTGGCCCACTCCCCTAGGGATTGTCGCTCCCTCGGGCATTTTTTGGACTATTTATTATTTTCCTAATTTTTGAAATATTTGATAACGGACATAAAGTACTTTTATGGAACTTTTGGAGTAAGGTTTACTTACCGTACCACATACCTACCCCTTTTTCAGGGCTCTGGAGCATTCCAGAAGGTTTCCCTTATGTGTTCCTTCGGTGTCATGGTGTGGATAATATTAGTTTCAACATTAATGGGTGCACTTGAGATATAATGTTTAATTCTTTGCCCATTAACCACCTTCGGATTAACATAATCAAACTTAAGCATTATACCCGACTCTTTACCTTTGTCGAGTTCCCAATATTCAGAGTTGTGTTTAATTCTGTGCAGAAGATTCCACTTGAATTCGGTAGTTTTCTTCATAAAAGAACTAGTTGAAGAAGAATCGAGCATTGTTCGATCATCATGAGAAAGCCAATCATATTTTTTTGTAAGTTAATTTCTTTTGAGGGCTCATGATTGGGGCATGTGTACATCATGTGCTTAAGCCTCCCCCAAGCTTGAGAGATATTTCTCCATCACGAGGCCAAAAATTATGTATCTAATTCCGATCACGATGAACTAGATGCATAGGACAAAACTTTTGATGAAATTTCAATCTGAATCTCAGTCGATTCCAATTCCAAGCTCCAATATCATCATATAGCCTATACCATGTCAATGTATTTCCCTTCAAATGCAAAGGGAAAACCTTCCTCTTAACTTCATCTCGGAGCAAACCCGCAAGCTTAAATAATCCACAAACTTCATCCGCATAGATTAAGTGCATATCAGGATGTATTGTTCCATCTCCTGCATAAGGATTAGCTAGTAGTTTCTCTATCATACCCGAAGGAATCTCATAATAAATATTTTTAGTAGGTGAAGTAGAATGAGGAGCAACTCTTTGTGCTTCCGATCGAGGTGAAGATACCCCAAACAAACCCCTCAAAGGATGGGTTTCCATAGTAACAAGTGACAGTAAATTTTAGCACGTAATATAAATGTTTCCTTACCCAATTCCACTCACCAAAGGCGCTTCACTCCTCGGCAACAGTGCCAAAAAAGAGTCTTGATGACCCACAAGTATAGGGGATCAATCATATTCCCTTCGATAAGTAAGAGTGTCAAACCCAACGAGGAGCAGAAGGAAATGACAAGCAGTTCTCCGTAAGGTATTTTCTATAGATACTGAAATTATCTGTAACAGATAGTTTGATAGCAAGGCAATTTGTAATGACCAAATAATAGTAATGGTAACTAAGGTGCAGTAACGTAGCCCAATCCTTTTTATGGCAAAGTACATGCCGAAAAGGTCTCTTATGATAAGCAAAGCGTTCTTGAGGACACATGGGGATTTCATCTAGTCACTTTCATCATGTTTGTTTGATTCACGTTCGTTACTTTGATAATTTGATATATGGGTGGACCAGTCCTTGGGTGTTGTTCTTACTTTAACAAGACTCCCACTTATGATTACTCCCTTTCGCAAGCATCCACAACTATGAAAGAAGAATTAAGATAAATCTAACCATAGCATGAAACATATGGATCCAAATCAGCCCCTTACGGAATAGCGCATAAACTAGGGTTTAAGATTCTGTCACTCTAGCAACCCATCATCTAATAACTGCTCCACAATGCTTTCCCTTAGGCCCAAAGATGGTGAAGTGTCATGTAGTCGACGTTCACATACAATCACTAAGGGATACAACAACATACATATCATCAAAATACCGAACGAATAGCAAAATCACATGATTACTTATGACAAGACTTCTCCCATGTCCTCAAGAACAAATGTAACTACTCACAAAATCATATTTATGCTCAAGATCAGAGGGGTATTTAATAGGGATAACTGGTTTTATGCCCCTAGTTGTGTCCCACTCGACAGGATTGCCCCTAATTTCCAAAAGCCAGCGGTTCGTCCAACCAACTTTGGTCGTCTTGTGCTTTTGCCCTTTGATCGTTTTACTGTCATTTTGAAAACTTCATAACTAATTCATACTAAATCAAAAAAATGCAAATAAGATACCAAAATGTTTGGAAAAACATCACCTATATATCAATGTCACTTGCATTCATGACAAAAGTGTTGGTAAGTGCCCATCTGAGTTTTAGCTCTTATCACACCACCGTGAATAGTAAAATCTCAAAAAATTCAAAAAAATCCAAAAAATTGGTGTCAAAGAATGACAAATGTTTTCTGTGCTTGCCAAGTTTCATCAGGGAATGAAATTTGTGGAAGTCATCGCAAAAAAAATTAACACTCCAAAATAGATTGTTTTTGCCATGACTTCCACAAATGTCATTCCCTTATGAAACTTGGCAAGCACTTAAAACATTTGTCATTCTTTGACACCAATTTTTTTTGGATTTTTTGAACTTTTTAAGATTCTACTGTTCATGGTGGTGCGATAAGAGCTAAAACTCGGATGGGCACTTACCAACACTTTTGTCATGAATGCAAGTGACATTGACATACATGTGATGTTTTTACAAACATTTTGGTATCTTATTTGCATTTTTCTGATTTCGTATGAATTAGTTATGAAGTTTTCAAAGTGACGGTCAAACGGTCAAAGGGCAAAAGCACAAGATGACCAAAGTGGTTTGGACAGAACCGCTGGCTTTTGGAAATTAGGGGCAATCCTGTCGAGTGGGACACAACTAGGGGCATAAAACCAATTATCCCTATTTAATATCATAGTGGATCTAAACATATGATCTTCCACCAAATAAACCGACAAGCATCAACTACAAGATGTAATCAACACTACTCGCAACACGTACCAATCTAAGGTTTTGAGACAAAGATTGAATACAAGAGATGAACTAGGGTTTGAGGTGAGATGGTGCTGGTGAAGATGTTGATGAAGATTGGTCCTCCCATGATGAGAGGATCATTGGTGATGACGATGGCTTCAATTTCCTCCTCCCAAAGGGAAGTTTCCCCGGTGGAATCTCTCTGCTGGAGAGCAAAAGTGCTCCTACCTAGGTTCCGCCTCGAGAAGGCGGCGCTTCATCCCGAAAACCTTCCTTCTGATTTTTTTCTAGGGCAAATGGCACCATATAGGCTAAGATGGGCCCCGGAGGCCTGCAAGGGGCTCCACAAACTCAGGGGGTGCACCCAGGGAGGTGGGGTGCACCCCCCAGGCTTGTGGCTGCCTAGTGGGTCCCCCTCTGGTATTTCTTTCGCCAATAATTTTAATATATTCCAAAATAATTCTTTGTCAATTTTCAACTCATTTGGAGATGTTCAGCAAAATGCCTCCGATATAGCCCTTTCATGTCCAGAATTCCAGTTGCCGGCAATCTCCCTCCTTATCTGAAACTTGAAAAATAAGAGAGAAAAGGCATAAGAATTGTATCATAAAGTGAAATAACATTCCACAAGGCAATAAATATAAACATAAAATATGATGATCAATCCTCTATCAAGCCTTTGTGCTTAGTAATGTCTTTAGTTGGGAATCTCTCTATGCAGCATAAATGCTCATAGGATCTACGCATTAACATCATCTCCGCAATGACTTCAACTTTGTCATAAGGGTAGTCATCACTACTCTAGGATCTCACAACTGGGTGTGGGTGATTTTTGCAAAAAAAAAAGCTCATGTGGTCACTGGATCCACATTATATGCAAAACTTTAAGATTAAAGAGGTTACATGATCCAACACCAAAAATTGCTCACCCACAATAATACATTTTTGGGAGTGTCGATATTCTTCATATACCCTTCCTCTTCCATTGTCTCGTTTCATGCAACAACTATGTCTTCATCTAACATCTCAAAGCAATACATTTTTTTAAGTATTTTTGGGTTAAGATAAAAACAGTAAGATAAATAGCTACAAACATAAATAAACTATGTGCAAGTGGGTAAGTAATAACCAAGCACTATGCTCCCGGCAATGGAGCCATAAAATGCTTGATGACTGCAAGCGCACGGAGCTATTGTAGCACTTTCGCGTGATAAGTAGAGTGTCGAACCCATAGGGAGCAAATAGGAAGGCACCACAAACCCTGCAACTATGTTTTCACTTTAACACAATCACGTATGTACCCAAGCCGGAGTTTGGACATAGTATACTTTATCATTGCTATGAAAACTAGATAAAAAGGTGTTTAATTAAACTGCTGACAAGAAAGTAAAAACAGTAAATAAAAGACACCAAGTTATTAAGGACGATGCTTGAGTAGCAAGGCGTTCTCAAGGGTTCCGGAATCACTACCACATATGAACTATTGTATCCTCTAGTAACTCGTCAAATGCATAAATGGGCGGAACCGGGTATAGTACACATTCTACTCGAGGTAGACTTCGTGCCACTGATACGTCTCCAACGTATCTATAATTTTTGATTGTTCCATGCTATTATATTATCTGTTTTGGATGTTTTATATGCATTTATATGCCATTTTATATGATTTTTGGGACTAACCTATTAACCTAGAGCCTAGTGCCAGTTTCTGTTTTTTCCTTGTTTTTTGAGTTATACAGAAAAGGAATATCAAACGGGGTCCAAACAAGCTGAAAATTCCCGATGATTTTTTATGGACCAGAAGAAGCCCCCGAAGCAAAAGAGTTTGGCCAGAAGAATCCCGAGTCATCCACGAGGGTGGAGGGCGCACCCTACCCCACTGGGCGCACCCTCCTACCTCGTGGCTGACTCGGAGACCCCTCCTGACGTGAAACCGACGCCAAAAATTCCCATAAATACATAAACCCCCGAAGAGAAACCTAGATTGGGAGTTCCATTGCCGCAAGCCTCTGTAGCCACCTAAAACCAATCGGGACCCTGTTCCGGCACCCTGCCGGAGGGGGAATCATCACCGGTGACCATCTTCATCATCCCGGCGCTCTCCATGATGAGGAGGGAGTAGTTCACCCTCGGGGCTGAGGGTATGTACCAGTAGCTATGTGTTTAATCTCTCTCTTTCTCTCTCTCTCTCTCTCGTGTTCTTTATTTGGCACAATCTTGATGTACCGCGAGCTTTGCTATTATAGTTGGATCTTATGATGTTTCTCCCCGTCTACCTTCTTGTAATGGATTGAGTCTTCCCTTTGAAGTTATCTTATCGGATTGAGTCTTTAAGGATTTGAGAACACTTGATGTATGTCTCGCATGTTCTTATATGCGGTGACAATGGGATATTCACGTGATCTACTTGATGTATGTTTTGGTGATCAACTTGCGGGTTCAGTGACCTTGTGAACTTATGCATAGGGGTTGGCACACGTTTTAGTCTTGACTCTCCGATAGAAACTTTGGGGCACTCTTTGAAGTTCTTTGTGTTGGTTTGAATAGATGAATCTGAGATTGTGTGATGCATGTCGTATAATCAAACCCACAGATACTTGAGGTGACATTGGATTATCTAGGTGACATTAGGGTTTTGGTTGATGTGTGTCTTAAGGTGTTATTTTACTACAAACTCTAGGGTTGTTTGTGACACTTAGAGGAATAGCCCAATGGATTGATCAAAAAGAATAACTTTGGGGAAGTTTCGTACCCTACAATAATCTCTTCCCTTGTTCTCCGCTATTAGTGACTTTGGAGTGACTCTTTGTTGCACGTTGAGGGATTGTTATATGATCTAATTATGTTATCATTGTTGAGAGAACTTGCACTAGTGAAAGTATGAACCCTAGGCCTTGTTTCAAAGCATTGCAATACTGTTTTCGCTCACTTTTACCACTTGCTACCTTGCTGTTTTTATATTTTCAGATTACAAAAACCTATATCTACCATCCATATTGCACTTGTATCACCATCTCTTTGCCGAACTAGTGCACCTATACAATTTACCATTGTATTGGGTGTGTTGGGGACACAAGAGACTCTTTGTTATTTGGTTGCATGGTTGTTTGAGAGAGACCATCTTCATCCTACGCCTCCCACGGATTTATAAACCTTAGGTCCTCCACTTGAGGGAAATTTGCTACTATCCTACAAACCTCTGCACTTGGAGGCCCAACAACGTCTACAAGAAGGTTGCGTAGTAGACATCAAGCTCTTTCCTGGCGCCATTTCCAGGGAGGTTAGTGCTTGAAGGTATATCTTTAGATCTTGCAATTGAATCTTTTAGTTTCTTGTTTTATCACTAGTTTAGTTTATAAAAGAAAACTACAGGAAAACGGAATTGAGGTTGCCTCATATGCTTCATCTTTTTAATGTCTTTCATGAAAATAAGGATTCTGATAATTGTGCCAAAGTGTTAGAAGAAGAATGCAATAAAATGTTTGGCATACAATATTTGAATGATGAGCATGATTGCAATGTTTTTAGTATGAACTCTTTGAATATCCATAATACTAATGATGATTGTACTAGTCATGATAAAAATGTTTCTTATAAGCATGTCAATTTTTTGTGGAGTGCATAGAGTTTGCAAGTACACACCAAATAGGGAAGATAGATTTTGCAAGAAGCATAAGTATTTAGAAACTAAATGGTTGCAAGAGAGGCTAGATGTTTGTGCTAAAAATTTAAAATTTCGTTGCCATCCTTGTGAACTCTGCAATGAACTTGATCATTTAAATCTCCAATGCAAATTATTTCATGATCGAATCGTGTCCAAAAATTGTGATGACTTGATTTCCCTTGCGCATCATAATGAACTCGGTTTGCTTTTGGGTTATGAAGAAATGAAATGTATAACTAAGGATATTCCAGAATTTGTCATTGATAAAATTCTTGATTTTGATCTAGAGGAAATTTATATGTATTATGCGGTGAATTGCATTGAAAATCCTTATATTGCCAATTACATAAAGACAAGAAAACAAATAGAAGATGAAGAGAATACTAATGAAAGGGAAGAGGTTTCCCAATATCCTCCTATTCTTTCTTATGATGAATCAGGTAACGAGGAGGAGATTCCTATTCAACCAATCTCATTAATAAGGAGCTCCAAAAAGAGGATTAAACCCACACATAATGTGGAGAAGAAAAAGAAAAGACGGAGAAGCAAAGGTAAAAAAATATCCCTCCCAAATGATGTTGCTCCTATTATTGTTATGCCTATTACTCATTGTGATGATTATGATTGGCGAAGTAACGATACTTGTTATAATCTTGAGAATATTTTTGGCATAAACTTAGAAAATTGTGATGATAATAATTGCTATACTATTGGTGCTATCCATACTATTAATGATGAGAGTGATTATGCTTATGATATGCAAAGGCCCAAGCTTGGGGATGTTATGTTTGATGAGAATGACATGTTTTAGAATTTATTTGCTGCAATTAATGTTTGTCCCAAGCTTGGGGATGCTATGTTTAATGAAGATGATATTTTTAGTCTCCCAAGTTTTGATATGCAAATTTATTATGATGATAGCATGCCTCCTACTTATGATGATTATATTGATGAAAGTGGGTTTGGAAGAGTGCTAACATTAGTAAGTAATAATCCCACTATTTTGGAGGGTGTTGAATCTTATTGTGATAATTATGAAAGTGGATTTGGAGAGTTCATGACTTTATTTAGTAATGATTCCACTATTTTGGAAGAGGTTTCAATTGATTATGATGAGAACAAAGTTGCTACTTATGATGATTATTGTGATGACACTTATGTTATAAAAAGTAGTGATGATTATATTTATAAAACATGTCATGATTATGATTACCCTTTTTCTGAACATAACTCTTTTAATGTGGAAACAGTTTACAATATTCGAGTTTCTTATGGTACTCCCACTATTCCGAATGAGAAGAATTTTGCTTATGTGGAAAGTACAAGAATTTCTATGCTTGTAGATCATGAAAAGAATGATTTATGTGATGGTTATATTGTTGAATTCATTCATGATGCTACTTAAAATTATTATGAGGGAGGAATATATGCTTGTAGGAATGCAATAATATCAAGTTTCCTCTCTATGTGTTGAAAATCTTGAAGTTATGCTTGTTCTGCCTTCCTGTGCTAATTGATTATTGTACCCATAAGTTGTTTTCTCACAAAATCCCTATGCAGAGGAAGTGGGTTAGACTTAAATGTGCTAGTCATATTCTTCTGATGCTCACATTATGTTTCAATTCTTATCTTTTCTGTGAGCATCATTGAAATCATCATGCCTAGCTAGAAAGGCATTAAAGAAAAGTACTTGTTGGGAGACAAACCAATATTTAACCTTATTGTTTTGTGTGTTCACATGATTATTCTACCGTATTAATCATGTTTTATAGCTTTTGTTTCAATAAAATGACAAGTAAGACCTTCATGATAGCTTACAGTGATAGTTGTGTTGATCCTGCTGAAAATCAGAAACTTTTGCGCCCAGTAAATTAGTTTTGATAATTCACAGAAATGTGATTTTGATCTGATTATTTTTTCTTTGGATTGGTACACAAATTTCTCAGGGTTTCGTAATTTGTATGGATTTTTGGAGTTACATAAGTATTCTATAGTTATAGATTACTACAGACTATTCTGTTTTTGACAGATTCTGTTTTCTATGTGTTTTTTGCTTATTTTAATGAATCTATCAGTAGTATCAGAGGGTATGAACCATGGAGAAGCTGGAATACAGTATATATAGCACCAATATGAATTTATAATGAGTTCACAACAATACCTAAGTGGTGATTTATTTTCTTATACTGACGGAGCTTACGAGTTTTCTGTCGAGTTTTGTGTGGTGAAGTTTTCAAGTTTTGGGTAAAGATTCGATGGACTATGGAATAAGGAGTGGCAAGAGCCTAAGCTTGGGGATGCCCAAGGAACCCCAAGGAAATATTCAAGGACAACCAAGATCCTAAGCTTGGGGATGCCCCGGATGGCATCCCCTCTTTCGTTTTCGTTCATCGGTAACCTTACTTGGAGCTATATTTTTATCCGCCACATGATATGTATTTTCCTTGGAGCGTCATGTCATTTTATTTTGTTTTGCTTTCTGTTTGAATAATATCCAAAGATCTGAAATTCTTAAATGTTAGAGAGTCTTCACGTAGTTACATAATTATTCGACTACTCATTGATCTTCACTTATATCTTTTGGAGTAGTTTGTTGTTTTCTCTAGTGCTTCACTTACATCTTTTAGAGCACGGCGGTGGTTTTATTTTGAAGAAATTGATGAACTCTCATGCTTCACTTATATTATTTTGAGAGTCTTAAATAGCATGGTATGCTTTGGTTATGAATTTAGTCCTAATATGATAGGCATCCAAGAGGGATATAATAAAAACTTTCATATAAAGTGCATTGAATACTATGAGAAGTTTGATTCTTCATGATAGTTTTGAGATATGAAGATGGTGATATTAGAGTCATGCTAGTGGAGTAATTGTGAATTTGAGAAATACTTGTGTTGAGGTTTGTGAGTACCGTAGCATGCACGTATGGTGAACCGTTGTGTAACAAATTTGGAGCATGGAGTATTTCTTTGATTGTCATCCTTTGTGTGGAGGTCGGGGTCGCGCGATGGTTAACTCCTACCAACCCTTCCCCTAGGAGCATGCGTGTAGTGCTTGGTTTCGATGACTAATAGATTTTTGCAATAAGTATGTGAGTTCTTTATGACTAATGTTGAGTCCATGGATTATATGCACTCTCACCCTTCCACCATTGTTAGCCTCTCTTGTGTCCCGCAACTTTCGCTGGTACCATACAAGCACCATGTACCTTCTGCAAAACAACCACCATAACTACCTATTATGGCATTTCCATAGCCATTTCGAGATATATTACCATGCAACTTTCCACCGTTCCGTTTATTATGACACGCTTCATCATTGTCATATTGCTTTGCATGATCATGTAGTTGACATCGTATTTGTGGCAAAGCCACCTTTCATAATTCTTTCATACATGTCACTCTTGATTCATTGCACATCCCGGTACACCACCCGAGGCATTCATATAGAGTCATATTTTGTTCTAAGTATCGATTTGTAATTCTTGAGTTGTAAGTAAATAAAAGTGTGATGATCATCATTATTAGAGCATTGTCCCAGTGAGGAAAGGATGATGGAGACCATGATTCCTCCACAAGTTGGGATGAGACTCCGGACAAAAAAAAGAGAAAAAAATAGAGAAGGGGCAATGTTAGTATCCTTTTTCCACACTTGTGCTTCAAAGTAGTACCATGATATTCATGATAGAGAGTCTCTTATTTTGTCACTTTCATATACCAGTGGAAATTTTTCATTATATAACTTGTCTTGTATATTCCAACAATGGGCTTCCTCAAATGCCCTAGGTCTTCATGAGCAAGCAAGTTGGACGCACACCCACTTAGTTTCTTTTTTACGCTTTCATACACTTATATCTCTAGTGCATCCATTGCATGGCAATCCCTACTCACTCACATTGATATCTATTGATGGGCATCTCCATATCCCGTTGATACGTGTAGTTTATGTGAGACTATCTCCCTCTTTTTTTGTTCTCCACAACCACCATATTCTATTCCACCTATAGTGCTATGTCCATGTCTCACGCTCATGTATTGCGTGAAAGTTGAAAAAGTTTGAGAATACTAAAGTACGAAACAATTGCTTGGCTGAAATCGGGGTTGTGCATGATTTGAATATTTTGTGTGATGAAGATGGAGCATAGCCAGACTATATGATTTTGTAGGGATAAGCTTTCTTTGGCCATGTTATTTTCAGAAGGCATAATTGCCTTGTTAGGATGCTTGAAGTATTACTGTTTTTATCTCAATATTAAACTTTTGTTTTGAATCTTATGGATCTAAATATTCTTGATAGAATAGAGAAGATTACATTGATAAATATGTTAGGTAGCATTCCACATCAAAAATTCTATTTTTATCATTTACCTACTCGAGGACGAGCAAGAATTAAGCTTGGGGATGCTTGATACGTCTCCAACGTATCTATAATGTTTGATTGATTCATGCTATTATATTATCTGTTTTGGATGTTTCATATGCATTACCTAGATCCCAATGTTAGTTTCTATTTTTCCTTGTTTTTTAGTTCTATAGAAAAGGAATATCAAACGGGGTCCGAACGAGCTGAAAATTCCCGATGATTTTTTATGGACCAGAAGAAGCCCCCGAAGAAAAAGAGTTGGGCCAGAAGAGTCCCGAGTCATCCACGAGGGTGGAGGGCACGCCCTACCCCCCTGGGCGCACCCTCCTACCTCATGGCTGACTCGAAGACCCTCCTAACATGAAACCAACGCCAAAAATTCCTATAAATACAGAAACCCCCGAAAAGAAACCTAGATCGGGAGTTCTGCCACCGCAAGCCTCTGTAGCCACCAAAAACCAATCGAGACCCTGTTCTGGCACCCTGCGGGAGGGGGGAATCATCACCGGTGGCCATCTTCATCATTTCAGCGCTCTCCATGACGAGGAGGGAGTAGTTCACCCTCGGGGCTAAGGGTATGCACCAGTAGCTATGTGTTTGATCTCTCTCTCTCTCTCTCTCTCGTGTTCTTGATTTGGCATGATCTTGATGTATCGCAAGCTTTGCTATTATAGTTTAATCTTATGATGTTTCTCCCCCTCTACCTTCTTGTAATGGATTGAGTTTTCCCTTTGAAGTTATCTTATCGGATTGAGTCTTGAAGGATTTGAGAACACTTGATGTATGTCTCGCATGTGCTTACCTGTGGTGACAATGGGATATTCACCTGATGTACTTGATGTATGTTTTGGTGATCAACTTGCGGATTCAGTGACCTTGTGAACTTATGCAAAGGGGTTGGCACACGTTTTCGTCTTGACTCTCCGGTAGAAACTTTGGGGCACTCTTTGAAGTTCTTTGTGTTGGTTTGAATAGATGAATCTGAGGTTGTGTGATGCATGCCGTATAATCAAACCCACGGATACTTGAGGTGACATTGCGGTATTTAGGTGACATTAGGGTTTTGGTTGATGTGTGTCTTAAGATGTTATTTTACTACAAACTCTAGGGATGTTTGTGACACTTATAGGAATAGCCCAATGGATTGATCGGAAAGAATAACTTTGAGGTGGTTTCGTACCCTACAATAATCTCTTCGTTTGTTCTCCGCTATTAGTGACTTTGGAGTGACTCTTTGTTGCACGTTGAAGGATTGTTATATGATCGAATTATGTTATCATTGTTGAGAGAACTTGCACTAGTGAAAGTATGAACCCTAGGCCTTGTTTCAAAGCATTTAAATACCGTTTTCGCTCACTTTTACCACTTGCTACCTTGCTATTTTTATATTTTTCATATTACAAGAACCTATATCTACCATCCATATTGCACTTGTATCACCATCTCTTCGCCGAACTAGTGCACCTATACAATTTACCATTGTATTGGGTGTGTTGGGGACACAAGAGACTCTTTGTTATTTGGTTGCAGGGTTGTTTGAGAGAGACCATCTTCATCCTACGCCTCCCATGGATTGATAAACCTTAGGTCATCCACTTGAGGGAAATTTGCTACTGTCCTACAAACCTCTGCACTTGGAGGCCCAACAATGTCTATAAGAAGAAGGTTGCATAGTAGACATCAGCCACACATGCCACCATAATAATCTCCCCCATAGGGTTACAACTCATAATAATTAAGGGTTACCCCATGGACTCGGCCTCTATAAGTGTTATCCGTAACTCCTGTATCAATTGTGATGGCGAGGAATCAAAGGCTTTTACTGTCACCTTGAATCACCCCAACGCCCCAACCATTCACAACAACAGTAATATACTACACGACATAAAGCACAAATGCAAGTGAGTGCTCCTCTCAACATTCTCGAAGGCTACTAACTCGAATCATGAACATGTAATATTGGATCACAACAAATATCACAAAGGGTTCAACCATATCCTCACGAACTAGTACAATTATTCAATCAATGACATGAAGGTTAGGGACAAGTTACAAGCCGACATCAATTCGGTGAAGGGAGGAGACATGGCGGTGTGGTGATGATGGTAATGATGATAGTGGCGCCGCCCGTGGTGGTGAAGATGGGGGCACCACCCATGGTGGCGGCGCCGGCGCGAGGGCACCAGCCCGAAGGCTGGTGCTCATGGTGGTGCAGCCTCCTTCTTCTCAGGTGTTGTCCCTCCTTCTCTTGATTGTAGAGCAGCAATGAAGATGGGATGTGGATGAATGAGATGCGATGGATGATGGAGACGACGGCTAGGGTTGAGGATGATATATATAGGGTCATTTGCATTTATATCCCTAACTCGAACCACCTAATCAGATATACCCCTAATTTGAAAGCCTGCTCGAATTTGCCCCTCCGCCGTTAGTTGCACTTATAGAAATGCCCCTCTGTGCCGTTTTCGTCCAGTCAAAGTTGTTTGACCGTTATCTGGCCATTTCTTTGACAATTTTGCCCCTGTGCCCATGTGCCACTTAGTAGTGGGTCCCACTCTTAATAAATAAAACGAAAAAACACTTTCTCTCACCCTCTTTGTCACCCACACTTACATGTGGGGCCGATCTTGAAAAAAATTGAAAAAATAACATGACTATTCAAACTAGTCCGACGGTTGTCGGCGGCAACAAAATCCCACGGCGGAGGCACGCTTGGAGGCTGCGAGGAGGCCAGCCGAGGGAACAAGGCGATAGCCCTTGCTCAACCGCGTCCAGTGATGTGCTCTTCGGACCATATGGTTGCTGGAGCGAACGGCGGCGACCATTCTCGTGGCGCCTCCGGGCGGCACAAGTGCGACAGCTACCATGCGAGGGGGAGAGAGACAGAAACCGTCCATGTGCCATTAAGCAGCTCACTAGGAGCATGATGGCGACGCCACTGGGGTTCGGGGAAGACTGGAGCGACGACTTCGACGATGGCAGCCATGACAGAGCTCAGAGCTCATGGGGAAGACTGCCCGAGGCCAAGGAGCTTGCTATGGAGGACTCCAAGGTCTTCTTTGGTACATCAGGATGCCATAGGAGCCGCTGGGAGCGGCTCACGTGCTTGAACAGCGTTGAATAGAATGCGGCGGTCTGAGCTTGGCGGTGGGGTAGATGTGTTGTGGTGCTCTATCCTGGACGTCTCTGGTCAAAATCATAGGCTGTTAGGATGAGGTAATGGCGTATGAGATTCCTGGCGAGGTGGCGGTGCTTCGGGTTGCCGTTGGCCATGTACTTGATAGACGCCGGCGATGGGGCGCTCTCTGGAGTGCTTGCATGATAGTGCTAGAGGGCGGGACAAGAACGAAGGCAAGCAGCAGAGAGAGAAGAAGGGAGAGGGGGTTGCAGCGTCAGGGGAGGCCAGCGGCCAAGGCGGCGCCCATTCGGCACTCTCGCCGGAGTTGAGAGGTAGCGGTCGTCGGTCCGTCGTTCGGCAGGGAGAGAGATAGAGAGAGGGGGAGTGAGAGAGAGTTTTGTTTTTTCTATGGATGAGGGGCCCCACATGTAAGTGTGTGAGAGAGGGGGTGAGAGAAAGGGTTGTTCCATTTTATTTTTTGAGAGTGGGTCCCACCAGTAAGTGAGACATGGAGGGAGGGGTAGAAATGTCCAGGAAACATCCCGTTCATGGTCAAAGGCCTTTGACCGAACGGTAACGACACAAAAGAGTATTTCTATAGGTGCACATAATGGTAGAGGGGCATTTTTTAGCAGGCTTTCGGATTAGGGGCAAATGTGAGTAGTGGGTTTGAGTTAGGGAGACAGATGTAAAAGACCCTTTAACAAATGGAGCCTCCCTTGTCTCCTCTCTTGATGGGCTTCATCCAAGGGCTCAAGATGAGCCTTATCCTCTCTCAGTCTCTTCTTTATGAGCGAAGGATCTCGTGTGATCGAATGGGGATGAAATCAGTGAAGAATTCCGTCTAGAAGGGCAACTTTCGGAGTTGTGTGCACGTCAAACGGCCACTAAAACGACTGTGCGCGGTCGGATGAAAGGTCGTCTTTTGGTGTGACCTTCTCCGGTAAAACGGTCACCAATTCTTCATAGGAACTCGGAATTTGACATTCTTGGGCTCGTTGGATTCGTATGAATGGCACCAATCCATTTTTGGTCTTAGATCTTGATTTGGAGCAATTTGGAAAAATGACCTTCAAAATGGCTAAATCTGACCCCTGGTCGACTCCATACGAACCCATCCTTGGTCCTTTCATCGTGCTTGGTCCTAGGTTGTTCCAGAACACCTGTAAATGCAAGAAAACAAATAAAACTAATAAAACCAAATAAAAATACTAAAAATGCAATCCTCATAAGATAAAGTGTAAATACCGGTAATCATTCATAATGGACAACTATTTGGTTGAATGGGACATGATATATAAAGAGAACATGCAACAAATGAGCTCTAAAATGCATAAACTATAGAGCCATCACTTAGCAAGTTGTAAGTACTGATCAACTTCTTTGCTTGTGAACTTCCTTGGTCAACCCCTATGCCCTGTTACTAACGGTTTTTCCTGCCTCCTAAAATGATGTTTTCTAGGAAGGAATCGATGATGGCCAATGTATCCAATTTTATTTTCCAGTTTCTGAAAGTAAGGATTCTTATCGCAATGCACTCATGCGTAATAACCCTTTGTGCTCCGATCGGAGGTAGTGCCATATGCAGGATAATCATGAATGGACCAAATAAGCATCGCACACAAATTGAAAGGTTTTCCCGTGCATACATCCGGTGTTTCCACACCAACCCACAACTTCTACATATCTGCTATCAGTTGCTACATAAATACATGAAAATCCTTTCCTGGTGAGTCTTTTCTAGGAATCAGCAATGCCATCATGAAATTGGATTGGCCCATGCACATCCACGGTGGGAAGTTGTATGGAATGACAAAAACAGGGCACATACTATATGCACTGCTCATGTGTCCAACCGGATCGAATCCATCAGTTGCAAATCCTAACCTCAAGTTGCGGGCATCTTTAGCAAATTCTCCATGTTTCTCGTCGAAGTACTTCCATGCATCGCCATCACCAGGGTGCCTCATTATATTAGCCTCTTGAACCCTCTTTTCCTTATGCCACCGGGTGTGCTTTGATATTTCCCTCGAAGAAAAAAAATCTTTGTAATATGGGATTACCGGAAAGTATCGACGGAGCAGAAAGAGCTCTCTTAGCATCAGCGTAAGATTTGTCTCCACCTTGAGTACTGTTGGCATAGTCTCCCCAATACTAAATGCAGGTCATACTTGCATACATGAATTGTCTGATATCGATGACGATGACAAAAAATAGATCTCTTAGCATCAGCGTAAGATTTTGGAAAGTCCACCTTAGGAAAAGTAGTATTCAACAACTGACAAAGCATATTGAATGTCTTGTTCATCATACACGTATATGTTCTGATACAAAGCACCCTGATAATGAATGCCATATGTGTCGTAATGCCACATTCCTTGTGAAGGGGTTTCATAGCTTATTCGTTGAGCTTCTTAAAAATATCCAACCTAGTAGATGCATCTTCTTTATTTCTAGCTCTTCTTCCCATGTCAACCACTAGAGCTCCCACCGTATCAAACACAAATTGTTGGTACAACACAAAATCATCAATGTCGTCAGATTCATAACCATCATCATTGGTAGTACAACTTCATGGACCGATGTCCCATGATTCCCCATGATAGTGTTGGGAAACGTTGCATGGAAAACAAAAAAAATCTACGCACACGCAATGATCTATCCATGGAGATGCATAGCAATGAGAGGGGAGAGTGTGTCTATGTACCCTAATAGACCGTAAGCGGAAGCGTTTAATAATGCAGTTGATGTAGTTGAACTTCTTCGTGTCCCAACCGATCAAGTATTGAACGTACGACGCCTCCGCGTTCTGCACACGTTCAGCTCGGACGTCCTCCGCCTTCTTGACCCAGCAAGACATCGAGGTAGTGTATGAGTTCCGGCAGCACGACGGCGTGGTGACGATGATGCTGAAATGATCTTCACAGGGCTTCATCTAAGCACTACAAAAATATGACCGAGGATGTGAACGATGGAGGGGGGCGCCGCACATGGCTAGGCAATTGTTTGTTATGTGCTAGGCGCCCCCTCCCACATATATATATATATATATGTGTGTGTGTGTGTGTGTGTGTGTGTGTGTGTGTGTGTGTGTGTGTGTGTGAGGGAGGGAGGGAGGGAGGACAAACAAAGGAGGCGCCCAAGTAGGAGGAATCCTACTTCGGGTCCCTCCCAAACCGTGCCCCCTTTCCTTATTTGGAGTGCGGGAAAGGCAGGGGAGGGTGGTTCCCCCCCCCCTTCCTTTCTCCCATGAGAGGGAAAGGCAGGAGGGGCTAGCCCTCCACCTTTTCCTTCCCTAGGTCTGGCCAAACAAGGGAGGGGCGCACCAGCCCCCTTGTGGGCTAGTATGTCCCCTCCTTTGGCCCATAAGGCCCATAACTTGCCCGGGGGGTGCCCGGAACCCCTTCCGGTGACCCGATTCCTTCCTGGTACGTCCTGAAACACTTCTGGTGTCCAAATACCATTGTCCTATATATCAATATTTACCTCTCAACCATTTCAAGACTCCTCGTCATGTCTGTGATCTCATCTGGGACTTCGAACAACATTCAGTCACCAAAACATATAACTCATATAACACTATATCGTCAATGAACGTTAAGTGTGCGGACCGGGTTTGAGAAATATGTAGACATGACAGAGACACCTCTCCGGTCAATAACCAATAGCGGAACCTGGATGCCCATATTGGATCCTACATATTCTATGAAGATCTTTATCGGTCGGGCCGTTATGACAACATACGTAATTCCCTTTGTCCATTGGTATGTTACTTGCCCGAGATTCGGTCGTTGGTATCTTCATACCTAGTTCAATCTCGTTACCGACCAGTTTCTTTACTCATTCCATAATACATCACCTCGTGACTAACGCCTTAATCGTTTGCTTGCAAGTTTATGATGTGTATTACCGAGAGGGCCCAGAGATACCTCTCCGATACTCAGAGTGAAAAATCCTAATCTCGATCTATGCCAACTCAACAAATACCTTCGGAGATACCTGTAGAGCATATTTATGATCACCCAGTTACGTTATGATGTTTGATAGCACACAAGGTATTCCTCCAGTATCCGGGATTTGCATAATCTATAGTCGAAGCAATATGTATTTGACATGAAGAAAGCAATAGCAATAAACTGAATGATCATTATGCTAAGCTAATGGATGGGTATTGTCCATCACATCATTCTCCTAATGATGTGATCCCATTATCAAATGACAACACATGTCTATGGTTAGGAAACCTCAACCATGTTTGATCAACGAGCTAGTCTAGTAGAGGCTTACTAGGGACACGGTATTTCTTTATGTATTCACACATGTATTTAAGTTTCCGATCAATACAATTCTAGCATGAATAATAAACATTTATCATGAATAAGGAAATATAATATAAAATAACAACTTTATTATTGCCTCTAGGGCATATTTCCTTCAGCCTCCCGCTTGCACTAGAGTCAATAATCTAGTTCCCATCACCATGTGATTTAACACCCATAGTTCACATCGCCATGTGACCAACACCCAAAGAGTTTACTAGAGTCAATAATCTAGTTCACATCACCATGTGATTAACACCCAAAGAGTATTAAGGAGTGATCGTGGTTTGCTTGTGAAAGAAGTTTAGTCATCGGGTCTGTCACATTCAGATCCGTATGTACTTTTGCAAATTTCTATGTCTACAAAGCTCTGTATGGAGCTACTCTAGCTAATTGCTCCCACTTATGATGCCGTGATTATGGAGGTAATAAAGCTTGCTCCCACTTTCACGAACTCTTTATTACCTCCATAATCGAGAAATATCTCCTTAGTCCTCTTAGGTAACTAAGGATAAGTTTGATCGATGTCCAGTGATCTACTCTTGGATCACTATTGTACCTCCTTGCCAAACTCATGGCAAGGTATACAACAGGTTTGGTACGCAACATGGCATACTTTATAGAACCTATGGTTGAGGCATAGGAAATGACTTTCATTCTCTCTCTATCTTCTCCCGTGGTCGGGTTTTGAGTCTTACTCAACTTCATACCTTGCAATGCAGGCAAGAACCGTTTCTTTGACTGATCCATTTTGAACTTCTTCAAAACTTTATCAAGGTATGTGCTTTGTGAAAGTCCTATTAAGCGTCTTGATCTATCACTATAGATCTTGATGCCCAATATGTAAGTAGCTTCACCGAGGTCTTTCATTGAAGAAACTCTTATTCAAGTATCCTTTTATGCTATCTAGAAATTATATATCATTTCCAATCAACAATGTGTCATCTACATGTAATATCAGAAATGCTACAGAGCCCCCACTCACTTTCTTGTAAATACAAGCTTCACCATAAGTCTGTATAAAACCATATGCTTTGATCACCTCATCAAAGTATATATTCCAACTCCGAGATGCTTGCACCAATCCATAGATGGATCGCTGGAGTTTGCACACTTTGTTAGCACCTTTAGGATCGACAAAACCTTGTGGTTGCATCATATACAACTCTTCCTTAAGAAATCCATTAAGGATTGCAGTTTGGACATCCATTTGCTAGATTTCATAAAACACAGCAATTGCTAACATGATTCAAACAGACTTAAGCATCGCTATGGGTGAGAAAGTCTCACTGTAGTCAACCCATTGAACTTGTCGAAAACCTTTTGTGACAAGTCAAGCTTTGTAGACAGTAACATTACCATCAGCGTCAATCTTCTTCTTAAAGATCCATTTATTTTCTATGGCTTGCCGATCATCGGGCAAGTCCACCAAAGTCACACTTTGTTCTCATACATGGATCCTATCTCAGATTTCATGGCCTCAAGCCATTTGTCGGAATCTGGGCTCATCATAGCTTCTTCATAGTTCATAGGTTCATCTTGGTCTAATAACATGACTTTCAGAACAGGATTACCGTACCACTCTGGTGCGGATCGTGCTCTGGTCGACCTACGAGGTTCAGTAGTAACTTGATCTGAAGTTTCATGACCATTATCATTTGCTTCCTCTCTAGTTGGTGTAGGCATCACGGGAACAATTTTATGTGATGTGCTACTTTCCAATTCAAGAGAAGGTACAATTACCTCATCAAGTTCTAATTTCCTCCCACTCACTTCTTTTGAGAGAATCTCCTTCTCTAGAAAGGACCCAAACTGAGCAACAAAGATCTTGACTTCGGATCTGTGGTAGAAGGCGTACCCAATAGTTTCTTTAGGGTATCCTATGAAGACGCACTTCTCTGATTTGGGTTCGAGCTTATCTGGCTGAATCCTTTTGACATATGCATTGCATCCCCAAACTTTAAGAAACGGCAGCTTAGGTTTCTTGCCAAACCACATTTCATACGGTGTCGTCTCACCGGATTTAGACGGTGCCTATTTAACGTGAATGCATCTGTCTCTAATGCATAACCCCAAAATGATAGTGATAAATCGATAAGAGACATCATAGATCGCACCATATCTAAAGTACAATTCCTACGTTTGGACACACCATTAGACTGTGGTGTTCCAGGTGGCGTGAGTTGTGAAACTATTCCACATTGTTTTAAATGAAGGCCAAACTCGTAACTCAAATATTCTCCTCCACGGTTAGATCGTAGAAACTTTATTTTCTTGTTACAATGATTCTCCACTTCACTCTAAAATTCTTTGAAATTTTCAAATGTTTCAGACTTGTGTTTGATCAAGTAGATATACCCATACCGATTCTAATCATCTGTGAAGGTCAGAAAATAACGATACCCGCCGCGTGCCTCAACACTCATCGGACCGCATACATCGATATGTATTTATATCCAGTAAGTCATCAACTCGCTCTATTGTTCCGGAGAATGGAGTTTTAGTCATCTTGCCCATGAGGCATGGTTCGCAAGTATCAAATGATTAATAATCAAGTGATTCCAAAAGTCCATCTGCATGGAGTTTCTTCATGCGCTTTACACCAATATGACCAAAACGGCAGTGCCACATGTATGTTTGCACTATCATTATCAACTTTGCATCTTTTGGCATCAATATTATGAATATGTGTATCACTATGATCGAGATTCAATAAACCATTTACATTAGGTGTATGACCATAGAAGGTTTTATTCATGTAAACACAACAACAATTATTCTCTGACTTAAAGGAATAACCGTATTGCAATAAACATGATCCAATCATATTCATGCTCAACGCAAACACCAAATAACATTTATTTGGGTTCAACACTAATCCCGAAGGTAGAGGGAGTATGCGATGATGGTGATCTTAACAACCTTGGAATCACTTCCAACACACATCGTCACCTCGCCCTTAACTAGTCTCTATTTATTCTGCAATTCCTGTTTTGAGTTACTAATCTTAGCAACTGAACCGGTATCAAATACCCAGGGGATACTATGAACACTAGTAAAGTACACATCCATAAAACGTATTTCAAATATACCTTTGTTCACTTTGTCATCCTTCTTATCTGCCAAGTATTTGGGGCAGTTCCGCTTCCAGTGACCATTTCCTTTGTAGTAGAAGCACTCAGTTTCAGACATGGATCTAGCTTTTGGCTTCTTCATGGGAGCGGCAACTTGCTTGCCATTCTTGAAGTTCCCTCTTTTTCCCTTGCCTTTTTTCTTGAAACTAGTGGTCTTGTTAACCATCAACACTTGATGATATTTCTTGATTTCTACCATCACCGATTTCAGCATCATGAAGAGCTCGCGAATCATTTTCGTCATCCCTTGCATATTATAGTTCATCACGAAGTTCTATTAGCTTGGTGATAGTGACTAGAGAACTTTGTCAATCACTATCTTATCTGGAAGATTAACTCCCACTTGATTCAAGCAATTGTAATACCCAGACATTCTAAGCACATGCTTACTGGTTGATCTATTCTCCTCCATCTTATAGGCAAAGTACTTGTAAGAGGTCTCATACCTCTCGACATGGGCATGAGTCTGAAATACCAATTTCAGCTCTTGGAACATCTCATATGCTCCGTGGCATTCGAAACGTTTTTGAAGTCCCGATTCTAAGCCGTAAAGCATGGCGCACTAAACTATTAAGTACTCATCATATCGATCTTGCCAAACGTTCATAACGTCTGCATCTGCTCCTCCAATAGGTCTGTCACCTTGTGGTGCATCAAGGACATAATTCTTCTGTGCAACAATGAGGATAATCCTCAGACCACAGACCCAGTCCATATCATTGCTACTATCATCTTTCAACTTATTTTTCTCTAGGAACATATCAAAAATAGGGGAGCTATATCGCGAGCTATTGCTCTACAACATAGATATGCAAATACTATCAGGACTGAGTTCATGATAAATTAAGTTCAGTTAATCAAATTACTATGAATTCCCACTTAAATCAACATCCCTCAAGTTGTCTAAGTGATACATGATCCAAATCAACTAACCCATGTCCGGTCATCACGTGAGATGGGGTAGTCATCAATGATGAACATCTCTATGTTGATCATATCTACTATATGACTCATGTTCGACCTTTTGGTCCCTAGTGTTTCGAGACCATGTCTGTACATGCTAGGCTCGTCAAGTTTAACCCAAATATTCTGCATGTGTAAAAATGTCTTACACCAGTTGTATGTGAACGTAGAGTCTATCACACCTGATCATCACGTGGTGTCTCGAAATGACAAACTGTAGCAACGGTGCATACTCGGGGAGAACACTTATATCTTGAAATTTAGTGAAGGGGTCATCTTATAATGCTACCGTCGTTCTAAGTAAAATAAGATGCATAAAAGATAAACATCACATGCAATCAAAATATGTGACATGATATGGCCATCATCATCTCGTGCTTTTGATCTCAATCTCCAAAGCATCATCAAGATCTCCATCATCACCGGCTCGACACCTTGATCTCCATCGTTGCGTCGTGGTCATCTCGCCAACTATTGCTTCTACAACCATCGCTAACGCATAGTGATAAAGTAAAGCAATTACATGGCATTTGCATTTCATACATTAAAGAGACAACCATAAGGCTCCTGTTGGTTGCCAGTAATTTAAAAAACATGATCATCTCATACAATAATGTATGTCTTGACCGTATCACATCACAACATGCCCTGCAAAAACAAGTTAGACGTCCTCTACTTTGTTGTTGCAAGTTTTACGTGGCTGCTATGGGCTTCTAGCAAGAACCGTTCTTACCTACACAAAAACCACAACGACGTTTCATCAAGTTTGTTGTTTTAACCTTCTTCAAGGACCGGCTGTAGCCAAATTCGATTCAACTAAAGTAGGAGAAACAGACACCCGCCAGCCACCTGTATGCAAAACTAGTTGCATGTCAGTCGGTGGAACCAGTCTCATGTGCGTGGACATGTAAGGTTGGCCCGGGCCGCTTCACCCCACAATACCGCCAAATCAAAATAAGACGTTGGTGGTAAGCAATATGACAATCACCGCCCATAACTTCCTTGTGTTCTACTCGTGCATATCATCTACGTATAGACCTGGCTTTGATACCACTGTTGGGAAATGTTGCATGGAAAAGAAAAACAATTTACACACAGCAATGATCTAACCATGGAGATGCAAAGAGACGAGAGGGGAGAGTGTGTCTATGTATCCTCATAGATCGTAAGCAGAAGCATTTAACAACGCCATTGATGTATTCAAACTTCTTCGCGCTCCAACCGATCAAGTACCGAACGTACGACACCTCCATGTTCTGCACACATTTATCTCGGTGACGTCCTCCGCCTTCTTGATCCAGCAAGATGGCGAGGTAGTAGATGAGTTTCGGCAGCACGACTGCATGGTGACGGTGATAGTGAAGTGATCCTCGTAAGGCTTCACCTAAGCACTACGAAAAATATGACCGGGGTGTAAACGGTGGAGGGGGGGCGCACACAGCTAGGCAATTGTCTGTTATGTGCTAGGCGTCCCCTCCCACATATATATAGGTGGGAGGGAGGGAGGAGCATCCAAAGGAGGTGCCCAAGTAAGAGAAATCCTACTTGGGGTCCCTCCCAAGCCGCGCCCCCCTTTCCTTATTTGGAGTGCGGGAGGCAGGGGAGGGTGGCGCCCCCCCCCTTTCCTATCTCCCATGAGAGGGAAAGGTAGGAGGGGCCAGCCCTCCCCCTTTTCCTTCCCTAGGGCTGGCCAAACAAGGGAGGGGGCGCACCAGCCCCCTTGTGGGCTGGTCTGTTCCCTCGTTTGGCCCATAAGGCCCATAACTTTCCTGGGGTGCCCGGAACCCCTTCCGATAACCCAATTCCTTCCCGGTACATCCCGAAACAATTCGGTGTCCAAATACCATCGTCCTATATATCAGTTTTTACCTCTTGACCATTTCGAGACTCCTCGTCATGTCCGTGATATCATCCAGGACTCCGAACAACATTTGGTCTCCAAACACATATAACTCATATAACACTATATCGTCAACAAACGTGAAGCGTGCGGACCCTACGGGTTCGAGAACTATGTAGACATGACCGAGACACCTCTCCAGTCAATAACCATTAGTGGAACCTGGATTCCCATATTGTCTCCTACATATTCTATGAAGATCTTTATCGGTCTAATCCTTATGACAACATACGTAATTCCCTTTGTCCATCGGTATGTTACTTGCCCGAGATTCGATCGTTGGTATCTTCATATCTAGATCAATCTCGTTACTGCAAGTCTCTTTACTCGTTACGTAATACATCACCTCGTGACTAACTCCTTAGTCCTTTGCTTGCAAGCTTATGATGTGTATTACCGAGAGGGCCCAAAGATACCTCTTCGATACTCGGAGTGACAAATCATAATCTCGATCTATGTTAACTCAACAAACACCTTCGGAGATACCTGTAGAGCTTATTTATGATCACCCAGTTACATTGTGATGTTTGATAGCACACAAGGTAATCCTCTGGTATCCGGGAGTTGCATAATCTCATAGTCGAAGGAATATGTATTTGACATGAAGAAAGCAATAGCAATAAACTGAACAATCATTATGCTAAGCTAACGGATGGTTCTTGTCCATCACATCATTCTCGTAATGATGTGATCCCGTTATCAAATGACAACACATGTCTATGGTTAGGAAACCTTAATCATCTTTGATCAACGAGCTAGTCTAGTAGAGGCTTACTAGGGACACGGTATTTGTTTATGTATTCACACATGTATTTAAGTTTCCGATCAATACAATTCTAGCATGAATAATAAACCTTTACCATGAATAAGGAAATATAATATAAAATAAGAACTTTATTATTGCCTCTAGGGCATATTTCCTTCACATAGATCTACCTCGTATAGGTCCTGAGCATACTAGTGACATCTGACAACATCAATAGTTTCGTGAATCCCACTACGGTAATTTTTGCATGGATACAACATATCTTCACCCGTTGTTGTGAGCAAGCACGAATTCCATAAATGATTCATGACAGCCATGTATGGTGACGTCAACACCGTTCCATGAGCAATCCCACCATGATCCATTGCCTACACAACATGAAAAGTAAATAGAACACATCTGCTATTTGGTACGATGTTTTTTAGTAAATAGATCTCACCTGAAATCGCCCCTGTTTCATGCTGTCGCAGTCCACACATGACTTCTCCCTTCAACTATGGCATGTAGCCTTGCCGTGCCCTCGCAGCCGCGTTCACCTTGTCGTAGCGTCGTAGCCACGTTAACCTCGTTGTGTCGGCTTCTCGACTCACCGGGGGAGGGAACCTCGTGATGGTGGACCGTCACGAAAAATGATCTTTGATGACGTTTCATGTTTTGTCGCCAGAGTTTTTGTCACTGAATATAGAAAATGTTGAGTGTATGCATAATTCCTTTTGCCTCACGATATATGTTATCATTCTCAAGGAGAGTACTTGCCATCCTTGTTGTGCGGTTCGACCTAGTGGCGGCCCTAGGGACACACAAAAAATGTGGCTAAGCTAGGCCTAGGGGTGTTGGGTCGCACATAGTTCTCTAGTATGCCCCGAATAATGTGTGTGGGTGTTGTGAGTGAGTGAGTGTGTGTGTGTGTGTGTGTGTGTGTGTGTGTGTGTGAGCAGTTAGGTTGGACCAGACCTAGAGACTTCCTAGGATTGGGCCTAAGCCCGCCCTAACACTATGTTCGGGATAGAACCATATCTTGTACGTTTGCGGTCAAGTCATTGATCCTTCTATCTCTTGCATCTTCATGTCGTTTACCTTTTCTTACGTGAAGGGCATTGCAAAGTTTAACTCTAGGTCAGATGTGATGACATTGATACATATCATGAGGCATAGTCATGATGTACATAGCAACCGTCGATAATAACTCCCAGGTATCCTCTATCTTACAATGCATTAGTATGACCCAACAATCTTCTAATTTACGGTGCCAATTTGTCATTTACCTATTTATGACACGAGTGGCAATCGAAACTCAACTCTAGGCGCCATCGACTCATCGTGGATGACGTGAATGTGACTCGAAGCTTAGTAACTGATGGACACTAGCCACTTTCCATCTACCCATCTATCACTAAGACTTGGCCATTACACATATTGTAACACATCCCTGTTTGTCTATCCATCTATCCTAAAGACTTGATCATTAAACTTCTACTAACGCTTCCGAGAATTACTTCGCGTCTATCCATCTATATTGAAGATCCAGCCATTACTCATCTTGTAGCGCACCCGAAAATCCCTTCTCATTTATCCATGCATCTTGAAGGATCGACAACACCACATCTTGTAACGCACCCGGGAATTACTTCTTGTCTATCCATCTATCATGATGGCCCGATCATTACACATCTTGTAACGCATCTGGGAATTACTTCTCGTCTATCCATCTATCATGAACATTTAGCCATCTGGGAATCCCTTTTCATCTATCCATCTATCTCGAAGAACCGACCGTTACACATCTTGTAACGCACCCGAAAATTGCTTCTGGTCTGTCCATCCACCTTGATGACTCTATCATTGCACATATCGAGAAAATGTGCTGGCCTAACATACGCGTTTCCCAATATTTCACCATTTATTGTTCGCCGGTTACTCATTTACGTGACCGGCAGCCCACCAACACCGAGTCATACCAAATATATATAAATATCTTTTAGCATAGCACTTTCGGCAACAAATAAATGAAACATATATTATTTCTCGACCATTTAGAGCCGCACGATGGACAGATCGGACGACCACACTCGCATTAGTATAGTGATCCACCGCCTAACACATGATGACAGCGGTGCTTAGCATGGCGACGTTGATGATTGTGGGTCGTTGTCACTGGACTGTGTTTACAATTCCATTGCTTAACTGCAATAATTAAAATCGAGGAATTACTTCTCGTCTATCCATCTATCTTCAAGATTCAACCATTACACCATCTTGTAAGCATCCGGAAATCCCTATTCGATCCATCTATCTTGAAGAATCGATCATTACACATCTCGTAACGCACCCGAAAATTGCTTCACGTCTATCCATCTATCTTGATGGTTCGACCATTGCACATCTTCAGAAAATGCGCCGGCCCAACATATGCATTTCCCGATCTTTCGCCATTCATTGATTGTGAGTTACTTGTTTACGTGACCGCCAGCCCACCGACGGCGAGTCATACTAGATACATACGAATATCTTTCAGCGTAACACTTTCGGCAGAAAATTAATGAAACATATATTATTTCTTGACCATTTAGAGTCGCACGGTGGACAAATCGGACGGCCACACACGCATTAGTATAGTGACGTTCCACTGCCTAACACACGATGACAGCGGTGCTTAACATGGCGACGTTGATGACTCTGGGCCGTTTTCACCGGACCGTGTTTATAATCCTATTGCTTAACTGCAGCAATTAAAATCCAGAAATTACTTCTCGTCTATCCATCTATCTTGAAGATTCACCCATTACACGATCTTGTAAGCATCCGGAATTCCCTTTTGATCCATCTATCTTGAAGAATCAGCCATTACACATCTCGTAATGCACCCGGAAATTGCTTCACGTCTATCCAACTATCTTGATGGCTCGATCATTGCACATCTTCCGAAAATGCGCCGGCCCAACGTATGCGTTTCCTGATCTTTCGCCATTCATTGATCGTCAGTTACTTGTTTACGTGACCGCCAGCCCACCAACGGCGAGTCATACCAGATATATATGAATCTCTTTCAACGCAGCCCTTTCGGGCGGAAATAAATGGAACATATATTACTTCTTGACCATTTAGAGCCGCACGATGGACTGATCGGACGGCCACACTCGCATTAGTATAGTGACGTTCCACTGCCTAACACACGAAGACATCAGTGCTTAGCATGACGACGTTGATGATTGTGGGTCGTTGTCACTGGACTGTGTTTATAATCATATTGCTTAACTGCAGTAATTAAAATCCAGGAATTACTTCTCATCTATCCATCTATCTTGAAGATTCAACCATTGCATGATCTTGTAAGCATCCGGAAATCCCTTTTCGATCCATCTATCTTGAAGAATCGGCCATTACACATCTCGTAACGCACTCGGAAATTGCTCCACGTCTATCCATCTATCTTGATGGCTCGATCATTGCACATCTTTAGAAAATGCGCCGGCCCAACATATGCGTTTCCCGATCTTTCGCCATTCATTGCTCGCCATTTACTTGTTTACGTGACCGGCAGCCCACAGACGGCAAGTCATACCAGATATATATGAATATCTTTCCGCGCAACCCTTTCGGCGGAAATAAATGGAACATATCTTGTTTCTCCACCATTTAAAGCCGCACGATGAACAGATCGGACGGCCACGCTCGCACTAGCACAGTGACGTTGCGCGGCCTAGCACGCGATGACAGCGGTGCTTAGCGGCGAAGTTGATAATTGCAGGCCGTTGCCACTGGGGCCGTGTTACAACTCCACTGCTTAACCGCAGTAATTAAAATCCAGACGTGTGTATATATATTAGCTGGAAAGAAGGCGATCGGAAAAAAAACCACAGAGTCGAGGGGAGGTGACGGAGACGAGGAAGGAAAGGAAGAAAAGAGACGAAAGAGGGAGGAGCAGGAGGAGGAGGGGATTGGGACTCGCCGCCCCGCTCCAAATTCCCCACTGCTCCACCACCTCCACTTCCCCGCCGCCGCCGCCCCGAGTACGGCGGGTACGAGCAGCCCGTCGTCCTCGGCCCAAAACCCTACCCGCCCAATTCGGTCCGGCTCCGAGCCGTTGGCGCCGCCCGGGGGAGTCCCGAGCGGCGAGAGGAGGAGGCGGAGGGCCGGGGAGATCGGATCGGCGGGGCCGCGGGCCGGAGTAGCATTGGGCGATGGCCGCTTCATAGGATGCAGCTTTACTCCGCCGGCGGCCGCTTAGTCTGCTGCTGCTGCTGCTGCCGCTTCTGCTTCGGAGTGCGCTGCCGTGATCCCAACAGGAGCCTGGGCTGGTGCGGGTTGGGCTGACGTGTTGTTGTTGCTGTTGTCGTTGGGCACTTATCTCTGCGGGCGCTTTGCGCCTGCCTGTTGGGAGGTGGTTGCGTTAGGCGAATGGAGGAGACTGGGAGGGAGAGGAAGGCGGCGGGGCCGCCGCCGTGGGCGCCGACCAAGTCCACAGTGTTCCGGTCCTACGCTGCTGCGGTGGTGGGCGACCGGGCGGAGGCGCCGTCCGCCCGGGGCAATGGGGTTGCCGCCCGTTCAAGCAATCTACGCGCCGTCAGGAAGAGGCCTGTACGTTTCCTACACCTTCCCCTCTCACGGGGCTAACAAAAGATGCTTGCTTGCTTTCCCTTTTGGAGCTATTCTCGGGATCACCGTGCTGAATTTGAACTGTCAATTGGATTGAGCGATTCACAGAGGTCGTCGTAGTTGGAAATTAATTAGAATGAAATGCTCGTAAGAAACCGTTACAGCTTAAGAAACCAATACTACATCTTAAACTTCGGTGACTTGAACTACTCGAATCAGCACCGTTCCTGCTGCTGCTGCCTTTGCCTTTTTCCTGATGCTTGGACGCACGCTTCAGGCAACTAAAAGTATGACCAGCTGGAGCAGTGTCGTCTGCTCAAATTGTCTTTTGATTAATCAGAGGCAAACCTCATTTCTGACTACAATTAGCATTCCCATTCATTAACCACACCTATTTTTTCTGCAACAATCATTCAGTGTTGAGTTATATATAATATACATGTTTTGTTTGCTTGACTTGCTATTCCAATCCATCATGAGTGTAAAGAGATTCCAAGTATAAGTGACTGGGAAATATTACGCAAGTGCACAACTAAAAGTGTGTCAGGATCCTACTTGTAGTTGATATCTCTTTTAGAAAATATGGATCATTGGACAATGCAAACCTGCATATACCATCCAACGTATAATGCAATGCTATAAGAACATCCTTTAACACTGTTGCTGATCTCTATTAGTGTGTTATGGGACAGAAGATGGATTGCATTTATAATTCAGTTTGTTACCATTGTTCATATGCACCACATGCCCATATACCTCTGATATACCAACTCTGAATCAATTGTTTATTCCTGCAGATTGTTGCAAGATTGACCAGAGACATCGTCCAAACTTTTGAAAAATGCAATCCTGAGTTTAATTACGTAGATTCACTAAATCCCAAGCACTTCCTCACCAGTCCTGCAGTTCCTGTTCACAATGATGGCCTTGATAATGCAAATTCTGACCTAATCTTGTATGTCAACTTGGAATTGGTTAATAAGAAGTCAGACCGGAGGTTAGTTTAGTTATTTTCCAGTGTACCAGCTTTAACATTTTTGTTTCTCGTTGGTTACTTCATACACTTTTAGCACACAAATTCACTTTTGCAAGAAGTTGATTTTTATAAGTTAGAAATATCTATGAATACTTGGAGGGCCCCATTATTTATGAGAATTAAGAAGTCAAGGTATGTGAAAGAAGAAATATATCTGAAGGTCTGTCGCAATATTTGGTTTCTTCTTTCAATTTGTAGAACTTGTCTGGTAGATCTAGCCGGTTCAACTTTTTTTCCACAACTGCTCATCTCAGGATTCAGATTGTTTAAGTTATGCTTCATCATTTCATTTGGCATTATTTTTTGGTAATAAGGTACATTGTCGAAGAAATGCTTGGCCAAGGTACCTTTGGGCAGGTTGCTAAATGCTGGGATGCAGAAACCAACAGTTATGTTGCAGTGAAGGTTATAAAAAACCAGCCTGCCTTTTATCAGCAGGCTATCATGGAAGTCTCATTGTTGAGCATGGTATGGTAATCTACTTAGGGTTTACTTATTTTGTTGAAAATATTGGCATCACAACACTGGTTTCATGTATTTGCAGCTAAATGACAAATTTGATCCTGATGATCAGCACCACATCGTCCGGATGCTGGATTTTTTTCCATGGAAAAATCATTTGTGCATCACATTTGAAATGCTTGGTCATAACCTGTAAGTAACTTCCATTAAACCTGCCTTTACTATTATATTTTATAGATAAGCCCCGTGTTAGTTTCGATTCATGTGGTAACATAAACTCCAACTTTGCAGGTACGAGCTGTTGAAAAAGAACAACTTAAGAGGTCTGCAACTGCAATTTGTCCGTACTTTCTCAAGACAGGTAGGTATCCTTTTCTTATCCTGCATGTATTTTATATGTGTTTGTTGCCATTGTTGCCATATTACCTATTATGTATTACTTTTAGATATTGGATGCATTGATTGTCATGAAAGGTGCTGGAATTATTCATTGTGATCTAAAACCGGAAAATATCCTCATAACACCGAAGTGAGTTGCTTCCCATCAAAATAAGCACTTTGTTTGTACACCTTCTGTGTACTACCACTTTCAACAATGCTAAGTTTGATGGCTGAGGTGACCTTTGCAGAGTAAACTCAGCAGCTGGAGTTAAAGTAATTGATTTTGGATCAGCGTGCATGGAGGGTAAAACGATTTACTCGTATATCCAGGTTTTATTTGAACTCACTCATCAGTCTAAAGTTCATTTTATTAATATGAATTGGTATGAATTATGAAGTCAAGCTTGTATTTTCTTCCTTTTCCAGAGCCGTTATTACAGGTCACCTGAAGTGCTTCTTGGCTATCCGTATCCTATTGAACATCTCTAATAGCAAATACATTTAACAGTAGCCACACAAACATCTTACAATGCATAGTTTGTGATTTTAGCTTGTGGGCTTGTACACTTAACAAGTGCTAGATACACTACCGCCATTGATATGTGGTCATTTGGCTGCATAGTTGCTGAACTTTATATAGGTCTACCTTTATTTCCCGGAGCATCAGAATACGATGTCCTTAGCCGTATGATTGAGATTGTCGGGTAAGTTCTTTTTTATTGAAAATCTTAATCTCTTGTTTTCTTATTTTCCTACCAGCTGTTTGCAGATAAATTCTTTATACGATATTAGGTGTTTACGTGTTAGCTGGTTGAGCTGTTTTCACTTCAGTTAGTAGGTGTTCAATAATGGTAGAATACTTTATTTACCAATATTCAACATGTACAGTGGGCAACCACCAGATGATCTTCTTAGGGAGGCTAAAAACACCAGGAAGTTTTTTAAACATGTTGGAAGCATTTATCCTGGTAATGAAGCACATGATGGTCTTTGCAGTTCATACAGAGTACTAACAGAAGACGAGGTTGAAGCAGTAAGTTCTGTGGTTTTAACTTGGAAGTTATTCTGAAGACTACTTCTATGTCATGCTTTATACATTTACTGTGTTACTCATGCCCTGTCTAAATCCTGAACACAGAGGGATTCCAAAAAGCCAAAAATAGGGAAATGGTATTTCCCTCGTGGGAGGCTTGACAGACTCATATTCGCGTACCCTTGGAAGAATTTAAATGAGGGTAATCTGCCAGGTTTGTTCAGTGATGCTTTTATTTATTATTAATAGGGGTGGCTTTACCCCTGTTTATAAATTTTAGGGTTGATCTACCGCAATAATGTTCAATACAATATATCATTACTGTTTCTATTTCTATTTACGGTCTCTGTGTGGTGGTCTTTGAACATCAAGTGGCTTCTTAGCATGAAAAATTCTTGGTTTTTTTACTCTGTTTCTAGGGATAGCCTGGAATTAGGCCAATGTAGAAAATGGTTAGCTTACTCTTGCAATATCAGTGAAATACACACCTATGCAAATTATATGAAGAGCTTGTAACACACACACACACACACACACACACACACACACACACACACACACACACACACACACACACACACACACACACACACACAAACTAACATTCGATATATCCTTTCAACCATTTAATCCGATGTTTGTAATTTGAGTCCAGTACCTTTCGGGGAAAAATAACATGGTTGCTTTAACAGTTATTCATATTTCATTTTGTAATTTATATGTCATCATATGGGCATATTTGGTTAATAGACAACTAATCCTGGCTTATACATGTAGCATACAGTTCTTTAGTGACGAGGCATGGGTATTTATTTCATATGGAGCTGTAGTTTTTACATGATAATACAGTGGTCCTTACAATAAAGTTGCTAATGCGATCATATATATGTTATTTTTTACGCAGAGACTGAAAAGGAAGATTGCTTAGCATTGGTTGATTTTTTGAGAGGACTTGTTGAGTTTGATCCTAATAAGCGATGGTCACCATTGCAGGTATTGGCTAATGATAAAGTTAGATATTATTTGTCTGGTTTGTGTACTTGAAGTTACATTCATTTTGCCTCTGAAATTTGTTTGATATCCTTACGAAGTTTAGAGTTGTTTGATTTTCTGTGAGCTCTAACTTATGTTCTTGAAGAATCATCAATGGAAGTGCTTCATAATTTTGAAAATCTATTTCAGGCTTCATATCATCCATTCATAACTGGTGAAGCCTTCACTGGTCCTTATGAGCCTTTCCGTGAGACCCCAGTAATTGTAAGTATGGTCCTATTTTAGATACCTTGCTGCATATTCTTCTCATGAACAACCTGTGACGTGAAATCACCATTAGCTGTAGCAAACAACTTTTGGTTGCTTCAGTCAACAGGATAGATGCATCTCGATTTAGATATCCCGTCTTCACCTGGTCACACGTACATGCAACATTGTTTCTTCCCATCAATCTTGAAAAAATTATTGTATTTACACCCTTTAGACGTGTCATGTCTTTTATAGTTATAGTTTCTTTATGGTTTTAGTGGCATTATACCAGAATGGTTGGGTGGGTAACTTGTGAAAATTTGAACCTCAAGAGCTATCTTTTCCATACAGTTCTAGTTTATAAGTCAAGCTTTATGCCTTTTTTGTTGTAGCCTGTTGGTCGTGCTGCAACAGTTGATCACAATCCTGGAGGAGGTCACTGGCTAGCTGCTGGCCTTTCCCCTCAGGTTGTAAGTATGTTCTCTCATGCTTCTATTAAGTAGAAACCTTGCAAGAATACATCCATAATATATTATTTATATTTTTTTCTAGGTTGGAAGCATTAACAGATCCCTACCGTTCAATAACATTTTTCCGCCAAAGATGCCCTTTTCATATGGAAGCAGCTGCGGCAGCTTCGGTAGCCGTGGTAGCTTTAATGATAACGTAGGTCCTCCAAGCAGCTATGGAAGCTATGATGTCAATAACGTTAACATGTATCATTCACCACTAGGCCCTTCTGGGTTCAATTTACAGTCACAAGCTGGAGGAACATTTCTAGGATTTAGTCCAGATATTAGAAGAAGGCCTCATCTCTCTCATGGTGTTGGCATTCGACTAAGTCCTGGTGGTCCAGGTCCTATGTCTCTTGGGGGCAGTCCATCACAATTTACTCCTCCAAATTCCCAAACGCAAATGCCAACTAGCGCTACTGCTAAGTATGTTGCCACTTCTCCTGCAAGGGGCAGTCATGGCTCCTCATTAGGAAAAGCCGCTGTGGTAGGCCAATACAATAGGAGAAGGAATCTTGGTCACCCTCCTATGTCAATGCCACCACATGAGTACACATCTCAGCTAATCCAGGGACCTCATGGAGATAGTGTCAGTTCAGCATTTGTTCGAGGACATTCTGGCTATTCATATGGTGCACTTCCTAATTCTGGTCATTATAATTGGAGGCCGCAGATAGGTGTTAGCACTGGTTTATCCACAAACTCTTCTTCCAATCATGGTTATGTTCAACCATCTGGTTACAATGATTTCCGTCCTTTGCACTCATCCAATGTGCGAGCTGATACATCAACCTCTTCATCAGTACCAGATCCAGCTGATTGGGATCCCAACTATAGGTAATCATGCATATTAAATTTACTTATTTTAAAATAGTGTAGCCTATGGATTAGCTTTTCATTCGATTTTTATGTGCAGCGATGAGTCACTCCTGCAAGAAGATAATTCACTATCAGCTGAGTTAGGCAGTGTTCACCTGAGAGATGCAAGTGGTCGAACAATCCAGTCTGGCAGATTGCCCAATATCCAAAGCCATGATATTGCAGGCTCGAATCAAAGGTATTGTAGCATGATGAGATCTCGATATTTCGTTGCTGCAATGGGTCTTCCTTAAACGTTGTTGGGTTTGAATACCAGAAACACACTATGCTTGCTAGATCATAGGGTAGATGAGACTAGGCTCGAAAGAGAAACTAAACTATGTGAAGGACAAGTACTTGTTTGATTGATTGCTTCGCCCATAATGGATGTAGGCATGTAGCTCATTTCTTTATATAGAGATGGTTAGCCCCAGGTGATAGGATCTAATGGCTCCCAAAAAAAAGGGACTGCCTTCTACAGCAGGTGACTGAGAAATAACAAATGCAACATAAAAATCTAATCTAAACTAAGTGATACTACTTTCCTAACAGTAAGATGGTACTCCCTCTGTAAACAAATATAAGACTTTTAGATCACTATAGTGATCTTGTTTACAGGGGGAGTATTATTTACTAATAAGATACTCTTTTATTAGTGGCATATCACCCCTTATTTGATAAGATAGGTCTGTCTGCCCCTTGTCCCAATATCTGTAATGCACATTCATTGTTTTTTCACCATGTGCCACGCTGCTCATGACTGTTTCATGTGATCTTGCACACCATAACACTAAGTTTCAACAAGCTCCACTCATAGGTTATTAATTGAAGATATCGCAATTAACTAGCGACCATTGAAACAAATGGAATTGATGCTTCACGTAGGGAGGTAATATGATTTGTCCTGTCCTTTCAATTTGTATACATGCCCCAGTAGTTGGAGGTAAACAGATGCGCCTTTTACAGCACATATCCTATTCCTATGGAAATGGATGGAATGATGCTTCATACAGAGTTTAGGAAATGGTTTCTCAGGTCTTCTCATTTTAGCTAGCCCCCAGGGTTTGACACTATACAGATGCATATTTTGCGGGGCATATCCCATTATGATTGAGAGTTTGAGATGGTTTTGTCAGTTAGAAACATCCGTACTATGGAACATGATTGTGCTTTAGTTCATGGGACATGTTGATTTTAAAGCATTTCATGCACCCCAACAGTTTTATGCTTCAATATTTTGTTTTCTGATTTGTCAGCCAGTTAAAGATAATTAACACCGCTGTGGTATTTTTTTTTTCCAACTCTGGATGCTGCTGCTCCTGCATTAAGTATATTCACTGATTCTTTGTTCATGTTTCAATTGTAGAAATGACTTCCTATTTCATGCACCGTCTCTCAGAGAGAGTGGTCATTCAACAGGCCGCGTCAACTATGATAGTTACAACCATGCCAATTATTCCCAGCGAAATTTTGCTGGTCGTCAGGGACAACCATTTCAGCGGTACAACCATATGAATTCCACCTCTATACGCCCGACGGGGAATCTCCAGAATGTTCAATCTGCCTGGTCCAAATATGGCATGCCAGATTCTACTTCGCCCCCTCGGATGGTTGAAGGGATGCCTTGGGGTAATGAATGGTTTCACTGTTGTGCACTTGGTGGTCTTTTATTGATTTTGTTGTTGACATTGCCATGGCTATTATGTTCCTGCCACTTGCAAAGCAGGAGTTCTGTAATAATGCTATGTATGAACTTGTTCTATTCCAGTCTTAGATGATATCATCGTTGCAAACTTGTAACATCTTGAAGTCTTGCTATTAATCTTCAGGACAGTGATAATGTTTAGGACTACAGATAACAAAAAGACACTTGATAATATACTCCACCAGCATATGATTTCTGTCGATGCACAAAACTGTAGCTGTTAAGCATCAAACCTTGTATGACAATGTATGAGCTATGGACTGAGGGTCTGATTGACCTATAATTGGGTCCTCTTATCCTACAACCGAAGCTTTGAAGTTATTAGTACAATTTATTTTTTCTTCCATGATGTGTTTGGGAACTGGAGAAAGAGGCTTGTGTGCATCTGTCTTTCAAGCATAATACTGATCAAAATGAACTATCTGTGTGCAGGAGGAAGCGCTGGTCACTCTCTTGCAACAAGTGGGCTGCCGCCGTCCTTTGGAAGAAAGGACTTCGGGAGGATCTTTTAGCCCTTGTCTTGGATCTGGAGGAATGCCATCCAATTGATGGCGTAAAATTGTTTGTGTTTGCAATTCTTTGTTGCGCTGGTTACATGCTGTTGATTTTGCGATTCATAGCGTTCCTCCGACTGTTGTCCTGTTGTGGTACTCGGATTCATGAAGCTATAGGCTATAATTACAGCAGTTCTTTGGTGGTTGTTACTTCAGTTTCTTTTCTTTTAACGGTTCTTTGTCATCGTGGGATGCCAGTTTTTTCCATGTGAGAAGCTGTGCTACCATGAATCTGCCATGAACATGGTTACTGAGTGTTTCGCTGCATTGGTGCTGCCTTGTTATTTTCAGACATGCTGGGTGGCGATGGAGGCACGGAGCCGGTCATGGCTACCGGGTGTTGCGCTTGCTGTCTTCGGTCACACGTGCTTGGTTTGGGGGAGATGAACCAGAGCTGGGGGGTAAATTCAGGGTGGATCCGACCAAAATATTAGTACTCCATCTGTCCGAAATACTTGTCGTAAATGGAACACCGCAGTGGAACATAAATTTCACGACATCGCAATGGAACATCGTAACCACTGATGAATAGCCTAGACTTGTAAACTAATGTTCGAAGCCGGCACTTGCACCTTTTATTCCTGTATAATTAAAGATAATGTATAAATAGAACCAAGACCATTTGTTGGTTGCGAGCACGGAGGGACCAGGCACCACTAGTGGTGGCGGTGCGTCAGTTAGTATAGCAGGTGGAGTCACAAGGGTAGGGGCAGTCCGTCTTCTGGAACCCGCTGCGGCCGTAGAACCAGTCCCCAACCGCGTCCGCTATTCTCTGCGACAGAGTGAGACATGGAAGGAAGCTCTCGTCAGATTAACACACACCAGGAAAGGACGAAACTCAACTAAGGGCGCAAGAGGAAGGAAGAGGGTTGCTGTTACTCTGTCTCCGAGCGCCGGGGAAGCGGGCGCGAACCAGATGTCCTGCACCTCGGACTGGCAGTGCGCGAAGCACGAGTTGACGAACAGCCCTCTGGATCCGGTGGACGAGCTCCCCCCCAGAGCCTCCAGGAAATCGTCCCTGAACCCTGCGTCAGCCAACCACCGTATGTGTATGTTCTCCGCTGAGTATACGTATAGCTGACCGACCAAGTATGTAAAATGCCTACGTACCCTGCAGGGTCTCGAGCTGCTTCGCGGAGCACTGGGTTATGTCGTCCCTGCAGCTTCGCCATCCAGGATCGGAGCCCTCCGGCACCAGAATGTGCCGTACCTGCAACATCAGCGAAACATGAATGCCTTGCTTGATGGATGCAAGTGTCAAGCGTATTGCAGTTGCAGGTAGGCATTGCTCTTTATCAGATGATAACCTGCCATGAGTCGTATGCTGCGTTTAGGATGAACAGAGGCGTCCGGATCTGCTGCACCTCGTTCTGAGGAAAAAAGCACTGCATCCAAGGAGGAAGCAGCTTGTTTACTGATGTTTAGATGTGCAATTGTGGTAGCCATTGCAAGTATTTTCTTACCACGCCTGCAGGCAACTTGGAAGTGCACGAAGATGGCAAATTCTTCGCCGAGCCCTACGGTATTTACACACAATGCAATCAGGTAGTATATATACAAGAGAAAAGAGAATAGGTCTAGGCGCAAAGCATTTTTTTTCCTTTTTCATACAAAGTGAAGTGATTGTTATAATTTTTAACGACGCCTCTTTACTTTACACCACTACATTCGAATTCTAGTCAAACCCGAAACTTCCATATATCATGACATAGTTTTTTTTGGGTCATTTGCATTTCTATCCCAAACTCGAACCACCTACTCAGATTTGCCCATAATTTTGAAGTCTGCTCAAATTTGCCCTTCTGCCGTTAGGTGCCCTTACAGAAATGTCCTTCTGCACCGTTACCGTCCGGTCAAAGAGCTTTGACCGTCCTGAAAAAATAGCAAAAAAAAAATCTAAAATTTTGTGAGATCGAAAATACTCATGTGCGCAAGGTGCGTGCAAATTTTCATGCTATTTGGACATTTCAGGAGCTCGTGGCGAGGAAAAGCAGTTAATCTGTACTCTTGTGAACAGTAAATTTGAAATAAAATAGCAAGAAAATTCAAAAAAATATGAATTTTTTTGGCATCAAAGAGGCTTGGGTGCACAAGGTGCTTGCAAGTTTTTGTGATCAAATGACATGTGAGGAGCTCTAGTAAAAAAAATCATTTTTCCCAAAGTCTTTTCCCGAGCCAAATTTTGTTTTTTTCTCCACGAGCTCCTACAGTGTCCAAACACAACAAAATTTTGCACGCACCTTGCAGACCCAAGCCTCTTTGATGCCAAAAAATTTCATATATTTTTAAATTTTCTTGCATTTTTTTAATTTACTGTTCACAAGCATACTTATCTACTGTTTTTTCTTTGCCACGAGCTCCTGGAATGTCCAAACAACACAAAAGTTTGTAAGCATCTTGCGAACCTGATTATCTTTGATCCCACAAAATTTCAGATTTTTAAGATTTTTTTTGCTATTTTTTTCAGGACCTGCTTATCTTTGACCAGACGATAACGGCGCAGAAGGGCATTTCTATAAAGGCACTTAACAGTGGAGGGGCAAATTTGAGCAGACTTTAAAATTAGGAGCAAATCTGAGATTGAACGCAAATTAGAGGTCTTTTTTTTTTTACGGAGAATGGCATAGTAGAGAGAACGTCGAACGTGCATACATGTGTTGTGACCACATCACTAAAAAATGCCTCGGCGTGGTTGGCTCCAGTAATGTCCTTCCTGTAACAGCAGAGATAACAAGTGTTAAACGAGGAACTAATCATTCACAAAGGCAACACGCTTTCTTCTCTCTCTATATAGTACTCCCTCTATTTTTGTTTGCTCTGCATGTTAGAGTCGACTGAAGTCAAACTTCATTAAGTTTGACCAAATTTATAAAAAACAATATAAACATTTATCATAATAAATCTATACGATGTGAAAGTACATTCAATAATAAATTTAATATTGTTGATTTGTTATTGTATATCTTAATATTTTTGTTTATAAACTTGGTCAAAGTTTGTAAAGCTTGATTTTGACCAAAGCTAATATGTGAGCTAAATAAAAACGGAGGGAGTACTCCCTCCATTCCCAAATACTCCCTCCGTCTCAAAATTCTTGTTTAGATTTGTCTAGATACGGATGTATACAAAAAAATTGGGACGGAAGGAGTATTTGTCTTTTTAGAGATTTCATATGGACTACTACATACGGATGTATATATACATATTTTAGAGTGTAGATTCACACATTTTGCTTCGTATGTGGTCACTTGTTGAAATCTCTAGAAAAACAAATATTTAAAAACAGAGGGAGTATATTGCAATGCCTAGTAATATCTACAAAGTGGCAAAAACAGATAGTAGCATGCTTTTGTTCTTCTGCCTTACACGTTGATGAAGAAACCAGCATCTGAAAGGCATTTAACATTGGCATCCACTGGCAGGAGCTGATGAAATCTGTCGCAGTGCAGTATCGAAGTTAGCCCACCAGCAGAACATCCCGAAATCAGAGCCTGCCACGTCCTTGGAAAAGGAGGAAATTAGAGCCTGCTACATTTTCTTTGGTCACATGCCAATGCCAGGCATATATTGTGCTGATAAGAATGCATACATTTTCAGCTTTGTTCATTCCTTTCGCGAGCAGATCTTCTATAACTGCTTGCCACACCCTCGCACCTCTGTAGTGTAGCTCTGTGCTCTGTCCATATTTACAAAAATCGGTAAAGGGTAATATATCAAGAAGATATAAGAGTATAAGTGTACCCAGCCTTTCCAACAGCACAATACCAAGTAGTGACACTAAGGATGCACACACCCAAATGATTTTCAGATTGCAAAAATAAAGCAAAGACTTTACGCATACTGGTACTAATGCCGGTAGCAGCAAACATGAAGTATATGCGCTCACAGGATCAACTTCTTCCTTGTCGCCGGTGAAAGACGAGCCGTCGCAGTACCGAACCTTGACCTTGTTCCAGTTGTAGAAGTCTGTTTTTGACAAATTGCGCACTCATTATTGAGCACATAAATTCCAACTAAAAAGAAAAGCATAAACATGATTGGATGACCAGGTGGTGAAACTGAAGTATACCTGGGTTGTAACCCGACGCGTTGCTCAAGATCCCGGTGAAAGCAACCCGCTTGGCCATCTCCTTGGACGACCCCAACGGGGTGCGCGACCGTTGCAGGCAGGTCATCGCATTGTTGCACCACGCCCCTCCCTGCCGCCACCATGGAATCGAGCTCAGCACATTTTTCTTGGCATGCACAGAATTCTGTAGTAAGTGCCATGGCGATGAGTGAATTTGACTGACCTCGAAATGAACCAACCAGCTGTTCACCCCGGAGCCGGAGCCCGGGTCGAGATGGTACGCCGGGGGGCTCCCGTCCAGACATACTAGCAGCACGATTCACAAGATCACACGTCAGACTAGGATAAGTGAGATGCCGAGAAGCGCAGCGATGGTGAGACTGACCTGCTCCCTTGGCCACGGCGCTCTCGACGTAGGTAATGTCGACGAGATGGTCGTCGTCCCCGTGCGCCCCGAGGAACGCCAGCGCGCAGGCGAACGCCGAGCACCAGAGACGGAGCTTGCTTCCGCTCCCCATGGAATCCACGGCAGGGAGCGAGCGTGAGGAGGAAGAGATGGTGGAGGGTCAGGGAAGAACACACGCATACATACATACATATATGCCCGGCCAACGAGGGGCCGGCCAGCCATGGACCATGGTCGATGGTACTGGTAAGAGGGAGGCCGGAAATTACCTGGTGGAACGCATGGTAGCCGGAGGGAGACCGGAACGTGGACCTGCTGGAACGGACGGAAGACGCCGTCTCGTGCCAATCTCGCAGCCACAGGATGGTCTCTTGTGCAGTAGGGACAAAAAGGCAAGACCGAGGAGTGGGGCGGAACAGACGTCGCAGGTGCCTCGAGCTTCCCAATGCCAACTGCACGGGGGTTCCTTAGAGCATCTCTGGCCAGGCCCTCAACAAGCCTCCCCAGGCGCATTTTTAGACGCCGGCAAGCAAAAAATGATCCACTTAAGGTCCCAGGAACCAGTTTTGCGTCGGTTTTGACGAAAGTTACGGCCGGCACGCCCATTCCAAACCCAGTCCCCTAGGAGGCAGCTGGGCACGCCGGCATCTCTTTTTCGTATGCAACGGCCCACTTGCCAGCCTCTCTTTCTCCCCTCTCTGTCATCTCTCCTCTTCTTTCTCTCCTTTCTTTCTCCTCTCTCCTCTCCTCTTCCTTCCACCACGGCACCACCTACCACACACAGCCGGAGCGGGGCTTGCGCGGCCGTGGCGGCGCACGCATGGCCGGGGCGGGGCTCGCGCTCGCGCGGCCGGAGCAGAGCATGGCCGGGGCTTGCGGAGCGGAGCCCGCATGGCCAGGGCGGGGAGGGGCTCACGGAGCGGAGCGCGCATGGCCAGATGGGGAGCCATGGCGGCGCGGCGGCGAGGCCGCCGCTCGTGCTCGAAGAGCTCATGTCGGCGCCGGATTCCAGCATCAGCAATGCCTCCTCCCCTTCGCCTCCTCGCCCTTCTCCTCCTCCTCCACCTCCCCTTCGCCCTCGCCTCCCGCCGTCCGTCTCCACCGCGCGCTCCGTCCTCGCCTCCTCCAAGAACGTCAACCTCACCACCGCCGCTACCAACTGCCTCACTGCCCTCTCCCTCTCCTCGAACCGCCTCGCGCCGCCGCCCTCGCCGTCGGGCTCATGCCCGCCTCCGCCTCGCTCCTCCACCTCTACGACTGCTGGTCCGCCTACAAGTACGTCAACTTCTCCCGGACCATCTACGACACCATGGCTACCTCAACGACACCATCACCGTCAACAACAACTACATCTCCATGCTCGCCGCGCTGAAGCGGTACGGCGACGACACGTTCGTCTGGGCGCCACCGTAGATGGAGCGTGACAGGTACTGGCCTTCGCCCGCGGCCTCGGGGGGCGACGTGGACGCGCTCGGCGTGCCCAAGGGGCTCCCCGCGGACGCGACGGTGTGCGGCGCTGGGTGCGACTACAAGACGGTGCGAGAGACGGTGTGCAGCGTCGGGCCTCACCTCCATCCATGCGCGTCCGCGCCTTCACCAGTTTGCGAGTCACCGGCAAGCTGCCCCGGCCTCAAGTTGCCTCCGCTGTCGGGCTTCACCGGCAAGCAGCATCGCCCCCCGCCGTGCGCGGGCGTCGTCTTCTCCATGGTCACCCCACGAGTCACGCCCGCGTCCACGCTCGCCGGGTTCCTCACCGGGCACGCGGGGCACGAGGACGGAGCGGCGGCGGTCGAGCTCGTGGGCTCGTGCGCAGTGCATTCGTCGGTCGGGTGGGGGACGGCTGGAATTTTTTTTGTCCCAGATGCAAAATATCCGCCGATGCATTCCAGGAGGCCGAAAAAACGCCTCCTGGGGACACAACGGCTGGAGATGCTCTTAGTCCTGCTCCTTGCCGTGCGTGCCGGCCTACGTTTGTTTTCCATGAATGGAGAGGCCGGGATGGCAATGAGTATACATACATTCCTCACGTACCCGTGGTAAAATTCCAATTAGAGTAAGAGCAATCCGGCCCCTACGTACACGGACGCGCCCGGGCACGCATCAGAATGAACTCTCATGGCTCGTGTCTGGCATTCACATATCTCAAATTCAGACTCTTAAATACATACAAATTCATGCACATTCATCATACACGCCAATATCACGCGTAAATAACAAATCTTGATAATGAAAATACATAGTTCTTACATAAAATTTATTTGAAGTACATAACTCAAACATTAGCTCTTTGGTTTTCATTGTGGGCTCACATATACTTTACAAGATTACTGGGCAGCTGTGCGTGTACCTGATTATCTCGAAGATTCTGGTGCATCTGCAAAAAGTTCATAGTTTGCATCTTGATCTTCCTGGATTTGAACTTGTTCTCCAGGAGCTTCAAAAACATTGGTTTGAGCAACACCATCACCCTCATTCTCGACAATCACATTGTGAAAAATAACACAACATGTCATCAGCTGCCACAAAGTTTCTGATTCCCACATCGTTGCAGCTACACGAACAATTCCCCAACGAGCTTGAGGCACTCCGAAATGCCCTTTCCACATCCTTTCTAGATGCTTAATGCATTGATGCAAAGCGGTTTTGTTTGTTGTCGTGTGGTTCAGATATGGTCTTCACAATGCTGCCCACTGAGGATAGATACCATCGACAAGATAGTATCATATGTTATAGTCACGACCGTTGACAATGTAGTTGCACAATAGTGATTCCCCATTACAAAGCCTCCTGAACACGGGAGATCGTTGATGCACGCTGATGTCGTTGTGAGGACCTGGCATTCCAAAGAAAGTATGCCAAATCCATAAGTCATGTGATGTCACTGCTTCCAGTATGATGGTGACCTCTTTGGTGTGACCTTGATACATTCCCCGCAAATCGTTGGGGCAGTTCTTCCATTGCCAATGCATGCAATTAATTGATCTGAGCATTCCTGAAAACCCTTTGTTCTCTCCAATATCCAAGAACTTTTCTGTGTCCTGCACATTTGGTTCTCTCACATACTCTGCTCCAAACACCCGCACCACGGTGCTGGCAAACTTGACAGTAGTCTTCCTGCATGTGCTGATGCGGAGCATCCTTCCATCATCCCTATGGACTCTACACCAACACATCAAGCACCACGTGGACCTATGACGAGAGCTCGAGCACGTTCCATCAAAGCCGAGGTGAACTCACTCTACTCGAGATCAATATGGATATAAATGGAACTCAGATGCTACCTCACCAAAACATGCTATGAGTCATTACGTAAGAAGACCAATGCTACCAAGCAGCTAAAGGACACCCCAAAGGAGGAGAAGAAGCACCCCAAGGCCACGAGAAAGGAGAAGAAGCTAAATAAGATGAAGACATCACCTCCCAGGCGACCCCGTGCGCACGGGCCATCCAGACCTCATGCCCACGGGCTACCCAGAAGGCTTATGTAGCCGAGATGCGCACCCCGTGCGCACGGCCTCCAGACCCCGTGCGCACGGGCCCTCGCCGTTGTAGCACCCCGTGCGCACGGGCCCAACTTACCCCGTGCGCACGGGCCTCCCATGTTTCGATCGTGGATGCCCTTTCTTGCCTCCCAAGTCGTCACATTCCTCCCTCTAGCTATATATTTCGGGTCTAAGACATTTGTTAGGGTTAGCAAAGTATATGTGAGACATTGATAGTGCTTTTCTCCTTCTACCACTCCTCTTGAAGATCTAGACCTCTTAGGAGAGGATCCCAAGTGGATATCAAGACCTCCTCTTGGAGAAGACTATCATCAAGACCTCACCTCCTTAGGAGTGGGAAGAACCTTACCTTTGTGCTTGTTTCCTTGGATTGATCTTGTATTCTTGTGGATCTCAACTTTGCTATTATAGTGGATGTGTGATTGGGTTTTGTTTGAGTGATTTCCCCCTTGTGTTCTTGTGTTCATCCCCCCTTTCCCCTCCAAGTGTGAAAATATCTTCACTTAGGGTTCCACCCTACAAAATCTTGGTATCATGAGCCATGATTGATTCACATCTTGGAGTCCCTACCCCTCATATTCTAGCCTAATTTTGTTGCTTTGTGTCCTAATTCGAAAATCCCCACAAAAATAGCCCCAAAATTTTTCTTGAATTTTTTTGGATCTTGTGAGATTTTGTTGATGTGGTCCATAATTTTCGTGTTTGACAAGTGGATCTAACCCTTACCACAACCACCCATCCATCGCACCGATGATTTTGGCCGAATTTTTGAAAATATGCATGGATCTGAAGGTGTTCTTGCACAACAGAGCACCCCGTGCGCATGGGCCATCGGGATCCCGTGTACACGGGCTCAACTTACCCCGTGCGCACGACCCCTCCAGAACTATTTGGCCACATCCCATTTTGTTTCGTTTTGTCATTCCACCACCACCATTCGCTTTCCGCACTACTTCCCTTTGGTGTTTGAGCTTTTGAGTTGCGGTTCACCGTGTCCTAAGGTGTTTAGGCTACTTAAGCGCGATTCGACTTCGACATCACTGCCACTCGTCATCAACTCAGACGCCACCTCGACATCGACCACTTCATCCTCATACTACCATAAGCAAGGACGATAACCTCAACGACATCTTAACCTCATACCTTGCCATTACATTTGATAGCCTCGAGCCGCTTTGCGTCACTTACCCATCGAGACTAGCGAGTTGAGAATTTCCGGGCCACGCTATTTGTGCACCTTTAGTGTTACGTCTCTCCTGTGAATATCACACTTGTTATCTCATATTCCGGCTCGAATATCAAGCATTATGGCATAGTGATACGTCTCCAATGTATCTGTAATTTTTTATTGTTCCATGCTGTTATATTATCATTCTTGGATATTTTACAATCATTTTATAGTCATTTTATATCATTTTTTGGTACTAACCTATTGACATAGTGCCTAGTGCCAGTTGCTATTTTCTACTTGTTTTTTACATCACAGGAAATCAATACCAAATGGAGTCCAAACACAGCAAAACTTTTTGTGGATTTTTATACCCTCTCGTTGCTATGCATCTCCATGGATAGGTCTTGCGTGTGCGTAGAATTTTTTTTGTTTTCCATGCAACATTTCTCGACAGTGGCATCATGAGCCAGGTCTATGCGTAGATGATATGCACGAGTAGAACACAAAGAGTTATGGGCGGTGATAGTCATACTGCTTACCATCAATGTCTTATTTTGATTCGGCGGTATTGTGGGATGAAGCGGCCCGGACCAACCTTACATGTCCACGCACATGAGACCGGTTCCACCGATAGGCATGCAACTAGTTTTGCATAAAGGTGGCTGGCGGGTGTCTATTTCTACTACTTTAGTTGAAACGAATTTGACTACGGCCAGTCCTTGAAGAAGGTTAAAACAGCAAACTTGGTGAAGCATTTTTGCGCAGGTAAGAATGCTTCTTGCTAGAAGCCCGTAGCAGCCACGTAAAACTTGCAACAACAAAGTAGAGGACGTATAACTTGTTTTCGCAGTGCATGTTGTGATTTAATATGGTCAAGATATGACGTGATATATGTTGATGTATGAGATGATCATGTTTTGTAATATCGACAACCGGCAGGAGCCTTAGGGTTGTCTATGTATTGTATGAAGTTCAAGCGCCATGTAATTGCTTTACTTTATCACTATGCGTTAGCGATAGTTGTAGAAGCAATAGTTGGCGAGACGACCCCGACGCAACGATGGAGATCAAGGTGTCGAGCCGGTGATGATGGAGATCATGATGATGCTTTAGAGATGGAGATCAAAAGCACGAACAATGGGTGTAAGACTATTTTGCATATGCAGAATACTTGAGTTAAACTTGACGAGCCTAGCATGTACAGACATGATCTTGAAACACTGGAGACCAAAAGGTTGAACGTGAGTCATACAGTAGATATGATCAACATAGAGATGTTCACCATTGATGACTACCTCATCTCATGTGATGATCAGACATGGGTTAGTTGATTTGGATCATGTATCACTTAGATAACTTGAGGGATGTTTATTTAAGTGGGAGTTCATTAGTAGTTTGATTAATCGAACTTAATTTATCATGAACTTAGTCTTAATTGTTTTGCATATCTATGTTATAGATCAATAGCTCGCAATATAGCTCCCCTATATTTTTGATATGTTACTAGATAAAACTAAGTTGAAAGATGATGGTAGCAATAATGCGGACTAGGTCCGTGATCTGAGGATTATCCTCATTGCTGCACAGAAGAATTATGTCCTTGATGCACCGCTAGGTGATAGACCTGTTGCAGGAGTTCATGTAGACGTTATGAACGTTTGACAAGATCGATATGATGACTACTTGATAGTTTAGTGTGCCATGATTTACGTCTTAGAATCGGGGCTTCAAAGACATTTTGAATGCCATGGAACATATGAGATGTTCTAAGAGCTAAAATTGGTATTTCAGACTTATGCCCGTGTTGAGAGGTATGAGATCTCTTACAAGTACTTTTGCTACAAGATGGAGGAGAATAGCTCAACCAGTGAGCATATACTCAGAATGTCTGGGTACTACAATCGCTTGAATCAAGTGGGAGTTAATCTTCCAGATAAGATAGTGATTGACATAGTTCTCTATTCACTATCACCAAGCTACTAGAACTTCGTGATGAACTATAATATGCAAGGGACGACGAAAATGATTCCCGAGCTCTTCGCGATGCTGAAATCGGCGATGGTAGAAATCAAGAAAGAGAACCAAGTGTTGATGGTTAACAAGATCACTAGTTTCAAGAAAAAAGGCGAGGGAAAGAAAGGGAACTTCAAGAAGAATGGCAAGCAAGTTGCCACTCCCATGAAGAAGCCCAAAGCTGGACCCAAGCCTGAAACTGAGTGTTTCTACTATGAAGGAAATGGTGATTGGAAGTGGAACTGCCCCAAATACTTGGCGGATAAGAAGGATGACAAAGTGAACAAAGGTATATTTGATATACATGTTATTGATGTGTACTTTACTAGTGTTCATAGTAACCCTGGGTATTTGATACCGGTTCAGCTGCTAAGATTAGTAACTCGAAATAGGAGTTGCAGAGACTAGTTAAAAGCAAGGTGATGTTGTGTGTTGGAAGTGATTCCAAGGTTGATATGATCACCATCACACACTCCCTCTACCTTCGGGATTAGCTTGAACCTAAATAAATGTCATTTGGTGTTTGCGTTGAGCATGAATATGATTAGATCATGTTTATTGCAATATGGTTATTCATTTAAGTTAGAGAATAATTGTTGTTCTGTTTACATGAATAAAACCTTCTATGCATGGTCATACACCCAATGTGAATGGTTTATTGAATCTCGATCAAGGTGATACACATATTCATAATATTGATGCCAAAAGATGCAAAGTTGATAATGATAGTGCAACATATTTGTGGCACTGTCATTTAGGTCATATTAGTGTAAAGCGCGTGAAGAAACTCCATGCAGATGGAATTTTGGAATCACTTGATTATGAATCATTTGATACTTGCGAACCATGCCTCATGGGCAAGATGACTAAAACTCCATTCCCCGGATCAATGGAGCGAGCTAATGACTTATTGGAAATAATACATACTGATGTATGTGACCCGATGAGTGTTCAAGCATGCGGTGGGTATCGTTATTTTTTGACCTGCATATATGATTTGATTAGATATGGGTATATCTACTCGATGAAACACAAGTCTGAGATGTTTGAAAAGTTCAACGAATTTCATAGTGAAGTGGAGAATCATTGTAATAAGAAAATAAAGTTTCTACGATCTGATCACGGAGGCGAATATTTGAGTTACGAGTTTGGCCTTCATTTAGAACAATGTGGAATTGTTTCACAACTCACGCCATCTAGAACACCACAGCGTAATGGTGTTTCCGAATGTCGTAACCGTACTTTATTAGATATGGTGCGCTCTATGATGTCTCTTACCGATTTTCCACTATCATTTTGGGGTTATGCATTAGAGATAACCGCATTCACATTAAGCAGGGCACCATCTAAATTTATTGAGATGACACCGTGTGAACTGTGGTTTGGCAAGAAACATAAGCCATCATTTCTTACAGTTTGGGGATGCGACGCTTATGTCAAAAGGCTTCAGCCTGATAAGCTCGAACCTAAATCGGAGAAGTGTGTCTTCATAGGATACCCTAAAGAAACTATTGGGTACAGCTTCTACCACAGATCCGAAGGCAAGGTCTTTGTTGCTAAGAATGGATCCTTTCTAGAGAAGGAGTTTCTCTCGAAAGAAGTGAGTGGGAGGAAAGTAGAAATTGATGAGCTAATTGTACCTTCTCTCGAATTTGAAAATAGCACATAGAGAAAATTCTTCCCATGATGCCTATACCAACTAGAGAGGAAGCAAATGATAATGATCATGAAACTTCAGATCAACTTGCTACTGAACCTTGTAGGTCAACCAGAGCACGATCCGCGCCAGTGGTACGATAATCCTGTTCTGGAAGTCATGTTACTAGACCAAGGCGAACCTACGAACTATGAAGAAGCTATGATGAGCCCAGATTCCGATAAATGGCTTTAGGCCATGAAATCTTAGATAGGAACCATGTATGAGAACAAAGTGTGGACTTTGGTGGACTTGCCCGATGATCGGCAAGCCATTAAGAATAAATGGATCTTCAAGAAGAAGATTGGCGCTGATGGTAATGTTACTGTCTACAAAGCTCAACTTGTCACAAAAGGTTTTTAACAAGTTCAAGGAGTTGACTACGATGAGACTTTCTCACCCGTATCGATGCTTAAGTCTGTCCGAATCATGTTAGCAATTGTCGCATTTTATAATTATGAAATCTGGCAATGGACGTCAAAACTGCATTCCTTAATGGATTTGTTAAAGAGAAGTTGTATATGATGCAACCATAAGGTTTTGTCGATCCTAAAGGTGCTAACAAAGTGTGCAAGCTCTAGCGATCCATCTATAGACTGGTGCAAGCATCTCGGAGTTGGAATATACGCTTTGATGAGGTGATCAAAGCATATGGTTTTATATAGACTTACGGTGAAGCATGTATTTACAAGAAAGTGGGTGGGAGCTCTGTAGCATTTCTGATATTATATGTGGGTGACATATTGCTGATTGGAAATGATATAGAATTTCTGGATAGCATAAAAGGATACTTGAATAAGAATTCAATGAAATACCTCGGTGAATTCGCTTCTTACATATTGGGCATCAAGATCTAGGGATAGATCAAGACGCTTAATAGGACTTTCACAAAGCACATACCTTGGCAAAGTTTTTATGAAGTTAAAAATGGATCAGTCAAAGAAAGGATTCTTGCCTGTGTTGCAAGGTGTGAAGTTGAGTAAGACTCAAAGCCTGACCACAACAGAAGATAAAGAGAGAATGAAAGTCATTCCCTATGCCTCAGCCATAGGTTCTATAAAGTATGCCATACTGTGTACCAGACATATTGTGTACCTTGCCATAAGTTTGGCAAGGGGGTACAATAGTGATCCAGGAGTAGAACACTAGACAACGGTCAAAATTATCCTTGTTACTTAAGAGGACTAAGGATATTTCTCGGTTATGGAGGTGATAAAGAGTTTGTAGTAAAGGGTTACATCGATGCAAGCTTTAACACCGATTTATATGACTTTGAGTCTCAATCTGGATACATATTGAAAGTGGGAGCAATTAGCTAGAGTAGCTCCATGCAGAGCATTGTAGACATAGAAACTTGCAAAATACATACGGATCTGAATGTGACAGACTCATTGACTAAACCTATCTCACAAGCAAAACATGATCATACCTTAGTACTCTTTGGGTGTTAATCACATGGAGATGTGAACTAGATTATTGACTCTAACAAACTCTTTGGGTGTTAGTCACATGGCTATGTGAACTATGGGTGTTAATCACATGACGATGTGAACTAGATTATTGACTCTAGTTCAAGTGAGCGGCTGAAGGAAATATGCCCTAGAGGCAATAGTAAAGTTGTTATTTTATACTCCCTCCATCCTAAAATAAGTGTCTGAACTTTGTACTAGTTCTAGTACAAATTTGTACTCAGCTCAAGACACTTATTTTGGGACGAAGGGAGTATTTTCTTATTCATGATAAAGGTTTATTATTCATGCTACAATTGTATTGACTGGAAACTTAAATACATGTGTGAATACATAAACAAATACTGTGTCCCTAGTAAGCCTCTACTAGACTAGCTTGTTGATCAAAGATGGTTAAGGATTCCTAATCATAGACATGTGTTGTCATTTGATAATAGGATGACATCATTAGGAGAATTATGTGATGGACAAGTCCCATCTGTTAGCTTAGCATATTGATCGTTCAGTTTGTTGCTATTGCTTTCTTCATGTCAAATACATATTCCTTCGACTATGAGATTATGCGACTCCCGGATACCGAAGGAATACCTTGTGTGCTATCAAACATCACAATGTAACTGGGTGATCATAAAGATGCTCTATAGGTATCTCCGAAGGTGTTTGTTGAGTTGGCATAGATCGAGATTAGGATTTGTCACTCCGAGTATCGGAGAGGTATCTCTCAGACCTCTCGGTAATACACATCATAAGCTTGCAATCAAATGACTAAGAAGTTAGTTACGAGGTGATGTATTACATAATGAGTAAAGAGACTTGCTGATAACGAGATTGAACTAGGTATGAAGATACCGACGATCGAATCTCGGGCAAGTAGCATACCGACGGACAAAGGAAATAACGTATGTTGTCATAACTATTCGACCGATAAAGATCTTCATAGAATATTTAGGAACCAATATGGGCATCCAGGTTCCGCTATTGGTTATTGACCGGAGAGGTGTCTCGGTCATGTCTACATAGTTCTCGAACCCGTAGGATCTGCACGCTTAACATTCATTGATGATATAGTGCTATATGAGTTATATGATTTGGTGACCGAATGTCGTTCAGAGTCCCGGACGAGAACAAGGACATGACGAGGAGTCTCGAAATGGTCGAGAGGTAAATATTGATATATAGGACGATGGTATTCGGACACCGAAATAGTTTTGGAGTTCACCGGGTAGTCATCAGGTCATCGGAAGGGGTTTCGGACACCGCTGGTAAGTGTATGGGCTTAATGGGCCAAAGGAGGGGACAGAACAGCCCACTAGGGGGCTGGTGCATCCCTCTACAAGGCTAGCCGGTCCTAGCGGAAGGAAAGGGGAGGGTGGCCCCTCCTGCCTTTCCCTCCTTGTGAGAGAAAGGAAAGGGGGGCGCCACCCCCTGCCTTCCTCTTGCACTCAAATGAGGAAAGGGGGCGCAAGTTGGGGAAGACCCCAAGTAGGATTCAGCCCTACTTGGAGAGCCCCTTGGCCTCTCGCCTCTCCCCCACCTATATATATATGTGTGTGTGTGGGAGGGGGCTCCTAGCACAACCACGACAATTGCTTAGCCGTGTGCGGCGCCTCCCTCCATCGTTTACATCCTCGGTCATATTTTCGTAGTGCATAGGCAAAGCCCTGCGTAGATCACTCCACCATCATTGTCACCACGCCATCATGCTACCGGAACTCATCCACTACCTCGCCGTCTTGCTGGATCAAGAAGGCGTAGGATGTCACCGAGCTGAATGTGTGCTAAACATGGAGGTGTCATACATTCGGTACTCGATCGGTTGGAGCACGAAGAAGTTGGACTACATCAACCGCGTTAACAAATGCTTCCACTTATAGTCTACGAGGGTACGTAGACATACTCTCCCCTATCATTGTTATGCATCTCTATGGATAGATCTTACGTATGCATAGAATTATTTTTGTTTTCCATGCAACGTTTCCCGACACTGGGGTGCTTAGATGCATCGATGATACGTCTCCAACATATCTATAATTTTTGATTGTTCCATGCTATTATATTATCCATCTCGGATGTTTTATATGCTATTTTATATTATTTTTGGGACTAACCTATTAACTTAGTCCCCAGTGCAAGTTTATGTTCTTTCCTTGTTTTTGAGTTTTACAGAAAAGGAATACCAAACGGAGTCCAAATGAGCTAAAAATTTACGGTGATTCTTTATGGACCAGAAGAAGCGTCTGAAGCAAAAGAGTTGGGCAAGAAGAGCCACGAGGCCTCCACAAGGGTGGAGGGCGCACCCTACCTCCCTGGGCGCGCCCTCCAGTCTTGTGGGCTCCTCGTGGACCCTCCTGACTTGTTCTCGGCGCCAAAATTCCTATAAATATAGAAAGCCCCAGAAATAAACCTAGACCGGGAGTTCCATCGCCGCAAGCCTCTGTAGCCACCAAAAACCAACCGGGACCCTGTTCCGGCACCCTGACAGAGGGGGGAATCATCACCCATGGCCATCTTCATCATCCCGGCGCTCTCCATGACGAGGAGGGGGTAGTTCACCCTCGGGGCTGAGGGTATGTACTAGTAGCTATGTGTTTGGTCTCTCTCTCTCTCTCTCTCGTGTTCTTCATTTGGCACGATCTTGATGTACCTCGAGTTTTGCTACTATAGTTGGATCTCATGATGTTTCTCCCTCTCTACCTTCTTGTAACGGATTGCGTTTTCCCTTTGAAGTTATGTTATCGGATTGAGTCTTTAAGGATTTGAGAACACTTGATGTATGTCTTGCATGTGCTTATCTGTGGTGACAATGGGATATTGATGTGGTCCACTTGATGTATGTTTTGGTGATCAACTTGCGGGTTATGTGACCTTGTGAACTTATGCATAGGGGTTGGCACACATTTTCGTCTTGACTCTCCGGTAGAAACTTTGGGGCACTCTTTGAAGTTCTTTGTGTTGGTTTGAATAGATGAATCAGAGATTGTGTGATGCATATCGTATAATCAAACCCGCGGATACTTGTGGTGACATTGGAATATCTAGGTGACATTAGGGTTTTGGTTGATGTGTGTCTTAAGGTGTTATTTTAGTAGAAACTCTAGGGCTGTTTGTGACACTTATAGGAATAGCCCAATAGATCGATCAGAAAGAATAACTTTGAGGTGGTTTCGTACCCTACAATAATCTCCTTCTTTGTTCTCCACCATTAGTGACTTTGGAGTGATTCTTTGTTGCATGTTGAGGGATTGTTATATGATCTAATTATGTTATCATTGTTGAGAGAACTTGCACTAGTGAAAGTATGAACCCTAGGCCTTGTTTCTAAGCATTGCAATACCGTTTTCGGTCACTTTTGTTACTAGTTACCTTGCTGTTTTTATATTTTCAGATTAAAAAAACCTATATCTACCATCCATATTGCACTTGTATCACCATCTCTTCACCAAACTAGTGCACCTATACAATTTACCATTGTATTGGGTGTGTTGGGGACACAAGAGACTCTTTGTTATTTGGTTGCATGGTTGTTTGAGAGAGACCATCTTCATCCTACACCTCTCACGGATTGATAAACCTTAGGTCATCCACTTGAGGGAAATTTGCTACTGTCCTACAAAACTCTGCGCTTGGAGGCCCAACATGAGTCTACAAGAAGAAGGTTGCACAGTAGACATCACACTCTTTTCTGGTGCCTTTGCTTGGGAGGCTAGGTAAGCAGCACTCACATCCCGTCAACGAAGCTCTTTTCTGGCGCCGTTGCCGGGGAGGTGAGTGCTTGAAGGTATATCTTTAGATCTTGCAATTGAATATTTTTGTTTCTTGTTTTATCACTAGTTTAGTCTATAAAAGAAAACTACAAAAAATGGAATTGAGGCATTAAATAAAAGCACTTGTTGGGAGACAACCCAAAACCATCACCTATTGTTTTTGTGTGTTCACATGATTAAGATACTGTAGTAATCATATTGTATAGCTTTTGTTTCAATAAAGTGCCAAGTAAAGCCTTTGGGATAGTGCGGATGATAGTTGACTTGATTTTGTGTAAAAACAGAAACTTTTGCGCTCAATCCAGGAAATTTCAAAAATCACTAGAACGTGATTTTGATCTGAATTTTTTACACAAGATTGCTATACAAATTTCCTAGATTATCCTATTTTTTAAATTTGTTTGGAGTTATAGAGGTATAGAAAGTTTCGAGATTACTGCAAACTGTTTTGTTTTTGATAGATTTTGTTTTCATTGTGTTGTTTGCTTATTTTGATGAATCTATGAGTAGTATCGGAGGGTATGAACCATGGAGAAGTTGGAATATAGTAGATATAAGACCAATATGAATTTAGAATGAGTTCACAACAGTACCTAAGTGGTGATTTGCTTTATTATACTAACGGAGCTTACGAGTTTTCTGTTGACTTTTGTGTTGTGAAGTTTTCAAGTTTTGGGTGAAGTTTCGATGGACTATGGAATAAGGAGTGGCAAGAGCCTAAGCTTGGGGATGCCCAAGGCACCCCAAGGTAATATTCAAGGACAACCAAGATCCTAAGCTTGGGGATGCCCCTGTGTAACGCCTCGAGACCGATGCACCAGCTGTCTTCCAGTTATTCGATACCGTTGCCATGTCATTCTCTTGCGTGTTGCACTTTGCCATGTCATCATTTGCATTTCATCTGCATGTTTTTCAAAACTTGCTTCCGTCCGGGTCTCTAGTTATCTCAGTTGTCCGTTCCGCCCATTCACACTCGCACGCGCCCGCGGCACCTCCAAAATATTATTTTATAAGTGGCATAAAAATGTTTTTGGAATGGGGTGAAAGTTGGTGTGCGGTCTTATTTTGGTGTAGGTAGATCGCCTGCCAAATTTCATCGCATACAGAGTCCGTTTGATAGCCCAACCGTTAAACATATAGCGGCATCGTTGCCGGTTTATTCATCGGACGTTTCGATCTCCAAAACTGCCGCCAGGCCGCACCTCTTCTCTCTCTCTTCCCAGCCCAAGGCCTGCCACATAGCCCACCTGCAGCCCACCTAGTTCCCCCTCTGTTCGGAGCCGCACGTTCATGATCCGAGGGTCCGAAAACCCCTAACCCTAGCTAAAACTGCTATATATAGCCCCTTCCCTTCCTAATTTGGGCATCCCTAACCTAGCCTACTCCTTCCCCTACCTCCCATCCATTGCCACCCCCTCCTCCTCGGAATCCACGCCCAGCCATCCCCTGCGGGCCATTTGGCGGCTAGCCATCAGGTCAGCGCCGCCGCACTCGCCACCCTCCACCAACCAGACAGCACCACGCGCCCTTGATAACACACAAGTATAGGGGATTACAATAGTTTTCGAGGGTAGAGTATTCGACCCAAATTTATAGATTCGACACAAAGGGAGCCAAAGAATATTTGAAGGTATTAGCAGATGAGTTGTCAATTCAACCACACCTGGAGATTAATTATCTATAGCAAAGTGATTAGTAGCACAGTAATGTGATAGTTTTGATGATAGTGGCAGTAGCAACGGTAACGGTAACAGTGATAGCAGTGATTTTGTAGTAGTAATGATAGCAGTAGCAACAATAGTAACTTAGCAAGAACAATATAAGATAAATTAGGCATTGGATTGGTGACTCGTTGGATGATATTCATCATGAGATAGTTATAACCTAGGGCGATACTGCACTAGCTCTAGTTCATAAATATTATGTAGGCATGTATTCCGTAAATAGTCATACGTGCTTATGGAAAGAAGTTGCATGACATCTTTTGTCCTACCCTCCCGTGGCAGCGGGGTCCTATTGAAAACTAAGGGATATTAAGGCCTCCTTTTAATAGAGAACCGAAACAAAGCACACGGTGAATACGTGAACTCCTCAAACTATGGTCATCACCAGGAGTGGTCCCGACTGTTGTCACTCCGGGGTTGCCGGATCATAACACGTAGTAGGTGACTATAACTTGCAAGATCGGATCTAGAACATGGATATAATTGCGATAACATAAACAGTTCAGATCTGAAATCATGGCACCCGGGCCCAAAGTGACAAGCATTAAGCATGGCAAAGTCATAGCAACATCAATCTCAGAACATAGTGGATACCAGGAATCAGGCCCTAACAAAACTAACTCGATTACATGATGAATCTCATCCAACCCTTTACCAACCAATGAGCCTACGAAGGAATTACTCAATCTCGGTGGGGAGCATCATGGAATTGGCGATGGAGATGTGTTGGTGATGACGAAGATCGAAGATCCCCCTCTCTGGAGCCCCAAATGGACTCCAGATCTGGCCTCCCAATGAAGAATGGGAGACGGCGGCGGCTCCGTCTTGTGAAACACGATAATTCTTTCTCCTTGATTTTTTTCTGGAATAATGTGATTTTATAGCATCGGTTTTAGGGCCAGCGGGGCCACCAGGTGGAGATAACCCACCGGGGCACGCATGGGGGGCAGGCGCGCCCTAGTGGGTTGTGCCCACCCAGGTGCCCCCCTCAGGTGGCTCTTGGCTCTAGAAATTCTCTTTATAAAAATCCTCCAAAGTTTCGTTCCATCCCGATAACTTTTATTTCTGCACAAAAACAACACCATGGTAGTTATGCTGAAAATAGCGTCAGTCCGGGGTTAGTTTCATTCAAAACATGCAAATTAGAGTCCAAAACAAGAGGGAAAGCGTTATGAAAAGTAGATACGACAGAGACATCTAACTCCCCTAAGCTTAAAAATGTGCTTATCCTCAAGCAATTTAGTTGATAAACTGAAAGTGAAAAAGAAAAACTTTTACGAACTCTTTTACTCTTGTTTCATAAATAAGCTTAAACAACACCCAAATTTTCAGCAAAGATTATAAGTAACCATGTCAACAATAACTCTTAAAAATTATATTAACTCATATCAATGACATAATCAACTAGAGAGCAATAATAAGATATCTCAAACAGCAACACGTTGTCAAAACAACCATGATATAATATGACAATAGTGGTATCTCGCTAGCCCTTTCTGAGACCGCAAAACATAAATGCAGAGCACCCCAAAGTTCAAGCAGCGACTAAACATTGTAATTCATGGTAGAAAAGATCCAGTCATGATGCACCCAACATTACTACACACAATGCATCAGCATGACAACAGTGCTCTCAGGTTCTGGCGCTTATTTGAGAAGGTGATGACACAACATAAAAGTAAATAGATAGACACTTCGCAGAGGGAAGCAGTGATTTGCAGAGGTGCCAGAGCTCAAGTTTTTAAAATAGAGGTAAATGAAATTTTGAGACATGCATCCTTCTCATTTATTTCATGACCATCAGTTATCAATATCTTCCATGTTAAATACGCTAGTGGCAGTTCCCAAGCGGAAATGTAAAGGTTATGACTCCATTGGGAGTTTTTGTTTGATTATTTGTAAGCTCTTTTCCTTTTGCAGTTTGGGACTGGGCATCCCTATTACCACCCTTTTCTCATGCGATGGCGAGTGAATAAACACTCAACCTGAGAATAACCCTCTTAGCATGGAAGATACGAACTACCTCCTGTCGTTCCATTAACGATCCAGGCACACAAAAAGGATATTTATTTGAAGTTTTTAGAGATGGCACATGCAAATTTACTTAGGACGGAAGGGTAATACCGCATATAGGTAGGTATGGTGGACTCATCGGGAATAACTTGGGTTTCAGGTTTTTGATGTACAAGCAGATTTCCCACTTAGTACGGGCGAAGGTTAGCAAATAGGTTGAGAAGCGGCTAGCTAGAGAGCAACAACGGTCATTAACATGCATTATGCATAAGTAGCATTGGATACTAGCATGAGTAGGATATGAAGACCATGAACATAAATATGATAGAGGCTATGTTGGTTTTGATTCAACTACATGCATGAACATGTGCCAAGTCAAGCCACTCGAACATTCATAGGAGGATACCATATCGTCATACTACATCACAATCATTTTAACACAATGTTGACATCCAAGATAAGTCATTATTCACTCCTAGCTACTTAACACTACTAGGGAAAACCCTAGTAGTAGCGCGGGTTTAATGCCCACTAGTAGCGCGGGACACCGCACTACTAATAAGGCGCTACAGCTATTACTTAGCAGTAGTGCATGTGACACGCGCTACTGCTAAGACACATATCCGCAGCGTTTGTTCACTCCCACGCTACTGCTAATCTAGCTAGTAGCAGCGTGCTTACTATCCATCGCTACTATTATTCTTTTTTTCCTTTTTTATTTTGAGTGTATTTATACGCCATTATACAAATTTTGGTACAATACCAATTATGAGGTTTATATCATTATGTCCATAACAGTATGTCAAATGAAGGTGGATTAGGTTCAGGTGGAGGCAATATGTGGTGCATGTCAAAAGTATACTACTAATCCAAACTTGATCTAGTTTGGACTATTAGTACTTTCGATGTGCACCACATGTTGCCTCCACTTGAATCTAATCCGCCAACACAAGCTATTTTTATCACCATCATAGTCATTACCAGCAACAGTAGCTATTTAATCATCATAGTCATAGTGTAGCACATCATCATCTTCAAACTCATTCTAGATAGCTAATCACCACCAACACTAGCTCGGTAGCTATCTAATCACCACCAACACCAGCTAATAATCATCATCCTAGTCATTACCACCAACACTAGCTATTTAATCATCATAGTCATAGTGTATCACATCATCATCTTCAAACTCATTTCTAGCTAGCTAATCACTCCTGCTGCTCTCTCTCAGGTAAAATAACATAAAACATGTGTAGCACTCCTGCTTCATCATGTTGGATCATGCAGATAACCTGTCTCCTAATCATGGGTTGCGCTTCTGATTGCTGCCCCCTAGTACTTCTCTGCGATCGTTTACAATTTTGCTCCAGTCTTTCACTATTAAGCATTCCTCGCTATTAGAAATCCTGAATGCACTAAAGTGCATTGTAGGATATCTTGGTCGTAAGCTAACCATTCTCATGCAACCTTTAGTCTTGATCCAATGAGGCACAACATTCATCGGGAGTCCCTGTTGAAGAACATCATATAGTAACATACTTAGCAATGAAGTTTAGCTTAAAAAATAATGTATGCAAAAGATGAACTGAGGACAAATAGTAAAAATATTACCATCTTTCCTAAATAGATGTGACTGTAGTTCAGTATGAACACTATTGGTCGCACGTTTTGAGTACTAAGATTTTTAAGTCCAGAAAAATAATTTGTCTTGACAGTATGAAGATCCTCAAGCCATGAAACATAATGACTTATCTCCTCGCAGTTTAGTTCAGCCCCGGGATAGTAGTAGGTCTTGTCTACCAAGCGTTGGGCATGTTTTCTTGAATGGAAATAAGCTATAAATAGAAATTAGTTGTCAACTATTTTTGAATAAACAATATCAAAAACATAAATATGGTTGAGAAACTCACATAATGGTATAATTGGAGGCGTCTACACATCGACCCAGATGTCGATATTACCTTCAATATCATCTTCTGGACGAACATCAAAGGTGATAACCATATTAGGCTCAAATGCATAAGTCTTGCATAGTGCTTGCCAAGTTTTGCATTCAAAATAGGTGTAGGTGTATGCGTTGTATAATTTTGCGTGGAAAGTATAACCATGCTCGGTCTTCAAGTAAACTCTCTTTACCTCCATAGTAGTTTTCATAGGACTGAAACTTATCTTATCCAAGACAAAAACTCTTGCATGGCAGGGGATACGCTAGTAGAATAGTACAAAAATTAAATTATAAGTTGAAGCAAATGAAGCAGATGTCATGCTTAATTACGAAAAAAGACTTGTCGTTGTGACTTACTGTATCCACTTCGAAGTTCTCGTCCAGCTTGATGCTGAAGCGCCTATCGTCATCTAGGAAGATTCTGTCGCACATGCCACGCTCGTCTTCGCAGTATTTGCAAATACCAAAATCCTTTTCGTTGTCAGACATTTCCTATGTTCATAGTTGAAACATTAATTGAAAATCGATCGAAGACAACTACCAGGATACTCAACACACAAATCCGGGGCACTCGATATTTCCTACATATTCTGGCACAAGTCATGCCAAAATTCACAGAAAATCCGGCATGACCTTTGCTAAAAATAGGACATATCGAGCGCCTGAAATTTGCCGGAACGGAAATGAATCAACACTTCGGAAAAACATAGGCCACTCGGAGGTGTAACCTACAAACATGACCGGCCACTTGGGCAAGCACATATCCTATTTGAGCAACACAAGATATACATTTCAAAATATCTTATAGGACTCATATTGACATGAGCATTCAATAAGCAAAACCAAATCGTAAAATAAATAAGTATTCAAATTAGCATGCATTCAATAAGCAAAAGTAAATCATCTCTTGCGTTCGTACATCGTCGAATATTATCACTAATACATCCCGAATAGTATCATACATATAACATCACTAATACAACTAAAACCCTAGCAAATGACGGGTATCGACGCAGGTGGTGGACACCCAAAGAGAAGGAACCATCACAGGATCATAGCTCCAGTGAGATCCCTGGAGAACCTGCCAGGTATTGGAGAACCTGTGCTCCAGCGCAACCAAGTAGCGACGGACGTGCGCGTCCTTCTCGCTGACACGGTGACGTACCACCTCCGCGGGGTCCTCAAGCCTCTCGGCCGTCACTGGCCCACGCGACCGCCACCAAAGAAGGTTCGGGTCAATGACGGGCTGACTCCTCACCAAGCTGCCCCCCCGGTAGGTAGCACCTCCCAGTACCAGCTCGGCGGAGCCCAGTCCCGAACATGGCCCATCTGGTCAAGCATGTGTCCTCCACCGAGTCAACGACGAGGATGCGGGATAGGCATCGTCGACATCGATGCGGGAAAAATTGCTTTAACTAAAAAAATAACAACAAATGTGACACGTTCAACTAGTTCTATTAATTCAACTAGTTCTTACTAAAAATAAACTTACTATAAATAAAAATAAACTAGTGCCTAATTAGTACCTAGTTCTTACTAACTAATTAGTACCTAGGAACTACTGCCCTAATTACCATCTAATTTGATGAACCCAGGGGTGGAAAGTCATAGTGGATAATCCGAAATTTGATGCAATAGATGAACCCTAACTAATTTGATGCAATTAAAATTTGAAGAACCCTAGGCAGAGGTAGGGGAGGGGGAGGAGCAGGCGTGCTCACCTCGGGTGCCTGCGGCGAGGGAGGGACATGCGGTGTCGAGGTCAGGGTCAGGGCTCGGGCGCGCGGCGGAGGGCGGCGTCGATCGGGGTCAGGGGCGGCGTCGAGGTCGGGTTCAGGGGCAGCATCGAATCCAGGGTCGGGGGCAGCGTCGAGGGTGTGCGGAGAGCGATGGGAGATCACGCGGCGGCCAACGGGCGATGGCAGCAGCAACAGCAAAGGAGTTGGGATTTGGGGGAAGTGGCCGTGGGGAAGAACGAACCGCGCGGTTAAGTCAAAAGTAGCAGTAGCGCTTTCCGGGAAGTGCACTACTGCTAAGTTAGCTACAACGCGTTCCTGGATACGCGCTACTGCTACTCCTTTCTCTTTTTCCCCTTTTTCATTTTTTCTTTACATTTTATTATTTTTCCTTTCTCCTTTTTCTGTTTCTTTCATTTTCATTTACTTTTCTACTTGCTATCCATTTAATTTTATTTCCTTTATCAGCAACGCCTTTCTGTGTAAGCGTCCTGCTACAAGGCATGTAGCGGTAGCGCTGTTCGCTGTAGATCGCTACTACTATGCGTAGCCTATCGGCTAAGCAGTTGGAATTTTAATAGTAGCGCTTTTATCTACATGCGCGCTACTGCTACAATTCTATCTGTAGCACGGTTTACGCCAACACGCTATTGCTACTTAGCACTAGTGTGGTATTTTGACACGCGCTACTGCTAAACTTCTGTGTATAAGGTTTTCCCTACTAGTGTAAGCATGGCATGAGGAACTATAATCTCTAATTGTCATTGCAAACATGTTTGATCATAATAGGCTGAATCATGGATACTAGGTTAAACATATTTACAAAAACAAAACAAGTTGAGTTCATACCAGTTTCTCTCTGCCACGGCTAGTTCATCTAATATCGTCATTATTGCCTTTCACTTGCATGACCGAACGATATGAAAATAATAATAGTGCAAGAGTGTCGTGGACTAAGCTGGAATCTGCAAACATTTTATTCAAAAAGGAGAAGACAAGGTAATATGGGCTCTTTGTTAGATCAACAATAATGCAAATGAGAGCCACTCAATATTTTCATCGTGGTCTTCTCCTCGTATGACTCAATAAAAAGAAAAGAAATTCAGAGAAACACACTAAAATATTTTTGGAGTTTTTGTTTTTTCGTAATCGAGCAAATGAAAAGAGAAAAGCAAAAATGAGAAAAACTATTTACACGGGAAAGCACCCAACAAGTAAAAGAAGAACAAGGAAATCTTTTTGGGTTTTATTTTTAGTGCTACAATAATTTAAACTAGGAAGAAAAATAAAAAAGAATCAAGAAACATATTTTTGGATTTTCTCAAAGTTCTCCAAACACACAAGAAGAAAGCAAGAAAATAAATTAAACATGGATGCTACTATGAAAAAGTGTGGACACCGACAACTGGAATGCAATGTGTGAACATGAATGTTATGTCGATGGAAATACGTACTCCCCCAAGCTTAGGCTTTTGGCCTAACTTGGTAATCACTAGTTGTAGAAGCTGTGAGGTCCAATGTTGAAGTGCTGGGGAGCAGGCACCATAGGGTCCCATTGCTGAGGCTCCTCCTGTGCCGCAGCCAGGTTGTTCCGGTAAGCGACAATGTCATCAGGCATAATCCTGTATCCGCCCCTGGCAACATGATCAAACAAAGCAGGTGCATGCAAGGGAATAATATCGTGAGTTTTCTCACTAAAAACTAAGTTGTAAGGCATATCAATATTAGGGTAATCAGCAACAATAAACTGGTGGTCCTCCATAGCTACTCTATCTAAGTAAGCTCTGGGCGAAGGATGATCATGCTGGCGTATCTGCACATTGAAGTGAGTCGCCAAGCGAGTAGCGTAAATGCCCCCACGTATTTTACCCTTGGATCTATTAAGGTGAAGGTAACATGCTACAATAGCTCCCAAGCTATAAGTGTTGTCGCCATAAAGTGCGCGATGCAGAATAACAAAGGCTGGGGCGCTAAGTGCACCCACCTTCTCTCTTGCTAGCAAGCACTTTGCAATAAATATGGTAAAATAATGCACGACAGGGAACTGCAAGCTAACAGTGGTGGTGCTCGATACTCCTCTCTCATCCCCCACTGTCAGAGTATGGTAAATACCTTCAAACTCTGAGGGTTTAGGCTCTACCAAATCCCCGTCAGAAGGAAGCATGCATATGTCACAAAATTCAGTAAGTGGTATCTGGCGGGGTTCAGCATATAAATTAAACTACACCTCAGGGGGATTATTCATAGAATGAAAATGAAAGTTTTGCACAAAGGAGTTTGTGAGGAGATGATACTATTTGCATTCAGCTGTGATGAAGTCGGTGAGTCCAGCATTAGCAACATATTGTGTGAACTCTTGAAGGATTCTGGCCCCTTCCATGAACGCATTATGCGGCCATTCGCATGGCCGTAGCTCCGCCAACCTCCGGGTATGGAGATCATTGTCAGATGACTCCCCAATAACCCCCTTGGAGTTCTTCCTGGAAGCGAACTGCCTAAAGAAACTCATCTTTTTTCTATGAATAAAATTCTGAAATTTTTAGTCCACAAAATTTTTCTCAACAGAACTTCTCAAAAAATGATAGTAACTACTCATAGAGATGTATAGAGGCCATAGCAAGCATTCAAACTATTTAGAACTCTAAGAATTGAACATGCAAGCTCATCTACAACAACACCAAGAGTAGCTAATTATTCTAAATATAAACCACTAAAACAAAAACTAATTCGACACATGGAGGAGTCACATACCAAGCAACAAATTCCTGAAATAGTTTCAGAAACAGAGTTTCGAGCAAGGAGATCGAACTCCGCGGTTTCAGGAGCAAGGACATGAGAGAGAGAGTGATAGTGATTTTTTTCTGGGTGAATGGAGTGATGTGGGAAGAAGAAGTAAGTGAGGGGGCCCATGTGGAGACCACAATCCAGCAAGGCACGCCTGGGGGTCCTGGTGTGCCCAAGTGGGTTGTGCCCACGTAGTGCACCTCCCTCTGATATTATTTGCACCAAAAATTCAGAAATATTCAGGTAGGGACAAAAGGTAGTGCTTACTAAATTCATCAACTTCATACCTCTAAAAAATGATCCATTAATAAGGTTGATCAAGTCTTATTAACAACCAGTTTCGATTAGCATGAAACCGAAGAACTTTCGTAAATAACTAAGTTACCTCAATGGGGATGTGAATGTCCCCAACAATAAGCATTTCATATTTCTTTTTAACAGTAGGTAGAGGTAGTTGGAAACTTCCAATAGTGATTGTCGGAGATTTTTCAATAATATTAATACCATTCACTTGGAATTGTTTCTTCAAAAAGTGCATCGTGTGCTCATTACCATTAATATGAAAAGTGACCTTGCTTTTATTGCAATCAATAACAGCCCCGACAGTATTCAAGAAGGGTCTACCAAGGATAATCGACATGTTGTAATCCTCGGGCATCTCAAGTATAACAAAGTCAGTCAAAATAGTAACATTAGCAACATCAACGGGCACATCCTCACAAATATCGATAGCTATGGCAGTTGATTTGTCAGCCATTTGCAAAGATATTTTGGTAGGTGTGAGTTTATTCAAATTAAGTCTTTTATATAAAGACAAAGGCATAACACTGACACCAGCTCCCAAATCACATAAAGCAATTTTCACATAGTTTCTTTTGATGGAGGAAGGTATTGTTGGTATTCCCAGATATCCAAGTTTTTTAGATACTCCATCTTTAAAAGTATAATTAGCAAGCATATTGTAGATTTCAGCTTCTAGTATTTTTCTCTTATTAGTGATGATGTCTTTCATATACTTTGCATAAGGAGGCATTTTTAAGATATTAGTCAAGTAAGTACGCAAAAAGACTGACCTAATCATTTCAGCAAAGCGTTCAAATTCTTCATCATCTTTCTTTTAGTTGACTTAGGTGGAAAGGGCATAGGCTTTTGAACCCATGGTTCTCTTTCCTTACCATGTTTTCTAGCAACAAAGTCTCTTTTATCATATCTTTTGTTCTTAGGTTGTGGGTTATCAAGATCAGCAGCTGGTTCTATCTCAACATCATTATCTGGTTCTTTATCATTTGGTTGAGTGTCTTCATGAACCTCATCATCATCTTTTTCATTATCAGAAGGTGAGTGTTCATTACCAGGTTGAGTTTCAGCATCAGAGATAGAAACTTCATTATCATTATCAGGAGGTTTTTCTATTTTAGGTTCACTAGAAGCAGGCAAAGTCCTATTATTTTTCTTCTTCTTTTTCTTTTTAGAAGGACTAGGTGCATCAATGTTAATTCTTTGAGAGTCTTGTTCAATTCTCTTTGGGTGTCCCTCAGGATAAACTGGTTACTGAGTCATTTTACCTCCTCTAGTAGCTATTCTGACAACAAAGTCACTTATATTATTGTTCATTTCATCAAGTAACTCTCTTTGAGATTTAGTAACTTGTTCTAATTGAGTTTGAACCATATAGGCATGCTTTCCTACACGTCTAACATCATTTGAGATTCTAAATAACAAGTCACTTAAGCGAGCAATCATATCAGAGTTGTATTTCAATTGTTTCATAACATTTGCATTGAAGTGATCTTGCTTTCTAATGTAATTATCAAACTGATAAAGGCATTGACCAGGATGTTTATTACAAGGATCATCACCATCATTGAATTTCATTAAAGATTTTACCTCTACCACCTTAGGTGGTGGTGGTTCTTCAATCCCATGTATTTCATCAATAGGTGGTAACATTTTAACATCCTCTGCTTTAATACCTTTTTCCTTCATAGATTTCTTTGCCTCTTGCATACCTTTAGACTGAGATATAAGATACCCCTCTTCTTAGGAGTGGGTTTAATAGGTGTTTCAGGAGGAGTCCAATCATCATAATTTTTCAATATGTTATTCAATAATTCTTCAACTTGCCCAATAGTTCGTTCCATGAAAACACTACCAGCACAACTATCTAGGAAATCCCTAGAAGCATCGGTTAGTCCATTATAGAAGATATCAAGTATTTCATTTTTCTTAAGAGGATGATCAGGCAAAGCATTAAGCAATTGGAGAAGCCTCCCCCAAGCCTATGGGAGACTCTCTTCTTCAATTTGCACAAAGTTAAATATTTCCTACAAGGTAGCTTGTTTCTTATGAGCAGGAAAATATTTTTTAGAGAAGTAATAAATCATATCCTGGGGACTACGCACACAACTAGGAGCAAGAGTATTGTACCAAGCTTTAGCATCACCCTTTAATGAGAACGGAAATAACTTGAGAATATAGTATAATGAATCTTCTCATCTTGAGCAAAAAGGGTGGTTATATCATTCAACTTAGTAAGATGTGCCACAACAGTTTCAGTTTCATAACCATGGAAAGGATCAGATTCAACCAAAGTGATTAACTCTGGGTCGACAGAGAATTCATAATCCTTATCATAAAAGAAAGGTTAAGTAGCAAACTCAGGATCACATTTCATTTTAGCAGTCATAGATCTTTCTTTATACACTACTGCAGGATGCTGCTAACGCGACACTACGATTAGTGACCCTTCAACGAAACTGTGTGCGATGCAATAATCGCAAACAGTGGTGTAAAAAAACCATCAAAAAAGGTGCAAAACATTTGCGATGACGGATGCATCATACACGGTTCAGATTTTTGTTGCGTGTGCGATTCAGGACATATGTTTAGTTCAATTAACTTTTTGCGATGAGGATGAACAAAAGAAAAGGGCTGCCAGCTAAAGGCGTGTGCGATGTAGAGCATACGGTTCACTCGGATGAACTGTTTGTGATGAGGCAGAACAACAGAAATGGGCAGCCAGATGAAGGTGTGTGCGATATACGGCATACAGTTCACTCAGATGAAGTGTTTGCGTTGAGCCAAGAGAACAGAAGCGGTTCAACTTAACAAGATGTGTGTGATACGCGACAAACAAGTGTGTAGTCGGAAATGTGTGGGAATACTGATAACAACATAGACGATTCTTGTTAACAAGACGTGTGTGTTGTGAGCAAACGATTTCTGGTATACAATTGTCGGTGATTGATGAAATCAGCACCGCCGGGTTCCATTGTTTAGTCCGTGTGCGATGTGATTTGCTCTATCTATAGAGCATCAACATATATATACTTAAAAAGACAACATTGCATAACAAAATTAAGCATACAATTACACAAGTGACTACACACATAACATTTTCACACACCAAGTAAGCAATTACATGCATACTAAACTAGGAGAAACGAGGATCTAATCCTCTACTTCTTGTTGCGATGACGCTTGCCGTGATCTGCTTCCGGCTGGATCCCCGACCGTTTTGGGGAAGGAGGCACTTCCTCATGTCAACGATCCGCTTGTACATGTCGGAGCACGTGTACGCCTCCTTGGCCGCATACACGATGTGAGATTTGTCGAGTTTCTCCATCCAGGCCGAGTGCCAGGCACACTTGTCCTTGTTGCAAGAATCCTTCATGTCTCTATTGTAGGGGTTGATGATGGCCTCGGCAAGGTGAACCAGTGAGTCCTTCTCATGCTCCTTGCTTCCCCAGATCTTGTATTGGCCCTAGATGTCGACAAGATTCTGGCAGGCGATGCCCGAATTCTTGAGCACCTTGACATCATTGGTGATGTCCACCATAGCGAACATGTAGTGGGGCTATTGACAAACCTGGCGAAACGCCCGCAAGGACTTGTGGCCAAGCAGTAGTGGTAGACGAAGACGTGGTTGCGCACGTAGATATGGGCGACAAAGACCTTGGGACGAGACCCAGCACGAGTGCGGGTGTACTTGAGGTCGAACCTGACCACCTTGTACTTCTCCTCGGCAAGCAACAACTCCATGATGTGGATGGAGTGCTCCACCCAGACCGGGTTGTTGGTGTACACCACCGAGAGCTCCGTGATCCTTTTGTGGGTGTCCACCTGACATGCATGGTGAATTGCTGCTCGTCGGCAGCCGCTCGGAGCACCATTGGAACCGCACAGGATACCCTCTAAGAACTTGTCGTGGTGGATGTGCTTCTTGCAATGGTGGGCGCGATCAAAAGGTTGAAGAGACACAAGAGGCTTAAATGGCCGTTGTAACAAATGGGGGCCAGCCGGCCTGCAATCGTCACGTCTTGTCACGGCATTCATAGCGGAGGATTCCAGTGCACCTTGACAACACCGCACCTCAGTTTGACCAGGCATGGGCTCGAAGAGGCGCCAAATATATTGTCGGTGAGCCTGTTCCCGCGCTACCATGCAGTTTATCGCGCAAGCTTCCCGCCCGGCTTGGTTTGCCACGCGTCGGCTAGAAGAGGGACAAATTGTGGGCGTTTATTGGTAAAAAGCTTTGTAAAAATGAAGTGTGTGGAATGACTTCGGTCATAAGTTTACCCATGTGTGATGAGGTCAAAGTTACATAGAAGGGTGATGATGGACACTCGAGTGCACTAATTAATTCCGTGCTCTAGAGGGCACACGGTGGAAGAAACCAACTATGTGCAATAATGTCGAAGATCGCAGTCGAGTTAGCTATACAGATCGGGTGCTGTGAGATCGATAAGGTAAACAGATTCGAGAATAGTTAATAAAATCAAATCTAAGACCATTGCATATTAAGGTCAAAATAGTGCTACCAATATACGAGTCTCATACGATGCCATTTCAACGATTGTACCACAAAAGCTCGAAATATTACAAGGTTCAAATTCTAGAAATATGGCTCAAATTCAAAGATTATAAGGTTCAAACTGATATTAGAAATGAAATTCAGTTCATCAGCTGCAAACGCTTGCACTGATCCGCTGAACATTGATATCAGAGAGGTTCAAACTAATATTACCACTTCTAAGTCTGGTTTCGAAACCTCACAACTTTTGCAAAGGGTTCAACCACTGAGAAGTCATGTATGGGGTTGACACGATGAGTTCCGGTTACTCTATCATGTTTTGGAGCCTATTCCATTCTGCCGCAGGCGCCATCGTTGATCAATAAACCATTCATTTTTGTGAAATAAATGTAGGGCAAACCTCATTACCTTCAGCACCCTTGCTCTGACAACAAAGGACTTGGCGAATATAATCTCCGGTAAGGTCCCTCAGTAGGAGTTCAAAGTAATTTCTGAGATATGCAGATCTAGGCATCCGACGTGATTGTTATATTATATCACATTATCCACCACCGGACTTAATCTTATCTGCAAAATAAGAAAACATGTTAGTGCCTAGATGCAGTTTTGAACACTACTACGTGCCTATTTGGTTTGCAGGATTTGTAAAATGCACTAACATGCCGTCTTCGATCTGACATGATTAACATGGGCATTAACATGCCATCTTTGATCTTCACAATATGTTGGAGTGGGTTAAAAGTTCCCTAAGAAAACTAGTACAGATGAATCCAAAGGAGAAATGCATATGGATTGTAACCATATGGATCAAGCATTGTGATTGTAAACTTGGAAAAGGAGACATGTATGTACTGAAATCCTCCAAAAGAATCCTTCAGAAATCATAGTACATTGTCATTGTAAACTTGGGAAAAGGTGTCACAAATTGAACTCCCTTATGTTTAACATTTAACAGGAGAGGAACATCACCTCAATATATAGCTTCTCTAGGCACGGAAAGCATCTCAGGAAACTGACAACTTGCTCCAGGTTGGGGCCGATAGATTCTAGTGCCAAGACCTTCACTGTGCGCAGTTTTGGGTTCAAGCTTGTCGGAATCATTTTCTGAATGACAGACGAACAAACATCTTCAAAATTAGAAATAATGTTAATTTGAAGAAGGAGAGGTAGAAGGCGGCTATTGTACCTGAACGAGTGTGGATCCAATAACATGTTCAGAGTATTTGTCAGATGAGTAGCCCACCACTATCAATTTCGGTGCAGAAATGACATTGATTCTTGTGGGACCTTCTTGATAAACTACAAGTAATCTCTCAAGTGCAGGTGTGTCCTCAATGACCATACCGTGGTACACATCTTGTGATGTATTCCTGCCGCACTAGCAACACACATAAATAGTCCGGAGAGTCATGGAGGTGATGTGGAAGGTACTCAACCCATTGATCGCCTGAAGACGAAGGTACTCAAGTGCAGTACAGCCACAGAGCAGGTGCTCCATGTCACCGTTTGCACTAAAAAAATACACTTCCATGATGATACATGTTTGTCATAGTAGGTCACGTTTTTTGTCATGCATGTACATCCATGACGATTTTATGACAGAATCAAGATAGTCATACCTGTGTTGTCGTAGAAGTGTTCCATAACATTACCAAAATTATCATCACGGAAGTGTCCACTTCCATGACGATAAATCGTGCGTCACAGAAGTGCTTTCGTCAAGGGTGACCGACACTTGACATCCACCATAACAGAACGCCGTTAAGCTATCAGGTCCGGTTTTGGATCCGATAACCCGTTAACAGCCCCGACCAATGGGGATTTTCCACGTGTAAAATCATCATTGGCTGGAGGAAACACATGTCGGCTCGCCGTTGGGACAAATGTCATCCACTCATTGGACCAAAGGCGCCAATGATACATTGACATGTGGCATGGCCCAACAGAGGCCCATTCTTGTGAAAAGGCCGGCCCGTTTGACTTGGTCAAAAGGTGGCGGCCCGGCCCACGGAAAGCCTGTTAATGGCCTGTTCACATATAGCCCATTTACAGTCCGCTAACCTAGGGACCGTTACGGCCTATCCAAATTAGGCCCAATAGCATCATCTGGACCGTCTAATGTGATTCCAGCCCGTTTTAACTTCTGGCCCATGTATGGCCCATGACGTCTTTCAGCCCATATGAGGCCCTTTGTAACTCTTGGCCCATTAACGGCCCGTGGTGAAACTGGCCCATAATGAATAGTGTATCACTTTATACCCATTAACAACCCATTATTCCATTGGGCCGTTTCCAGCCCAAGTTATCTTTCGGCCCTCTCAGGGCCCATTTATTCTTGGGCTCATTTCCAGCATTCAGTTACTTACGGCCCGTTACTGTCATTTTCTTCTTGTGGGCCAAATTTAGCCCATTGTTACAGTCGACCCGTTTGTGGCCCGTTAATACCTTGGGCCGTTTTCATGTCAAAAAACCCATTGGGCTGTTTTCATAGAGTTATCAAATACGACCTATTAAAGGCCCGTTATGGTCCATGGATAGTATGAGCCATGATTGGCGAAATGATTATACGCCCCGTAGAAGGCCCATGGATCCTACGGCCCGTAGAAGACCAATGGATCGTACGGCCCGTAGAAGGCCCATGGATCGTACGGCCCGTAGAAAGTCCATGGATCATACGGCCCGTAGAAGGCCCATGGATCGTACGGCCCGTAGAAGGCCCATGGATCCTATGGCCTGTAGAAGGCCCATGGATCCTAAGGCCCGTATAGAAGACCAATGGATCCTACGACCCGTAGAAGACCCATGGATCATACGGCCCACAGGAGGCCCATGGTTACAACAGTTCGTGTGTTGCCATGATTATTGTGGTCTAGTTACCAAAAATAGGTTATTGTGGCCACTAGAAAAACACGGAAAAAGAACTGAAGTGACTACAAGCAAACAACTAAACAAGACAATAAGAAAATAAATAAGCAAGCAACTAATGCTAGCCTATTACCACTATTACACATATTACATCCACTGGGCATCAAAGTTCGCCACCAGTGCAAATATAGGGAAAAGGAGCATATTACATACACTGGCCGCCAAAATTTGCCAGCAGTGCAAATAAACGCGGCAGCAAAACAAGAGCATAACTGAAACAACTTTAGAAGAGCTCAAGAAATGTTATCCTAGGTATCCACCATGCTGGCAATAAGCTTAGCAAGCTTATTAGCTTTGTCCTATTTGGCGCTAAAATCCTCCAACACTTGTTGTTGCACCAGAAAGTATGCATCTAAATGCTCCAGGGACTTCTGCAGTCCTTCCGCTACTTGTCGCAGCACGGCTGATCGATGTCTTTCAACTTGTAGTTGAGACTCAAGAAACCGAACTGATGCAGACAGTGAGTTTGAATAGCTTGTGCAAGCGGTAGTGGCCAGTAACTCAAACACTAAACCAAGATAGGACTTTGGGGTTGTCTCACTGTCTTCAAGATAATCTTCCTTAGCTGTTTTATCAGCTTAGTTGGAGACCAAAAAGGATGTCTCACTATCCTGAACCTTATATGCATTACTTCCTTTACCATTTCTTAATAAGGTGCTCTTCCCCAATATTCTGTCAGCATTCTAAAAGAAGAAACAAGCAGACACATAACATGTTTAGCATGTACTAGTATATGAAACCCATTTCGGTGAACCAGTTCATTAGTAAGGTGGACAAGATTAAACTACCAAGTCTTCTATTGCCAAGTACTAGTACATAATAAAAGCATCAAACAAACATATATCTATGTCCTATGGTCATTGCATTGTCTTGCCAAATCAAAATAGAGACACGGTTCAAATCATATCAGTTCAAGACAAAGCATCAGTGAAAGAATACAAAGCGTGGGAAACTACACGGCACAACAAGATTTCAGATGGGTACCACGGGTCTACATGTACAACAACACTATTGGCTCTGTTGTGATGCTAGTAATGTGCACGATATGAGAAGTCAACTGTATACACAATTGAAATTGAAATCAACAGAGCTATTCATAAGAGCAAACCTGTTAAAGAAACATGCGTGAACATACCTGTTGTGCCATTAGAGTTTCGATTGGATCCTTCAATTTAAAAATAAGTGTATATGAGTAAATACAGTGATACAAGAGCAAAGCACTATGCACGATAGCAATCATAGTTAAAAAAGGTGCACCTAAGCGAGCGCTTAAGCGCGCCTAGGCTCTAGGCATTGGCAAAACACATTGCACATAACTACGCTTAATCTGTGCATAAACTGCGTATAAGCATGCGCTTTGGTCAGTAAAGCGCAAGGCGGTGGCAAAACGCACAATTAACGCCTAGCGCTTTTTTGAACTATGATAGCAATGGAATCTTAAATTAGAATAGTTGTTCTTCAGGTTTAGGCACTTGTTCTACATGAACAGAGTAGAGTAAGACACAAGAATATAGTACTTAAAAATAGAAAATGAGCTCATAGACCTTACCACATTCTTGGTTCGGGACCAGTACAGAACAAGGCATTCCCAGTCATCGTCCAGTAAATGTGTCTCAGGAGAATGTAAGGGAATTTGATGAGTTTCTTTGCCAGTGAAGTACGTTTTCTTCAGGTAATTCCGATACTGCCACCAAGCATTCTTAAAGATAGCAGAGGTATTAGCATAGGTTACCTCATCCTGAGTTTCCAAATCGGTCCTTCTCTACAGAGAAAAATGGGAAAATTTGTTGTATTATAACCATCATGGAGGTAGGATGAATGGGACAAAGCAAAGTAATTGCCATGAATAACATTACTTACACATAAGTCCCGAACAAACACCTGCAACTGGCATTTTCCTTCATCCTTAGTATAATATTTCCAAGATGGGAAGATACGTACATAGGATTTAACAATATCAAATGCGATAGATGCTAAACTACGACTAGCTGGTTGTGCTTCCTTCACAGGAATATTCATACTAACTGGTGGAGTTGGGGTTCATCGTGGTAGTACTGGCCCTTTGGGCACTGGAGCCGCCTTACTAACTGCTCTTGTTTGGGAGCTCTGTGATGGCGATGGTGTTGTGTCAACATGAACTGGGTTACTATCTGCTGGGGTTGGGGTTAGATTGGTCAAGTTGGTTTTCTGTCCATCGCAGTAGGGGTACAATCTGCGAGAGTTTGGGTTATGTGTGGTAGGGATGGTTCTCGTGCATGTACAACCGGGGTGCTATCTCCACCAAGAGGTAGCATTGTTTTATTTGAAGACCGTGTTTTTACTCCGCTAGATACTGGCATCACCCGCTCCAATTCAAATGGCTGATAAACAAGAAACATAGTTGAATGTACAGACATTGTATGAGAGACAGATGCAATAGATAGTGTGGAAAAAAGAGGGCATGCAATAGTTAACATGTATATTGTTTAACTAAAACGGATAGCATGACATAATTTCACATATATGATGTCTATCTAAACTGGATAGCATAGCATAACATAATTCAAAGATATGATGAATAACTAAATAGGATCGCATGACATAATTCACCTACATGTTATCTCAGTAATCATGATCGCATGATTTAATTCACATATGTGATTTATATGCTAAATAGAGGGCATTCGATATGATGTCTGAACTAAGAACATGGTGTTGAATATTGTTTATATGATGTCTAAACTATGCAATGCAAGACACCATATGCATGATATGAGCAGTATAACTGTGCCAAGTTAGAGCATAAACCTCGGTGGGGGAATAGGACTGGTCATCTATCTCTGAATCCATCTCTGAGGAGCTATCGGGACCCAACAAGAGATCTGCTTTGACAGGTAGCACTGTCTGCTCTGAAGGCCTTGTTTTCACTCCAGATTTTTCCATCTCTCACTCAAATGGCTGATTCACGGGAAGAGTAGTTTAATGTACAAACATTGTCGACAAATGGAAATGTAATGAAGAAAAGGATGGACAAGATATCATTCAAATATATGATGCCTGGTTAAACTGGATGGCATTGCACATTTCACATATATTATGGCTGGCTAAAAGACATGAGACTGCATAATTCCCATATATGATATAGAAACTAAACAGGTGGCATTACAGAACATGTCTAAACTAAGCAGATGACATATATGATGCCAAAAGTAGGCACTGCAAGGCAACATATGCATGATATGACTAACATCATCATGACAAGG
>NC_041391.1:533561250-533605901 GCF_002162155.2 Triticum dicoccoides | reverse complement strand
AAATAGGAGTGGTCAGCTGCGTCTGAATCCGCCTCAGAACAGATATCTTCCTCTGGTTTACAATCTGGAGAGGGGGGGTTGCCATTGAACCCACCATGGAGCGATGTCTGCATGACATTGTATTGCTGCGCAAAACTCTTCTCTTTTTCTCTACATGTTCAGCATGACTGTGTACAATATCTGACATGCATACGAAAAAAATATGGTGAGATTGTGTAAGGAGAGCATGCAGAAATTTAGAGTGATGGTAAGAACTAGTGGATGGATCCAAAAATAATGATAGAAGGCTGATTGCTTTAATTCAATAAAAAGACAGATTATGATTGCTTTACTATTTGTTTCCCACCCAAGATGAACAACATAGGCATACCCTAGGTGAACCAGATATTAGATAGAGATACTATTCATTGCTGCCTTGATATGTGCCCCACAACTAATTTAGAACTCAAGTTTGAACATTAATTTGGACCTGACTTGGAGTCCAAGAGGTGAACATGACGATAAAGTAGTAGGTAATTTTAAGCAATGCATAACATAAGCAGAAACAAAAGAGTGTGACCTCTCTTGTGGACCCGTGTACTCCTCAGGTTCATCTGCCGAGTCGATGATGGTGATGCCATTGCGGTGGGTGCCGGCGGCAGGGAAGGAGATCTGAGGCGGCGAAAGACTGTCAGGAGTCGTGATGTCTGGTTTGGTGGATGCTTCTTTTGATGCAGCATCTCAGGTGAGGTGGACGACGTCGCGGCAGGAGCAGGACAAACCACACAAAGTTCCCTTCGACACCTACCTGTAACTGAAGTAATTCTGTAAGGGCTCATTTGGCTTGCATGATTCTAAAAACGCAGGGATAGGAAAAACACCGGAATAGGATAGGAATGCACATGGTAAACAGAGCATTTGTAAACACATGATTTCTGTCAACTTGGGTGTTTGGTTCACAGGAATTGGAAGAGCAGAGGAATGCAAAGAAACATGGCCAAAATAAAGTGAACCATATGAAAGTGTGTACAGTTAGAATGTTATTCTGCCACTAATGCAGTTGGTCTTGTTTTCATGCATAGGATCTTGAAAAGTAGGTCCAGGTGGATGTTTTGCTCCATTCCTTTCAACAAAATGCATGAATAATTGAATAGTAGAGTGCCATAGGATAATTCCCTATTGCTATGTTTTTCCCTTGAACCAAAATTTCCCTAATGTATCGACATGAATGTATAGTAATAAGTGATGCAACAAGTGTACAACCTCTTTGCTGTAGCCGTGTCGACCTTAGCATCATTGCATTGGTCGCTGAAGCAGTTTAGGCAGAGGTGGCTATCAAGGTGTGGAGGAAGATCTGAGGAATCTGTAGATGGCGTCCAGGGCACTGCTCTGTTGTGATGGATCGCTCTGTCATTGGAGCAGCTCCGGTGAGCCGTAAGACGTCAAGGCTGAAGCAGCACAAGACATACATCGTCAATCTCAAGTGGGATTCTAATAGCATCTCCAATAGATGATGTAAAATGGATGTAAAATTTACATCACCAAAAACCACCTGACTACAACAGATGAGGTAAAAACTGTTGACTTTGAACTTAACTATTGAAACTGAAATTTAATGTGGAATATGAATGTTACTATCGAAACTGAACGCAATGGTAGTAGAGAGACACTTGACATGTAGTTTAGGGAGGGCCTGCAGTTCATCTTCAACCTGCACCCCCCTTAGCCGCCAGCCACCATCGGCCGAATTGCCGGCCCCAGCGCCGCCTCGCCTCCCCGAAATAACTCCCCACCGCCGGTCCGCCGCTGCCCCGGCCAGCCCTCTAGGCCCCCGCCCCCACCCTAAACCCTAAGATAGATAGTGGGGTACCTCTCCGGCGAGCCCTCGTCCCCGCTGCAGGTGGTTCTTCCTTAACTCCAGTGAGCCCCCCACCCCCTGAAAAATGACTGACCCAAAAGCGATTCAGTCGACTGAAGTGTAGCTAAATCGAAGCAGAGCAGCAGCACAAGCGATGGGGGAGCAGCAGCAGCAACGCGAGCAAGCGAGAGCCGGAGCAGCAGTTGCGTGAGCAAGCGAGAGCCGGAGCAGTAGCAGCAGCGCGAGCGACCGAGCGAGAGCCGGAGCAGCAGTAGCTGGGAGAGCGAGCGATCGAGCGAGAGCCAGAGCAGCAGTAGCTGGGAGAGCGAGCGATCGAGCGAGAGCTGGAGTAGCAGTAGCAGCGCGAGCGAGCGAGCGAGAGCTGGAGTAGCAGCAGCAGATCCGGCTGGTATGGACGCTGCCGCCAAAGGGGCCTCACACTGGGGGAGAGCCGCCATGGAGATGTCGCCCGCGGCGCCGGCTTCAAGGTAGCTGCTCCATGCGGGTGCGGGATGGAGCACCGTCGGCACCGGGAGGTCGAGTTAAGGAGAAGGTGCGATGCGATGCGTGTACAATCTCTTTGGTGGCGCCGAGTAGGCCTCGGTTTCGTCCGAGGAGTCGGTGAGGATGCTGCGGTTTCAGTGGAGTAGGTTAAGGCGGCGCTGTGGGGATGGATCAGGCGCGATAGACGAGGCGATCGTTGGAGCAGCTCCTTGGAGGTGGAGGACGGGGTGGCTGAACCGGTAGGACGACCAGATGGACGACAGATCCTCATCCGGGGAGGTGGACAAGGGACGTCAAGCTGTTGTAGTGGACGATGTCATCGAGGAAGAGGCTCCGGCTGGGCAGCGGTGAGGTGGCGGACGGAGGAGGGTGGGGTTTCGCGGCTGGAGCGGAGAGGTTATGGCGGCCTGGGATTTCGAATGGCGAAAAGGAGGCGATGGGAGGGGGTGAACCATGACTTAGGGACGTGCTTGTCCAAAATGTAGGGTGTGCTACAAAAGTACCCCCACCGATTTGAACTAGCGGCCCTTTCGGCTCAGGGTTAGAAGGAGGATTTCGCGTGTCGGGATTTGGTAGTTGGAGGGATTTTTCGCGCGCGTTGTAATTTTGGGATAGCAAGGCGCGGGTTGTGAAGGTGCCAATTTTGGGAGCACGATATCTGAATTTTTGGGATATAACAAGGCGCGGGTTGAATTTCAGGGAGAGAGTCTTGCCCCGTTTTACTATACAAATGCTATTCAAAGCTACTCCCTCCTTCCATCTATATAGGGCCTAATGCATTTTTCGATGCTAACTTTGACCAAATATTAGAGCAATAATATATGACATGCAACTTACACAAAGCACACCGTTAAATTCGTCTATGAAAGGAGCTTTCAATGATATAATTTTCACATTGTGCATGTCATGTACTATTAATCTTGCCAATAGTCAAAGGCGGTCTTAAAAAACGCATTACGCCCTATATAGATGGAAGGAGGGAGTATGAATCCATGTTATGTCCAATTAATTTTTTTCGCTTGCTGTATAATGGATGTAACCTACTCATACCAACATTTTAGTGCATTCCAAATGTCTATACTACCACTACAATTCAAACTGAATTTGAATTCGTTTCTCTATTTCAATAAGAATCTACAATCATGATTGTTGCCAACTTCAACCATCATTCGTGTATTACCTTAATAACACACCACATGATTACTATAGAGATAGATATGAACTATGTGTACTACATGAAGTCGAATTCTATTTTTTGAATACACTTGATGTTGATTCCAAATAATAGTACATTTGATGTACTAACTATATATTCATAATCTAAACCATGTTCCATACGCACACCGTGTTTATCACACAAAGTATAGTGCCCCGCCTCCTACATTATGACAAGTATTTAGACCTGAGCTGCAAAAGCCACACATTAGCCAAAATTATAATCAATGTTCTACATTATGATATCTTCTTCAAGTATCCGTATCCACTTTTTTATAATGAATTGTGATCTTTGTTCATCTTTTAAACCTTCACGATCCTCTTCTATTTGTAGCTAGCTAGCGCTAACCTTCTATCGTGCATGCACACGCCCACCCCCCTCTCACCCACCCTTAGCGTCCCCTCCATCGTGCGCGTTCCTTATTTCTCTTTAGTCGTTCACCCGCGGTGTGTGTAGGCCCCCAGCTCCTTCTTTTAGGCACACACCGGTCGATATTCCTCTCTAGCCAAGTGTGCCTACCACAAACACATATATACTTCCCCTCTTCTCTTCTCACCATCCACGCCCCCTATGTCCAATATGGTTCCAAGCAGGTGCACACTCTCGCCCCTCTTTTCATTGATGTCATACTCGCACACTCCTCCCCCCTCGACATGGTAGGCCTCTCGCACCACCTCCTAGCCGCACCCCTCTCCCCCTGTCTGTCTCTCCGGACCTTATTTGCTTCTAACACATGCAGGCGTGTATACGTACCGATCTCCCTACATATAGCCAGGTCGACTATAATTCATTTTCCCCACGCACCGATACACTTACCTCGCTAGTTATGTCTCTCCCTTTCTCGGACACACGATGGTTGATCTTCCTATGTAGTTATGTATGCTTACCTCAACCATATCGTCTCCCCTCATCATCCTTGCAAACCTCCCGACCCGTCTCTCACATGTACGTGCATAGACAGACAAACATCCCACGCCCACTCTTATTGATATTGCACTCGTACCCTCTGTTTGTCTAGCAGGCCTCTCCCACCATTTGTGAGACACCACTCCACCACCAACCCTCTGACACTCCACCTTTCTCTTTCTCCTAACCTTATTCCTCTGCTACACATATCCATGGATGCCGATCAATCTCCCTCAATACATAGCTAAGTCTCTCTCCTTCCCCACACATATACTTGTCGATTGGTCTCTGCCCCCTGCCCCCCCCCACACACCGATAGTCGAACGTTGTAGGTAGGTATCCATGCCACGGAGAAAAACTGCACCTCTACCCTCTCAAATTCCAGTAGGCCAGCCGCCCTGTATCTTTGACGTGGGAAAACACAAATTCGATGGCACTCTTTATCGATCGTGCAGCCACACACTTCATCCCCGTTTTCAATTCTATCGATATCTCACATCCTTGACTCCGTTTCACACAGATTGCATATGTTACGTTTTTCTGTTTGAGATATCATCAACACATTGCCTCTATTTCACAAAAACCATCTCTCTCACACCCACCCATGTACGTACCTGCACCTAAAGAAGAGGTGCACGCAGGACACACGTACTCGCGTCTCATTCTCGGCCACACCCGCGCGGGTACATGGTGGAGTTCGTTTCTGTACGAAAAGGCAGCCCACGTGATAATTTGACGCGTGTAGTGGTTGTTTACTCGAAGGAGGGTCGGGTACCACGCCTAGATGGAACAAAGTTCGACTTGACGCGTTAGTATTAAATAAAGTTATATATTCCTCAATGGCACATACAGAATATAAAATGATTGCCATGGGGAAACTGGAAAAATGTGTTTGTCTCTCGTCACACCATCTCACACAAGGCGGCGGTGGCCCCTCTCTCTCAGCGTTGGTCAGTGACCCGGCCGCATCCTGTCCGCCAGCGGAAAGGGAGGACGTGCATCGTCTCTCTATTCAACGGTGTTGAGGCAGCACATCCTGATCGGCGGTACACATCGTTCCCTCTGACCAAGCTCCGGCACGGTAGGGCCTTCACCACTTGCTCGCTGCCACAATATGAGCAGATCCCGGCCACCGGCGCCCTCCTAGTAACATCCCGACGACCCTCAGGTACAGCTTCCTCCAACCTTGCTCCACTGCCCATCTTCCCATGTTGCTGCATATGGATCTTCTTTAGTTGTTTTCTTAAATCGTATCTCGGTCGGCGTACTTTCCATCTTGCAATCTCATCCTCAAACCATTTTTCATAAACCACCATGTGCTATATTTCCCTTATTACATGGAATATGCTTCTTTTTTGTCGGCGTATGTGTCTTCAACTCGTGTTATTGGGCAATAATTGTTTCCTTTCTATCTCCTTTTGCAAACAGGGCTACCCATTTTCACCATGTTGCTATTGCGACCTTTTGGTGAACTGCACAAATCACTTTTTTCTTAAGAGTGTTTTGTGCAGTTTTGCCAAAATGTCACACGGGCAACGTTTTTACATTTATGTGGGACTACAGAAAGGGAGATTGGTTTTGCTATCCTCCTCATCCAACTCTGTGCCTAATCTTCTCCAACAAATAGTTAGTCCTAAAGAGAGATCGTAGAGGTGATCGGCTTCTATTTGTGTGTGTTATGTTTCATCATCTAGTTACACTATTATTGTAATCACACTGACTGGATATCTTTGCAAACAGGGATGGTCTGCTCGATTTTAGTGGAGCTGCACAAAATGATCGGATTGTGGTGTCCTCCATACACCTCTTTTTAGGCTACAGAGCTGGGTGAAACTAGCTGCCAAGCAACAAACACTGTGCCAAGGAAATGGAGCCATGCCTACGAACAACATCGATCAATTATATATTTTTTCTTTATTTGTACACCTTCTCACAACTTTGTCTTCAGCTGTGATGTGAATATTGGCACTGATCTGCGAACCATTGAGATGCATTAGCAGCCATGGTAGTTCCATTTGTATTTGATGGAATGCTGTAACGAGATAATCTTGAGGCAAGACACATAAATCCTAAGTTGAAACCTTTTTTTTCCTGCGGGAACCAAAGTTGACACCTTCATAGCATCACAGTACAATTTCATTAAAATTATGCGTACATATAAACAAATCCTAAAGTATTGATAGCAATGCCAGAAACAATTCAACTTCGTTTCGCCGACATGTTGGACATCCTTCCTCCGGCTCCACCTGCCATGCAGCAATATTGAGTGCACAACACAATTGCAGGGAAAGATTCACCCCGATCATTGCGCCGCAGTAGTAATGACTAGTGAGCAGTCAAATCACAAAGCCCCACCTTCATCACAGTAAGTTGCTCAGACGAAGCAACCATCATTTCTCTGTTCCTTGAATCCGCTGGTACTCCCATATTCCCACAGTAATAAGTTGCTCAGGCGAATCAACCATCACTTCACCTTTCCCACAGTAAGTACTAGTACCTCCTTTTTTACTCTAGAAACAACCACATGCGAATATTGGACGGTAGCAGCACAGCAAGTGAATCAAAAATTCTATAGTGTGAGAATAAATTTGAACGTAAGCCATTGATTCACTCTATCCAATGGTCATAGTTGGAAAATCCAAACAAAACCAAGCATTGGATCAACTCTTTAAGCACTCAGATTGTTGCCACCTGCCCACCTAGCCCACCTATATATCTCCTCACGTGTGATGATCACATGAGCTATCCACTCAGATTGTATGTTAAAAAAATAAAGGCCGATAACTAATGCGGCACCTCGGGCCAACGCGGCCAGATCGCATTTTGCACGAGAAATTACACACCATGTTTCGTTGACATGTGGTCCCATTCCAACATGTCAGTGAGACGACAGCGAGTCCTTTTCTACTATTTCTGAACGGATGTGTAGGCCGGGGCGCCTCTTCATGTACCATGGCAACCTGGCAACCGTCCACTGACTCTTCTCCTTTCCCTCTCGATTTGGAACTGCTGTTGCACGCTCTTCCGCCCTCCTCCATTTGCCTTCACCCTTCCTTCTACCATTGTTCGATCGTCTTCTCCATGGAGGGAACAGGCTGGAAACAACCCCGTTATTCTTGCCCCGATTTGAAAGATGACGTGGTGGAGGAACTCATTGATTGGTGCGACGTCATCACCTCGGCTAGCATGGCAGGTTTGTTCAAGACCATTCCTGACTCAACTAATAACATCATTACAAGGATCCCAAGGGTCTAGGAGCAATTTGATCTCCCCTATCTTCTTTGTCGTGACCCTGCTGACTGGCACGGGGACGACGGAGGCCTCACCTTGTGCAAGTTGATGCCGCTTGATAATGATACGTATGATGTTAAGATGCCATCGCTTGAGGGTAAGGCTTGGGAAGGCGCAAATGGAGATTGGGTTGTTTATATTGGGTACAACTACGAATGGGAACTTGTGAATGTGTACACTCATCACCGTGTTCCACTTCAAAAAATCTCAGCAGATTTCCCAGAGGTTGAGCACACCGGTATTCTACGCACGTTAAAATACGATCATGGTGACTATCTTCTACGGAAGATAGCAATTTGTCGAGTTCCCAACCGCTCTTGGAATTACAAGAACTATGAAGTTGTTGCTATCTTCGATAAGCTTGTTGCCGTCCTTCATGGTTCAACTCGATGGATATTGCTCAAAAATCAGTTTCTATACACGGATGTGTATTGTGATGCAATTCAATATGAGGGTCTTGTGTTTGCTTCCACCACTCATGGCACTGTTTTTGCATGGGATCCTCGTAGTTTCGGCACGTTTGTCTTCCATCGTAATTATAATTGTTTCATCCACATGCATGCGGGTTAGCAAGTTTCCCTTTACTAATTAACCTTCTTCTTGTGTTTCCAAGGTCCTGTGAACATTCCACCACCTATAATTGAAAGTTTTTATAACCAAGGGGAAGATGACGATGGTGATGATCACGAGCATGAGGACAAGCAGGGCCCATATACTTAGTGGATCCTGGCAACTTATTCTGATGTATCACCCCTTCTTGTTTGTATACAACCCACTGCTGATGTTACTACTAAGGAAGCAGGTGTTGTCTCCCATGGTCGCACTCTCCGGACCTATTCCAACACCCATTGCATGGTATTCGGGATGGATACTAGTGTGCTAGCGCCAACACCTTCTCCCTGGTACAATATTGATAGTCTTGGAGAAGACTTGCTCTTCCTTGGACAAAACTATCCAATGATGGTGAAAGGCGATCCAACTGCTGTTGACACAACGTTACTAGTACCATTTATGAGAAGCAACTGTATCTATACCTCGGACATTTCGGTGGTTCCCTACCCTGGTACTGATATAGTAGGCCGCTTCGGCCTGGATGATCAGTCCTGCATTGGTCTCGAGATTGACAATAGATGTCCCTTCCCAGAGAATCACTTGTGGTTCAAAGCAAGCATTTCCAACGCCGAGGATCGGTTGCGTTGAAGTACATTTCATTGCTTGTTATTTGTTGTGTGATGAAAACTTTAGTATTTATAATGTATCCTCGTTGTCGTTGTGGGTTGATGACCTATTGTATGTAATAAAATGATATGCCTGTGATAAACTTACAAAATTTATGAATGTCTTTCGAGTCGCTTCTCTGAGTGAGTGTTGTGACGAGGCAAAAAAATATTTACCGAATACATAATTGTACGTGCATTGCAACAGGTTATCGGATCAGGACAATCAACAATAGTAGTACACTATTTGTACTAGCTTCACATGCTTCACGCTTCAGGCGGGTGTTTTTACTGGAGCTGCGAATCCCATCATCCTAGGTCCTCGGATGTGTCCAGTAGAAATTGCATTCTGATGTTTGGGTTCAAACTTTCAGAACTGCTGCACTATCTGTACGTCTACATATACATAATACAACAAGTTTTAAACTTGAGACCAGCCACCCACCCTCACAAAGAACACTTTTTAACCTAGCATAGACTCCAGGAAATTTGGCCACAGTGTGAGGTGGGCCATATGTTAATGTGTTCGTTGTACGTAACCAGCACCTCGAATCCTCGATACTACTACTATATAGTAGGAGTAGTAGGGTTGCATGGGCCAAAACAAGCATTCACGTCCAGGAGTACGACACACGCCACCAGCACGACTTCCATCTGACACCATATTTCTTGGAATCTGTGCTACAACAATCTCTTCAACCTTGTCATTTCTCTAACTCAGCCATCACGCCGTGGGCGAGGTGGGGGTTTGCCGATAGTCGGTTTCCTCAATTGCGGTCCCACTTGTAAGGCCAACTCCAACGCACGACCCCAAACAGACCTCCGTTTTGCCCAGATTCTGTCGGTTTGGGTAGGGCAATGGGGTCGTGTCCGGGCCATTTCTCGGATGCGGTGGCTGTGCGCCGAACGCGCGGACGCATCCCAGCCGCACACATTTTTCTTTGCAAACACATATCTTTTTTTCATCATTGATTTTTGGTACATGGAAATACATCACCAAAATTTGACTAGAAAAGCAAGACCAAAGAAAACAAGAACCACAAAAATACATTTTAGAAGATATCCAACTTCCATAACTGCTCCTGTAAGTTGTATTAGTGCCTTCTCGATGCATTCAGTGTTGATCTGCGGAGGCTCGATCTTGCCTGCTTCTTTCTTCTTCGAGTGTAAAGAAGTAGACATTGCTTCCTCGCATCTAGTCTCATGTCTAGACTCTATTCTATCAACAAGTGCACTAGTCTCATCTCTAGCCTCTATGATAGCTAAAAGTGCTAGAACATCTACTAAATTGCGCTCTTTCAATATATCGATGTACTCTTCTTCCGAATACCAAAACTTGCATCCATTCTACACAATAAAATTTTAAGTTAGCACAACTAGTCGAATCCGAGAGCACAACCGAAGATTTGGTCGAGTTCTTCCTCCTTTTGCCGACACGTGGGACATCCAGCATCCAGGTCATGTCATGCAAGAAAATAGAGTGGTAGTTGAAGCCACGTGATGTGCATCTTGGGTTAAACTGTAAATAGAATCTTACTACTCTTGAGTAACTCCAAAAGCGGCCACCGAAGATCTTTATTGGATTTGTTTTTCATCACTAGCACGTCGAGGTGAAATATGTGCAGGTTCAGTGGGTCCTCTTGCATTTTCACTGACATGTGGGACCGCATATGAGCAAACCGATGATGAGCTCCGCGCGTCTGCTAGCTGGCTGAGAAGAGAGGTAGAGGAGGGCTGAGCACGGACTCCAGGAAATTTGTTCTACGTAACCAACACCTCGATATTCACGTGTGGTTGTTTCTAGAATAAAAAAGGAGGTACCCCTACTTATGTTACTCCCACTATGCCTAGCCTAAGGTTAGTAGGTGACCTTGCGCTTGGCTCTTCGCCTCTTCGGGAAGTCGATGGTTCTACAGTAGTACTTCTGGCAATCTGACACCAAATGAACTACTGCACGTCCATCGCTTGTAAGCAAAAGTTTCTCCTCGTGCTGCGAGCCACCGCGCACACGTTGGCGAGGGAGAAGGCGTAATCAAGCTTCTCGTCATTCTGTGAGTTGACGGGACACATCAAAGTTATTTAGTACATACTCTCCCCAAAAAAGGGCTGACCATGTCATGGCTACCATCCATGCTCCGTCGTTGAGTACGTGCACTATTCATGTGCCATCGAGGAGAAAAAATATTGCGTAGTAGGTGCCATCGAAGTGCATGACTCACTTACGTACTACTTATCTGATTATCTCCATTTTCTTGCATGACACGTGCACCTTGATCCTAGATGTCTCACGTGTTGGCAAAAGGATGAACAAAGCTCACATAAAAGAAAAGAGTTGAAGAACATAGATTCCCGATGACCGAGAAGGAGCAAGGAACCTCGCGGTGGAGCGTCTGCAAGGAACCTTGCACGTTTTCCCCTGTTTTTTGCCACCTGCCCACCTACAAACAAATAAAAGAACATGAACTCTTTGCTAACCACTAGAAACGATACATCAGGATGCTAAGTTGAAGATGTTTTATAGTTTATATTGATAACGACGCAACAAGCCACACATGTACAGGACGCATGCAGCCACGCATGTACACACGCCAACGCACTAACTACATTCGATCCAACTCATGCATATACGCGCACAGCATGGAGCACACAGCGCACGTACACAACACGTGCATGCACACACACTCGGCCGCAAAATGCACGTGAATAACACATGCATGCGCACACACTCGACTGCACGGAGGCCTGCGGTGACGTCCGGTTCGTCGAGCTACAGTGAAGTTCGCACACAACGGCGCCTACGCATCTCTTGCAGCACCTCTTTGCCGTCGTTGCTCAACGACTAGTCAGAGACGAAGACGACCGCAGCCTCGGCCTTAGAGCTAGCACCGATGGAAAAACACACATGTTGCACGCACACGAGCACGTACGAAGTGCCCATGATGTGGTGCGTCCCCAGTCGCTCTACTCCTTCTGCGCATGTTGTCTATCAAGGCAGCTGCATGCCTAATGATGATGTGGGTGCGATCTTCTAGGACTCAGATGATGACGAGGAAAATTATGAGACACAAGGTGATGTACACCGTCAAGGTCCACGGTCAAGGGGGTGCTAAGTGCTAAGTGCTTAGATGTGCTTAGATGAGGTGCTAAGTGCATTACATGGCTTAGTAACTCAAGTCTTCAACGCATAGGTGCTTAGTTTAGTGTTGCTAAGCTTGCTTCATTTAATTAGCTATAAACTCAAAACTGTCTTTCCACCATTTCTTCCTGCGGTCACCAAACTAGTCTCTCTCTTCTTAATTAACTTGCCACATCATATTTTATGCCTACATGGCAGGCTTAGCAGCTATACATGGTGGAGCACTGGGAGGCTGGTCATAGTGGGGAGTAACTTATACTGTAACATATTACTATGTTACTCTAAACATCTCTATAAACCGGAAAGGAGGGAGTAGTAACATAGACTAGTGTCATACCCATGAAACTACTAGTGAGTATGGGAGCACATGATATTTCCCCGTCCGGACCGATCCCAAGTTGGCTTCTCACCTTCTTGGCCCAACAAAAAACCCTCCCCCTCCCGTGCACGCTTCCCGCCCGGTGCTAGCTGAGCCCGCTGTCGGTGTGAAAACCGGCGGATCTCGGGTAGGGGGTCCCGAACTATGCGTCTAAGGCTAATGGCAACAGGAGGCTGGGGACACGATGTTTACCCAGGTTCGGGCCCTCTCGATGGAGGTAATACCCTACTTTCTGCTTGATTGATCTTGATGATATGAGTATTACAAGAGTTGATCTACCACGAGATCGTAGAGGCTAAACCCTAGAAGCTAGCCTATGATTATGATTGTTCTTGTACTACGGACTAAACCCTATGGTTTATATAGAGACCGGAGGGGGCTAGGGTTACACCAAGTCGATTACAGAGAAGGAGATCTACATATCCGAATCACCAAGCTTGCCTTCCATGCCAAGGAGAGTCCTATCCGAACACGGGACAAAGTCTTCAATCTTGTATCTTCATAGTCCAACAGTCCGACCAATGGATATAGTCCGGCTGTCCGAGTACCCCCTAATCCAGGACTCCCTTAGTAGCCCGTGAACCAGGCTTCAATGATGATGAGTCCAGTGCGCAGATTGTCTTCGGCATTGCAAGGTGGGTTCCATCTCCGAATACTCCATAGAATATTTTGAACATGATGATCGTGTCCGGCTCTGCAAAACAAATTTCACATACCACCGTAGAGAGAACAATATTCCACAAATCTAATCTGCTGACAACTTTTCATGGTGTGACATCACGCCATGGCCCGGTCATTTATTCGAACTGTTTTTCACAACCAGCTACCGCACATATTGCGACGCGGTTTCCTTGGCACGTCTTGTCGAAGCAGAGATCGTGTCCCCTTATTGCGGGATTCTCATCAATACGAGTATGAGTAACCCAACCGCACTATCAATCATGGCGCTTGGGAAATAAGCGATTTTAACAAGCAAGTGGGGAGGCGCACAGTTTCTACTGCCTTTATAAAGAGACAGGGATTCCCTGTTTCACCCACGCCTTCTTCCTACTTTACTCATCCATTCTTGCACCCTCGAGCTCCAGCGCCCAAGTTCTCACCTTCTCCGTAAAGCCATTCATGACATGTCCGGAGTGGGAGGCAAGTGGATGGCCTCCTCCGTCATGGAGGAGGACATTACGAAGCTTCGGGAGGCCGGATACCTGGCCGCAAACATCGTGCACAGGCTTCCGGCGGAGGGGTAGATCACCCCCACTCCAAAACCTCGGGAAAGAGTAGTGTTCCTCTTTCATATCGTCCGCGGACTGGGTTTTCCACTTCACCCATTTGTCTGTGGGCTCATGTTTTACTATGTATTAGACTTTCATGATCTGCCCCCAAATTTCGTCCTCAACATCTCGGTGTTTATCGTCGTGTGCGAGGCCTTCCTCCGCATCAAGCCCCACTTTGTCATATGGCTAAAGATCTTCAACGTGAAGCCGAAGATAGTGAGCGGCCAGCAAGCGGAGTGCGGAGGCGCCATGGTGGGAAAGATGCCCAACGTTACCTGGCTTGAAGGCTCCTTCGTGGAGACCGTGAAGGGGTGGCAATCGGGGTGGTTCTACATCACTGAGCTACGCGATGCCAACTGGGCGGCGGCCCCTGAATTTCGATCCGGCATCCCCATGCGGCTCACCTCCTGGGAAAAGAAGGGCTTGGCCTGGGGTGTACCTGCGGAGCTGACCAGACTCCAAAACTGCATCAAAAATATGATAGACAAGAAGATCAAGCTTGTCAACGTGGTCCAGGTCATGCTCTTCCGTCGGATCCTCCCGTGTCAAAGACGGACGTTCAATATGTGGGAGTTCGATCCGGCCGAACACCAGACGCCGCAAGAGCTCTTCAACATGATGCATAAAGACGTCTGGAAGGTGTTGTTCAAAGCCGCCGAAGTACCTCCTCCCACTTCCGAGGACTGTGGACTCAGCGCAAAGCGTGCCGCCAATCCGGTAAGCTCTCTAAATATCACAAGATGTGCCGTTCCGAGTATATTTGTGGGAGGATTTTAAGCCACCATGCTGACCAAACAGGACTATGTGGCGACGGCAGAGTGGATCGACTGTCTAGCTCCGCTACCTGAAGATCCAGCAACCGCGCTCCTGACGGAGATGCTGGTTTTGGTGCCTTATGAGGTGCCGGAGAAGAAGGCCAAGAAGGCGGCCACGGGGACCAGGAAAGGCCTCCGTCCCCGGGCCGTAATAGACTCGTCGTCCGAGGACGCCGAGGCAGATTCCTCCCTCGAAGGCGGGGAGGAAGAAGAAATCCCCCCTCCCCGTACCGAGGAGGAGAAGAAGAGAAAAGCCGCCCCACAGGGGTAGGCTAGGACGCCTAAGAAGGGAAAGACATCCCTTCCGGACTACTCCACCACGGCCGCCTACAATGACGAGGAGTGGTTCCCTAGGGCCAAGCCCCTGGCGAAATCGTAAGTATCCGTACTCCATAGTACATTAAATGCGTCTTAGCTTCATTGTTTCTTATAACGCCGAGCTCGCACGTGCAGTCCGGCCAAGTCCCACCTCGAGGTATCCTCTTCGGATGGGTCCTTGAGTGAATCGGAGATGAATAGCTATTCACTCCTGACGGCCACCTCCCCACGTCCCGCGGATGACACCGAGGTGTTGTCCCAGAGGATACTGGAACAGGGGGCGACGGTTCTGGAGATGCCCCAAGGCGAAATCCCAGACGCCAGGCACATGGGGGTAAGATCCCCATGGATTATGCTGATGGGAGCCGCAACAAGTCTGGCTCCCAGCCGGATACTGCGCCAGAACCTCCAATGGTTCTGAATTCAAGTAGGCAGCCCCTCGCTAAGGAGGGCGAGCCGTCAGTGCCGATGGCCTCTGTCCAGCCAGAGGCACCGGATAATTTGCTGGAAGAGCTTCGTGGTGCTTCCATCGATGAAGAGCACCGTACTCTTATGAGTACGGTGATTGAGAAGGTTCGGTCCACCAAAAGCGGATTAACCGAAGCCTGCGCCAACCTCCTAACAGGCTTTGAGGTAAGTAACAAAAGTGTAAGAAAATATCACCTTATAGACAGTAGCCCCTGATACTCTGTTTGGTGTTCGGAAAGAAAAGCCAAACAGAGGGTCAATTATTATCCGCAGGAGTCTAACAGGAAATTTCTATGTGCATAAGCAGGCGTTGTTGCTGTCCGCTGCTGCCCGCACTACGGAGGTCGCTGGACTAAAGCGGGATCTAGGGCGGGCCGAAGAAGAGCTCATCCTCGTGAAGAGGTAGCTCCAGGAGAACGAAGGTGAGTGATACCCCGTCCGTATGTAATATAAAGGAAAAAAATCATTGATGCTAACAGAAGCATCATGAATTTTAATAGGGGCCATGACCGAAGTGGCAGCCCTAAAGAAAGCGCTGTCCGAGGCCAAAGACAAGGCGGCCAAGGAGTGCACCGAGCATGAGAAACAGGAGGCTCGGGTTAATGAGGTACAGCAAGAGCTCCAGGACTTCGGCAAAAAAATTGAGTCCTTGGAGCGTGACTTCAAGACGCAAGAGTCCGAGCTTGCGAAGGCCCTCCAAAGCGTGCAACACGCCAAGGCCGAGGCCCAAAAGGCCCTCCAAGAAATTCAGACAGCCAAGAAGATAGCGGCGGGTAAGGCATTCATTATGCAAAGCAAGCATGTGGAGGAGACATTTCTTTTACTTACCCGAGTTCAGAGCACTCCAGGGGCATTCGCAGATCTGCCACGCAGCATATCGGATGCCACGGAGTTCTACCGTGCCGAAGAGGGGAGCTCGACGAATAAGTTGTTCTGGTCCCAGTATGCCGGTGTCGAACATCCGATGCCCTTGAGTGACCAACTGAAGCAATTGGTTGAACTCCACAAGGTGGCCGAATTGGCCATGAAGGACTTCATAGTCCGGCTGTGGCCTGGCGAGCCCCTGCCCGACAGCTACTTCGGCCTTATAAAGCGTATGGTAAATGCCTGTCCGTGGCTTGAGGTTATTAAGCAATCCGTCTGTATTGAGGGTGCCCGCCGAGCCTTTGCCCGCGCGAAAGTGCACTGGGACAAAATGGATGCAGAGAAGCTGGTGAAGGAGGGACCGCCGGAGGGTAAGGTGCATCGCCACCCCGAGAAGTATTATGACGGCGTTATGAAAGGCTCCCACCTTGTGGCTGATGAATGTGCCAAGGATGTAATTTTTGAGTGAATGTACTCATGCCGTCCTGTAATATGAAAATGAGTTTGTGTGTGTTATATAACGCTTTTTGATTTAAAATATTACCTTCTGTGCGGCCGTTTATAAAATTATGAAAGTTGGCCAGTCGTCGGCTTGCGCCCCCATGTAACTAGTACTGGGGTGTTCATGGGAAACCCAAACACTCTTTATCCAAATTTTTGGTCCTTTAAGGAGGTGTTTGGCGCAGCGAACAAGGCAATCCGACTATGCGGCTTTATCACTCTCACTTAGCCATAGAATTCTACAATTTTAAATTTCGGTGAAGCCCCTAGTATTCGGAGGGCCGAACTTGGGGTGCTATACACGCCTAAATCGGACAAGGCCGATTCCTCGCATGAAGAGGAAAACATCTTTAAGGATTTAGGACCTCTCGAACAGCGACCAACTCTCGCCGCATCATGACAGTCAGTTTTCGGCTTTCTCTACTGAGGTGCTCATCCGGAAGAACCGGGCACAATCGTAGTAGTTCTCCCTGCGCTACCTGAGCTGATATAGCGGAACGTAAGGCACCAAAACAAGGGAGCCGGGCAAACCCAACTATTGACCCAAGACATGAGTCAGAGCTGATGCATATAATGCTATAAGTTCGGGGTGCCGCACTGTCGAAAGTGTTCGAACTTTTCTTGCCGTGTTATGGGGCACAATGAAGCCCCTGGCGAACTGAACGTACCAAAGTGTACGGGTGCAATTTGTAATAAATAAGCAGTCAAGGGAAAATATTAAGAAAATAGTAATAAGCTGATGTTGTATATTTTCCCATTGTTATTTAAGTAATACGTCAAAGCTCATGTTTACAAGTAATGCAATAAGCAAAAATAGGACTATTTGACATGTCCTATCCAAGGGTAGGCTGCGTGTGGGTACGTAAAACAGGTATAACGATTGTTAGCAGAGACCACCTGGGTATTCCCTTGTACGCAAAGCCTCTTGCCTCCTTGGTTTTTCCTTCCCGTGATGAGTCTGATGATCAGGTTCTCTGAGGGGGCTTCCCGAAAGTAGGGTCCTGAAAAGAAAGAAGGTGATAAAGGTATGCGGGTCTCGTGACAGTTGAGCCGTATTGTGGACCGCATCGCCATCGTGCCTCCGCCTATGCCCATGGTATTTTGAGTGCGTAATTGTGTACGCGTGGCACAAATTTCGCCGCTTGACTGGGACCAGGACGAAGGCTGAATTGCTAGTCGAGCTCTTGGCGTGCCGAACGATCCTGTTGCAGAGTACTCCGGACTCGCTTGACGGTGTCCGGGGTTTGTATCGCCGAGTTGGCGGTCTGACGAAGAAGGCTGCCTTGTACTTCTGCTGCGAGGGCCGCAGTGTGCTCCTCCGTACGGAGAGAGCGGTCTATGTTTCCATTGACTATTATAACTCCGTGAGGTCCTGGCATCTTGAGCTTGAGGTATGCGTAGTGTGGTACCGCATTGAATCGAGCAAATGCGGTTCGTCCTAGTAGTGCATGATAGCCACTACGGAAGGGGACGATATCGAAGATTAACTCCTCGCTTCGGAAGTTGTCCGGAGATCCGAAGACCACCTCCAGTGTTATTGAGCCCGTACAACAGGCCTCTACACTTGGGATTACACCTTTAAAGGTGGTTTTGGTGGGTTTGATTCTTGAAGGATCGATGCCCATTTTGCACACCGTGTCCTGATAAAGCAGGTTCAGGCTGCTGCCACCGTCCATGAGGACTCGCGTAAGGTGGAATCCGTCAATGATTGGGTCGAGGACCAATGCGGCTGAACCGCCATGACGGATATTGGTAGGATGGTCCCTGCGATCAAAGGTGATCGGGCAGGATGACCATGGGTTGAACTTTGGGGCGACTGGCTCCATCGCATAGACGTCCCTTAGTGCACGCTTCCGTTCCCGCTTGGGAATGTGGGTGGCATAGATCATGTTTACCATTTTCACTTGGGGAGGAAATTTCTTCTGTCCCCCGGTGTTCGGCCGTTGGGGCTCCTCGTCTTCCTCGCTATGCAGCCCCTTGTCCTTGTTTTCGGCATTTAACTTGCCGGCCTGTTTAAACACCCAACATTCTCTGTTAGTGTGGTTGGCTGGTTTATCAGGGGTGCCGTGAATTTGACACAAGCGGTCGAGTATGCGGTCCAGACTGGATGATCCCGAATTGTTTCTTTTAAATGGCTTTTTCCGCTGACCGGACTTGGAGCTGCTGAATCCGGTATTGACTGTCGTGTCTTCGGTGTTGTCTCCATTGTTCTGACACTTATTTCTGTTGCACCGTGGCTTGCCGTTGCTGTCACGGATATCTGAAGTGCCGGAGTTTCTTGGCGTGATGCTACTACGAGCCAGCCAATTGTCCTTGCTCGTGCAAAAGCGGGTCATGAGTGTCGTGAGAGCTGCCATGGACTTCAGCTTTTCTTGGCCGAGGTGTCGGGCGAGCCACTTGTCGCGGATGTTATGCTTAAAGGACGATAGGGCTTCGGCATCCGGACAATCGATGATTTGGTTCTTTTTAGTTAGGAACCGAGTCCAGAATTTCCTGGCCGACTCTCTGGGCTGTTGGGTTATGTGACTTAAGTCATCAACGTCCGGTGGTCGCACGTAAGTGCCATGGAAGTTGTCAAGGAATGCGTCCTCCAGGTTTTCCCAACTGCCAATGGAGTTCGCTGGCAGGCTATTCAGCCAATGTCGAGCCGGTCTTTTGATCTTAAGGGGAAGATACTTGATGGCGTGTAGATCATCACCACAGGCCATGTGAATGTGGAGAAGGAAATCTTCAATCCATACCGCAGGATCTGTTGTGCCATCGTATGATTCAATGTTTACGGGTTTAAACCCTTCTGGGAATTCGTGATCCATTACTTCATCAGTGAAGCAGAGGGGCTGTGCGGCGCCTCTATGCCGGGCTATGTCACGACGCAGTTCGAATGAGTCTAGTCTGTTGTGTTCGGCCCGGTCGGACTTGTTGCTAGTGTATCCGGCATGACGGTTATCATCACGCATTGTGGCGCGCCCCCGCAATCCGTAGATCGATCTTGACTGTCCTGCTTTGTTTTCCAATATGCCTTGCAGGTCCTGCGTATTGCCTCGGGTGTTAGCATTTTTGTTTGATGTGCGGCGGGGTGCAGGTGGTTGTTCGGGCTGATACGCCACTTTGTCTCGGCCACGAGGTGGCCGGTCCGCCTTTTCCTGTGCTGGTATTATAGGCTCTAGTGCCTCCTCTTCAAGTTGAGGTAGCAACCTGTGCTTCGGGTAACTTTTGGTTGGGCGCTCGAGTCCGTATTCCTCGGCTGCCAGGACCTCGGTCCATCTGTCTGTTAGCAGATCTTGATCAGCTTGGAGCTACTGTTGTTTCTTCTTCAGGCTTTTTGAAGTGGCTATAAGCCGGCACTTGAAGCGCTCCTGCTCGACGGGATCCTCAGGCACGACAAATTCATCATCGCTGAGGCTCACCTTGTCTTCGGAGAGAGCCATATAATAGCCGTCCTCCAAGTCTCCGTCCGTTGCCTTTTCATCTGGGCTAGCTTGCCCGTCTTCCTGCTCGGCCTGCTCGAAGTTAGGCTGGTCGGGATTGTATTCGTCTTCGGCACCATCTGGATTGCTATCGTCTCCTGTGCTGGTATTGCTATGACGGGGCTTAGAGCGGCGCTGATGACGCCAATGCTTTGATTGCTTCCCTAAGGGATTATCCTCTATTGCCTCGTCGCCATTGTTTGCTTTGGGGGTATCCACCATATATATATCATATGATGAGGTGGCTGTCCAGCGCCCGGTGGGCGGCAGTTCCTGTTCTTCTCCTGCATCGTCGTCCATACCGTCAATGTCTTCGGAGTCGAAGTCGAGCACGCCGGTTAGGTCATCAACAGTGGCTATTAAGTGGGTGGTGGGTGGGTAACGAATTTCTTCGTCGTCCACTTCCCACTCGAGCCGGACATAGTTCGGCCAAGAGTCTCCTGATACAGAGAGAGACCTCAATGAATTTAGCACGTCACCCAAGGGTGAGTGCTGAAAGATATCCGCGGAGGTAAACTCCATGATCGGTGCCCAATCGGATTCGATAGGCACGGATGCACGCGGTCCGGAACCTAAGTCCAGAGTCAAGTCCGGAGATCTGGTGACACAGATATCCTTAGAGGTGGAGTCTCTGTTCGGCTCCAACACCAATGAGTGTGCGGCCTCCGTGGCGGGGTCCATCCACCCGTCCTCGAATGGCGCGATTTGCTCAAGATTGAAGTCCGGGGCAGCTGTAGGTGCGATGGTCTGAATACCGTCTAAGGGCAGATCTAAGTCATGCACGTCATGACTGTTTGGCGCTCCTGACACAGGCTCGAATCCGTTGAAGATCAAGTCTCCACGAATATTAGCCGTGTAGTTCAAGTTTCCAAATCTGACCTGATGGCTAGGGGCATAGCTGTCGATCTACTCCAGATGGCCAAGCGAGTTGGCCTGCAGTGCAAAGCCGCTGAATACGAAGATCTATCCAGGGAGAAAAGTCTGACCCTGGATCACATCATTGCTGATGATTGGAGGAGCCATTGAGCCTTATAGCGACAACACAGTGGAACTCTCAATGAAAGCACCAATGTCGGTGTCAAAATCGACGGATCTCGGGTAGGGGGTCCCGAACTGTGCGTCTAAGGCTAATGGTAACAGAAGGCTGGGGACACGATGTTTACCCAGGTTCGGGCCCTCTCGATGGAGGTAATACCCTACTTCCTGCTTGATTGATCTTGATGATATGAGTATTACAAGAGTTTATCTACCACGAGATCGTAGAGGCTAAACCCTAGAAGCTAGCCTATGATTATGATTTTTCTTGTCCTACGGACTAAACCCTCCGGTTTATTAAACACCGGAGGAGGCTAGGGTTACACCAGGTCGGTTACAGAGAAGAAGATCTACATATCCGAATCGCCAAGCTGCCTTCCACGCCAAGGAGACTCCTATCCGGACACGGGATGAAGTCTTCAATCTTATATCTTCATAGTCCAATAGTCCGGCCAAGGGATATAGTCCGGCTGTCCGAGTACCCCCTAATCTAGGACTCCCTCACCCGCCGCTCCACATTGATGGCAAGTCAGGGCGATGCGACCTCTCACTGCTTCCGTCGTTGAAGCGGCGTGCCAACCGAGGGCACCACCCGCTGCATGCCCGGCATTTCAGACTACACAGTGGAGAGTAACTTTAGAGAAAGTACTACAATTAGATGACATAAGCGAGCTATAAGGATTTAAATATAGTATTTGTGCTTAGTTGAAGGAGAGAGAAGAGGAGAGATAAGAGAAGCGGATTGTAAACTTGTAGCCGGTTGTAGCAGGAGCCCCAACATACTTTGTGAGACAAAAGGTGGGGCCATTATTAATGATATAGTATTTATACTAAAGGGACTAAGGGACGCCTTAATTACTCCATTTTTTGAGACAAACCTTGGTGGGGCTATTATTGACTTGGACGTGGGGTTTGGGGGCCAAAGGCCTACTATTATACTTGGTCTTACTCGCACGACCGACCTGGCATGCTCTACCCTAGCCTCTGTTGTATCATATGGTTTCCCACCGTTCCAGATCTTAGCGGTGCCATGCAATTCTTCTACAGCCCTCCTTCCGGCGTGCACCGTGAGAAGGGACAGCAGTCCTCTGAACCCCGCCTTTCATGATCTTGCACGGGAGAGGGGCAATCAGGTTTTTGGGGAGCACACTCCTATGACTGCTGCTAGCGACGACTTCCTCAACGACAACCTTCTTCCCCGACCTCGGTAACCTCTTCATCAACGACATGAGTGACAACATCAACCACAGCGGTTCTGCTCCTGCTGTACAGTATGTGATTCTGTCCTCCTGGTTTAGTCTGTATCATTACTTTGATGTTTGTAATATTTGTCATGATCTATTTACTGCTGATTCGGATTAAATCTCATAGTAAATTGCTCATATATTCAACAATCCAATCCAAAAACCTGATTATAGGCAATTTACTCTGAGTGGTTTTGCTGCGCTTTTGAAGCCGCCTACTTTTAAGGGGGTGCAATATAAAAGGTGGCGCACAAGAGAAGTATATTGGTTTCAGATCATGTACTGCTATGATGCCACTAAGGTTAAGCCTGAGGGCGATCTTAATCCTACACAGCTGGAAGCTTTTGAGAACATGGATACCCTCTTCAAAGCCGGCCTGCTGAGTGTTCTTGATAATTCCACTTTGGATTCATATATGTCGTTTGACAGCGGCAAAGACATGTGGGCTGCGCTCGAGGCCACGTTTGGGCCCTCGGGCGCTGGCAACGAGTTGTACGTCATGGAGCAATTCTGTGACTACAAGATGACTGATGAGCTCTTTGTTGTTCAGCAGACTCATGAGATACAGTCACTCTCTAAGGAAGTTGATTAATTTAAGTGTGTGTTGCTGGAAAAATTTGTTGCTGGGACCATCATTGCCAAGCTTCCACCTTTGTGGAATGATTTTGCTACTTCTTTGAAAAACAAGAGACATGAGTTTTTTGTTTTGGATCTCATTAGCACTCTTGATTTTGAAGAGAAGGCGAGAGCAAAAGACATACGTGCTCGAGGCGCTGAGGGAGCTTCTAGTGCCCACATGGTACATGAGAAGAACTTCCAGCCCAACCATCCCCAAAACAACAAGAACAAATCTCAGTTGAAAGGCAAGTTTGATGCAAAGAACAAGCCGTCACATTCTACCAACTTCAAGAAGAATTCTCATAACGGGAAGGGATACAAACCTCAATTTTGGTAGCACAACACAAAATTTATATGGCTGCATCTACCTGCTGTCAGCAAACCTCATGGTGCTCCAGGTATTCCTACATTCCTAACTAGGTACAATGACCAGATGAAATTAGCTTATTCATACATTGACTTGCTGAATGCAGTGCGGAACGATCCTGTCATGTGTGGAGGAGCAAACAACCAGTGCAGCCGAAGGTGGAAATCAACCAAGGACTTACGAATTATATATAATCTTCCTCAGGCAGGTCAGTATCCCCTTCATCCAAATGATCATGTTTTGTCATGCCGAGCTATTGATATGTGCTACTATTTTGCAACACCGTTTAAGTATAGCTACCGTTTTCCTATCTTTTCAGATTCAAGACAATGAAGATGATTTCAGGGGAACTGCACAATATGGACGCATGTTGAGTCATCTCTATTGCCTCATGTGTTTGCTGCAAATGTGTTAGCATCAATTGCAAGATGAGGCAGCTAGCTAGCTATGGAGTTGCCAACATGCTCAAAGTGCTCGCAACATTGAGAAGAAACAAGCATGCCCTAGAAATTAATGTGTGCGCAGGGAGGCCCTTTGCTCAAAGAAGCATCGACCGATTTTCTTTATTTCCACACCTTCTCACAACTTTGTATTGGTTATAGTATGGTGAATCATTGAGATGCATAAACCAGGCGCATGCAGTGGCCTGCGGGCACATGCATCCTACATGCATGGCCAGTCAGCCAAGTCCATGCGTCAGCTCCAATGTAGCAACGCAAAAGAAGAGAGTGGTTCTTGGGAAAAAAGCGAGTAGTTAGTGCAACGGGCCTTATAAACACGAATAGCTCGCTCTCCCGCTTCCGTCTCCCCCCAATCCACCCTGCTCCCCAATCTTGCTCACTCGTCCAGAAAACCCCTGCTCACCTTCTTCCTCACTCGTACAGAAAACGCCTGCTCGTCTTCTTCCACTCCTACAGAAATCCCTAGCCCTCCTTCTTCCCTACTCGCACTGCCACTAGGATCGTCTCTGGCTATTCTGCTCAAACCCGTGAGCTCGACGCGACGCCCACAAGGAAAACGGAGTCACCTGGCCCAGCGCCAAGAAGACGAGGCTCCCGCCAGCGGTGACGCTCGTTGTAGATCCCACACCCGGTAGTGCGGGGAGAAGCGACGAGCCCCCCCACCCGGATCTGAGGAACCGGTAGAATCTTCGGTGGATCACATCAGCGATCTCCCGGACATCATCCTTGAGGAGATCATCTCGCTTCTCCCCACCAAGGATTGCTGCCACACACAAGTCCTCTCAACTCGGTGGCGCCCTCTATGGTGCACCGTGCCCCTTGGTACGTCTCCATCATATCTACTTTTCCAAACACTTTTTCCCTTGTTTTGGACTCTAACTTGTATGATTTGAATGGAACTAACTCGGACTGACGCCATTTTCAGCAGAATTGCCATGATGTTGTTTTTTGGGCAGAAAATAAAAGTTTTCGGAATGACCTGAAACTCCACGGAATATCTTAGAATAAATAATAAAAAATTCTCGCCAAAGATGAAGACCAGGGGGCCCACACCCTGTCCACGAGGGTGGGGGCGCGCCCCCCCTCCTGGGCGTGCCCCCCTACCTCGTGGGCCCCCTCGAGACCCTCCGACGCCAACTCCAACTCCATATATTGGCTTTCGGGGAGAAAAAATCAGAGAGAAGAAATCATCATGTTTTACGATACGGAGCCGCCGCCAAGCCCTAATCTCTCTCGGGAGGGCTGATCTGGAGTCCGTTCAGGGCTCCAGAGAGGGGGATTTGTCGCTGTCATCATCATCAACCATCCTCCATCACCAATTTCATGATGCTCACCACCGTGCGTGAGTAATTCCATCGTAGGCTTGCTGGACGGTGATGGGTTGGATGAGATTTATCATGTAATCGAGTTAGCTTTGTTAGGGTTTGATCCCTAGTATCCACTATGTTCTGAGATTGATGTTGCTATGACTTTGCTATGCTTAATGCTTGTCACTAGGGCCCGAGTGCCTTGATTTTAGATCTGAACATATTATGTTTTCATGAATATATGTGAGTTCTTTATCCTATCTTGCAAGTATATAGTCACCTACTATGTGTTATGATTCGGCAACCCCGAAGTGACAATAATTGGGACCACTCCCGGTGATGACCGTAGTTTGAGGAGTTCATGTATTTACTATGTGCTAATGCTTTGTTCCGGTTCTCTATTAAAAGGAGGCCTTAATATACCTTAGTTTCCAATAGGACCCCGCTGCCACGGGAGGGTAGGACAAAAGATGTCATGCAAGTTCTTTTCCATAAGCACGTATGATTATATTCGGAATACATGCCGACATTACATCCATGAATTGGAGCTAGTTCTGTGTCACCCTATGTTATGATTGTTACTTGACGAACCACATCCGACATAATTATCCATCACTGATCCGGTGCCTACGAGTTTTACATATACTGGTTCTCGCTTATTTACTTTTCCGTTGCTACTGTTACAATCACTACAAAAATACCAAAAACATTACTTTTGCTGTCTTTACTTTTGTTACCGTTACCACCACTATCATATTACTTTGCTACTAAACACTTTGCTGCAGATACTAAGTTTCCAGGTGTGGTTGAATTGACAACTCAGCTGCTAATACTTGAGAATATTCTTTGGCTCCCCTTGTGTCGAATCAATAAATTTGGGTTGAATACTCTACCCTCGAAAACTGTTGCGATCCCGTATACTTGTGGGTTATCAAGACCTTTTTCTGGCGCCGTTGCTGGGGATCATAGCTCTATTCTTTGAGTCACTTGGGATTTATATCTGATGGACACTATGAAGAACTTGAAAGACGCTAAGACAACAATTTATCCCTCAACTACGAGGGGAGGTAAGGAACTGCCATCTAGCTCTGCACTTGATTCACCTTCTGTTATGAGTAAGCTAGCGACACCTAAACCTGCTTCTGCTATTCATTCTGATATGTCGCATGTTATTGATGATGCCACCTCTGCTATGCATGATACTTATGATGAAAGTACTTCTATGCTTGATACTAATGTGCCCCTTGGTGAATTTCTAGATGAGCAAATTTCTAGGTCTAGAGAAAGAGAAATTATTGAATCTGAATACAATGATGAAAGTGATGATGAAGATATGCCTGCTATTCCTGAGGGTTATCTTTTTGATGCGGAATCTTCTGCAACTATTTTTGCCTGCCAAGATAGATATGAACTTAAGAGGCTGCTAATTAAATGGAGTAAGGAATCTCTTAGAGATAGAATGAAACCCGACCCTGCTTTTGCTACTTCACCTATCTGTGTTCCCGATAAGGATTATTATGAATTTTCTATGGATCCAGATATAATTACTTTGGTTGAATCTGATCCTTTTTATGGCTATGAATCTGAAACTGTTGTGGCAGATCTTACTAAGTTAAATGATATAGCCGCCCTTTTTACTAATGATGAGAGATCGCGCTACTTATATATACTCAAAATATTTCCGTTCTCATTAAAGGGTGATGCTAAGATATGGTTTAATTCTCTTGATCCTGGTTGTGTGCGTAGTCCCCAGGATATGATTTATTGGTTCTCTGCTAAATATTTCCCTGCTCATAAGAAACAAGCTGCCTTGAGGGAAATATACAACTTCGTGCAAATTAAAGAAGAGAGTCTCCCACAAGCTTGGGGGAGGCTTCTCAAGTTACTTAATGCTTTGCCTGATCATCCTCTTAAGAAACCTGAAATACTTGATATCTTTTATAATGGACTAACTGATGCCTCCAGAGATTACCTGGATAGTTGTGCTGGTTCTCTTTTCAGGGAAAGAACACCAGATGAAGCTGAAATTCTATTGAATAATATGTTGACAAATGAAAATAATTGGGCACCTCCTGAGCCAGCTCTAGAGCCAATTACTAAGCCAATTCTTAAACCAACTCCGAAGAAGAGAGGTGTTCTATTTCTCAGTCCCGAAGATATGCAAGAGGCAAACAAATCTATGAAAGAAAAAGGTATTAAAGCTGAAGATGTTAAGAATTTTCCTCCTATTGAAGAAATAAACGGTCTTAATTTACCGCCTGTTGAAGAAGTATATGATCTCAATTCCTTATTCAATGAAGAACCTCCTGATCCCGATATCCCGACACAGGTAGTAAAGGTAAATTCTCTCTATAGAAATGATAAAGCTGAAGTCCCTCCTACTAAAATTGCTAGTCAGTGCTTGGATGAGTTTGATAACTTTATGTTTAAGCAATATGACTTTAATGCTTATTTTGGTAGATAATTAAAACAAGATGCTTATATGATTAAACGCTTGGGTGATTATATGGCTAATATTAGAGGTGGACTTAAACTTGTTAGCAAACATGCTTCTATGGTTACCACTCAAGTAGAACAAGTACTTAAAGCTCAAAAAGAAGTGCTTGATGAAATGAATAGTAAGAAAAATGATTATGCTGTTAGAGTGGCTACTAGAACTGGTAGAATGACTCAGGAACCTTTGTATCCTGAAGGCCACCCTAAGAGAATCGAGCAAGATTCTCAGAGAAATAATATCGATGTACCTAGTTCTTCAAGAAAGAAGAAAAAGAAAAATGATAGGACTTTGCAAACTTCTAGTGAACCTATTGCTGAACCACCTGAGAATCCAAATGATATCTCTATGTCTGATGCTGAAACACAATCTGGTAATGAACATGAACCTAGTGAAAATGTTAATGATGATGTTCATGATAATGCTCAACCTAGTAATGATAATGATGTAGAAGTTGAACCTGCTGTTGATCTTGATAACCCACAATCAAGGAATCAACGTTATGATAAAGAGACTTCGTTGCTAGGAAACATGGTAAAGAAAGGGAACCATGGGTTCAGTAACCCATGCCTTTTCCTCCAAAACCATCCAAGAAAAAGGATGATGAGGATTTTGAGCGCTTTGCTGAAATGATTAGACCTATCTTTTTGCGTATGCGATTAACTGATGTGCTCAAAACAAATCCTTATGCTAAGTATATGAAGGATATCATTACTAATAAAAGAAAGATACCAGAAGCTGAAATTTCCACCATGCTTGCTAATTATACTTTTAAGGGTGGAATACCAAAGAAACTTGGAGATCCCGGAGTACCTACTATACCATGCTCCATTAAGAGAAATTATGTTAAAACTGCTTTATGTGATCTTGGAGCTGGTGTTAGTGTTGTGCCTCTCTCTTTATATCGTAGACTTGACTTGAATAAGTTGACACCTACTGAAAAAATATCTTTGCAAATGGCTGATAAATCAACTGCTATACTTGTCGGTATTTGTGAGGATGTGCCTATTGTGGTTGCAAACGTCATTATTTTAACGGACTTTGTTATTCTTGATATTCCCGAGGATGATAGTATGTCTATTATTCTTGGAAGACCTTTCCTTAATACTGCAGGGGCTGTTATTGATTGCAACAAAGGCAATGTCACTTTTCATGTTAATGGTAACGAGCATACGGTACACTTTCCGAGGAAACAACCTCAAGTTTATAGTATCAACTCTATTGGAAAATTCCATCGATTATATTTGGAGGTTTTGAATTTCCTCTCCCTACTGTCAAGAAGAAATATGATATACTTATTATTGGGGATGTCCATATCCCCGTTGAGTTAACATAGTGTTATTCGAAATTTCTCTGGTTCCATGTTAATCGGAATGAGTTGTTAACAAGACTTGATCAACCTTGTTAGTGGATTCTTTTTGATGAGCATGAGATGGATGAAACTAGAAGCACAACCTTCTGTACCCTCTTTATATTTTCTGTTATTTAGTAGAAATAAAGTAAAATAGTATTTTTCTGTCTGTTTCCTGATTTATGCGTGCAATATAAAAATATCCTGAAAATTAAAGTCCTCAGAATGCCATGCCAATTTAATATGATTTTTTCGGGAATATTTGAGGATTTACTGTGCAAAAATTACCGCGGGGGGAGCTGCCACCTGGCCACGAGGGTGGAGGGCACGCCCTACCCCCCTGGGTGCGCCCCCCTGCCTCGTGGGCCCATGGTGGCCCTCCTCCACTTATCCCTGCACCCATCTTCTTCCTCTGCCTCCCACAAACACGAAAAACCAACTCAAGCACGAGTTCCAGCCCCTGTTGCTGTGATTTTCGATCTCCTTGCTCAAAGCACCTCTCGCAAAACTGCTTGGGGAGATTGTTCCTTGCTATGTGACTCCTCCATTGGTCCAATTAGTTTTTTCTAGTGCTCTATTCATTGCAAATTTATGCTGCATAGGTGACCATGTTCTTGAGCCTGCATGTCAAATTCATATGGTCCCAAGTAGTTCTAATGCTTGATTTAGGCTCTAGGCACTTGTGGGAGTAGTTGATATCAATTTTATTGAAGTTGGTTCACTTTTAGTTGAAGTTACTAAAAAATTCAGATTGTTCAGAAATAATGAAGAGACTTTTGAGGGGCTCGTTGAGCCGAAGCTCGAAGGAAAAACAAAGGGAAGAAGAATAGAAGCCCAAATTTAATTTGCCTCGCACCGCGGGGGTCCGGCCGTGTGAATGGCCTTCTGATGACTTCTTGAGGAGAGCCGGGATTTATGAGGATTTCTATTTATTGATTGAGAATGCTGGCCTCACCAACTTCCTCCGCGACCAACATCATCAGTATCTCTTACTCACAAATACTTTTGTGCAAAACTTCTACTTTTTCCCTAAGAAATCACCTCCTTCAGTAGAGTTTCATTTATATGACGTTGTTAAGGAGATGTCTTTAGCTGAATTTTGCGAGGTTTACAAAATACCCTTTGAGGGCACCTTGGATGAACCACACTGTAACGAAGTAGAATCTTTTATTAACACTATCACGGTGGGAGAAACCATGAAGGTTTCTGATGCAAGAATTACTAGCATACATTTTCCTGTTTTATGCTACTTTGCCTTATTTGCTAGTCGTTGCTTGATTGGTCGCGGAAACTGTGGAAACCTTAGTGTTCCTGATGTTATCATTTTGTTCCATGGTTTATACTGCAATAACTCTGTTAGTATGGGTGGAATTGTTGCTAGACGGTTAACTCTGAACCGTACTAAGGGCCCCGTCTTTGGAGGCATTTATGCTTCACGCCTAGCTGAATATTTTGAAATACCTATTAGGCATGAGGAGAAAGAGGAAACATCGTTGCCCCGTGGTTATTTAGATTATAAGAGTATGCTAGCGCATGATTTTCTTGTTAAGAGTCGTGAAGGGGAGGTCAAATATAAATTGTACTTTGATAAACATCACCCTGAGACTATTACTTTGCCTGCTCCCTCTTTGTTTAACTTGTCTGCAGGTCCTCACATCGTTTCGTGGGTGGCTATTCAAGCCTATCGAAATCCTGCACCAGCCTCGGAGCCGGAGCCACAAGATGAGCCTCCACAACAGTCTGTTTATTCTTGGGATCTAGAGGTGGTTGCCAGCCAGTGGCAGTCAAAGTCTTCTTCATCGCAGTATGACCCCAGCTTCACCTACGGGTATCTGCCAACTTAGGCCAAAAGCCTAAGCTTGGGGGAGTACGTATTTCCCACCGACATTACATTCATGTTCACACATACCCATTGCTAGATGTCGGTGCTCATACTCTTTCACTGTAATATCCATGCTAGATTATTTTCTTTTTCTTGCCTTCTTCTTGTGTGTTTAATAAACCTTAAGAAAAACAAAAAAATGGTAGTCGTTTATTTCTTTGCTGTAGTAATTAAAAAGGAAAACCCAAAAGTATTTCCCGTTCTTCTTTTGCTTGTTGGGAGCTTTCCTGTGTAAATAATTTTTTTTCTTTTTTTTCTTTGGGGGTCAGTAGGAGAAGACCATGATTAAATTGTTGAAGTAGCTCTTATATGCATCATTGTTAAGTTAACCAAGAGCCCATATTGCCTTGTCTTCTCCTGTTTATTGAATTCTCGCAGATTCCAGCTTAGTCCAATGCACGTGCACTCTTATTATTATTCACACCGTTCGGTCGTGCAAGTGAAAGGCAATTATGATGATATATGATGGATTGACTGAGATGGGGAAAGCTGGTATGAACTCGACCTCTCTTGTCTTTGTAAATATGATGAGTTCATCGTTCTTGATTCAGCTTATTATGAATAAACATGTTGCAATGACAATTAGAGATCATAGTTGCTCGTACCATGCTTGATTAGCTATGAGTTATAATGGTTTACCTTGCATGCCAACATGCTATTAAAATGGTTGTGATATGGTATGATGGTGTGGTATCCTCCTTTGAATGATTTAAGTGACTTGACTTGGCACATGTTCACGCATGTAGTTGAAAACAAATCAACATAGCCTTCACGATATTTATGTTCATGGTGGATTATATCCTACTCATGCTTGTATTCAATGTTTATTAATTTTAATGCATGTTCATGACTGTTGTCGCTCTCTAGTTAGTTGCTTCCCAGTCTTTTGCTAGCCTTCACATGTACTAAGCGGGAATACTGCTTGTGCATCCAATCCCTTAAACCCCAAAGTTATTCCATATGAGTCCACTATACCTTCCTATATGCGGTATCTACCTGCCGTTCCAAGTAAATTTGTATGTGCCAAACTCTAAACCTTCAAATAATCATTATGTTTTGCATGCTCGAATAGCTTATATATCAACTAGGGTTGCCCTTATCTTCCGTGTTAGGCGGGTTATTCTCAAGAGGAGTGGACTCCGCTCCTCATTCACGAGAAAATGGCTGGTCTCCGGGATGCCCAGTCCCATGCTTTATGCAAACTAAATAAAATTAATTGCAAACAAAACTCCCCCTGGGACCCATTGAATGTTGGAGGCACTCGTTGTTTCGAGCAAGCCATGGATTGATGCTTGTGGAGGAGGGGGAGTATAAACTTTACCATTCTGTTTGGGAACCGCCTATAATTTGTTTAGCATGGAAGATATCGTCATCTCTTAGTTCTTATGTTGACAATGAAAGTATGCCGCTCAAAATATAATTTACCTCTATTTCAAAACCGAGCTCTAGCACCTCTACAAATCCCCGCTTCCCTCTGCGAAGGGCCTATCTATTTACTTTTATGTTGAGTAATCACCCTCTTATTAAAAGCACTAGCTGGAGAGCACGGCTGTCATTTGCATTCATTACTGTTAATTTATATCGGGCATGACTGTGATTGGATCTCTTTTACCATGAATTACAATGTCTAGTCAGTCCTTGATCTTTGAAGGTGCTCTGCATTTATGTTTTGCGGTCTCAGAAAGGGCTAGCGAGATACCATCTTGTTATATCACATTATGATTGTTTTGAGAAAGTGTTGTCATCTGAGGTTTATTATTATGGCTTGCTAGCTGATTATGTTATTGATATGAGTAAAGATGAGACCCAGGAGTTATTGCAAATGTGGTTAGTTATGATCTTTGCTGAAAACTTGAATGCTGGCTTGACATAGTTACAACAACAACAGCAAACAGAGTTTGTAAATGTTTTTCTTTTTCTCTTTCAGTTTGTCAACTGAATTGCTTGAGGACAAGCACGGGTTTAAGCTTGGGTGAGTTGATACGTCTCCGTCGTATCTATTTTTCCAAACACTTTTGCCCTTGTTTTGGACTCTAACTTGTATGATTTGAATGGAACTAACCCGGACTGACGCTGTTTTCAGCAGAATTGCAATGATGTTGTTTTTTGTGCAGAAAACAAAAGTTCTCAGAATGACCTGAAACTCCACGGAATATCTCAGAATAAATAATAAAAAATCCTCGCCAAAGATGAAGACCAGGGGGCCAACACCCTATCCACGAGGGTGGCCCCCCCCCTCCTGGGCACGCCCCCTACCTCGTGGGCCCCCTAGAGACCCTCCGACGCCAACTCCAACTCCATATATTGGCTTTCGAGGAGAAAAAAAATCAGAGAGAAGAAATCATTGCGTTATACGATATGGAGCCGCCGCCAAGCTCTAATCTCTCTCGGGAGGGTTGATCTGGAGTCCGTTCGGGGCTCCGGAGAGGGGGATTCATCGCCGTCGTCATCATCAACCATCCTCCATCACCAATTTCATGATGGTCACCGCCGTGCGTGAGTAATTCCATCGTAGGCTTGCTGGACGGTGATGGGTTGGATGAGATTTATCATGTAATCGATTTAGCTTTGTTAGGGTTTGATCCCTAGTTCCACTATGTTCCGAGATTGATGTTGCTATGACTTTGTTATGCTTAATGCTTGTCACTAGGGCCCGAGTGCCATGATTTTAGATCTGAACCTATTATGTTTTCATGAATATATGTGAGTTCTTGATCCTATCTTGCAAGTCTATAGTCACCTACTATGTGTTATGATCCGGCAACCCCGAAGTGACAATAATCGGGACCACTCCTGGTGATGACCGTAGTTTGAGGAGTTCATGTATTCACTATGTGCTAATGCTTTGTTCCGGTTCTCTATTAAAAGGAGGCCTTAATATCCCTTAGTTTCCAATAGGACCCCGCTGCCATGGGAGGGTAGGACAAAAGATGTCATGCAAGTTCTTTTCCATAAGCACGTATAACTATATTCGGAATACATGCCTACATTACATCGATGAATTGGAGCTAGTTCTGTGTCACCCTATGTTATGGTTGTTACATGACGAACCACATCCGACATAATTATCCATCACTGATCCGGTGCCTATGAGTTTTCCATATACTGGTTCTCGCTTATTTACTTTTCCATTGCTACTGTTACAATCACTACAAAAATACCAAAAACATTACTTTTGCTGTCTTTACTTTTGTTACCGTTACCACCACTATCATATTACTTTGCTACTAAACACTTTGCTGCAGATACTAAGTTTTCAGGTGTGGTTGAATTGACAACTCAGCTGCTAATACTTGAGAATATTCTTTGGCTCCCCTTGTGTTGAATCAATAAATTTGGGTTGAATACTCTACCCTCGAAAACTGTTGCGATCCCCTATACTTGTGGGTTATCACCCCTCAATCTCGACTGTCGTCAGATATCTGTCCTTCCTGAATTTGATCTCCTTAGATCCATCGTCTCCTCTCACTAGCAGGGCCCCGTTCAATTCCTCTGCATCCCGACACGCTACCTGCTGTCCATACCCGGCACGGTGGACGCTTGGCTGACATCCCCTGAATTCAGAAAACTCCAGCAGTTTGAGTTGTACCATTACGACAAAAGTTTCATACCACGAACACACCAAGAATTCGTGCCCACACCACCGTTGTCCATCTCGTGGTTTTCCTCCTCTCTCCACACCACCACCTTCGCCCGGTGTCATCTACCAGACGTTCTGGTACAAATGCTTCGACTCCCACTGCTAAAAAAACTTTCGCTTGTGGTGGTTTATCCGTTGGAGGCCTCACTGCACAGCATCATCCACTCTAGTTGCCCTGCCCTGGAGCGCTTGCTGATTGTTTTGGGAATAGAAATCCGTATCAGTTGTCTCGAAATAAAGTTGCCCCACCTTAAAAGCATTGGAATTTGTTTTGAAGGACAAGAACTCATCATCGAAGATGCCCCTTCACTTCAAAGGTTGCTCCTTGATAATTGTTATAGACCTTGACAAATAACTATCGTCTTTGCTCCCAAACTGGAGACCTTGGGTGTAATTCGTGACCCGTTTAATGATCACAAGGAGTTGGTGTTTGGCTCCTCACTTTTTCAGGTACTGTATATTATCATCTACACATTTGTAATCATAAGCTGCATTTTTCATTTGTGCGCATAAGTTTTATATCATCTTGGAGTACACTTTGGGTACTAATATTATGTTATATGCTCAATGAAGAGTTTGTCCATTGGTAGCCTATCAATGCCGTTGGATTCTCTTGCTGCGATGCTTTCGATCTCTGGAGAATTTATATATAGAGGTGATGATTTCATGCACATTGAAAGCCCATATATATTCTACTAGAATTAACTATTCAGTTGTCGTTCTTTCGACATACTCTTTTTCTAGACCTTAACTGTTTTCAGTCTTCATGTCTACTTAGGTAGAACCACATGGAGAAAAACATATAACCAATCGGTGGTGTAATAAGCACTAGGATTTTCTCAGTTCTCATGACATTCGTTTGAGGACAATAACGATGGAAGGATATGCATCCAACCAGGCAAACAGAAGCTTTGTCACATTCTTCCTGTTGAATGCGAGGTTACTATTGTCCATGAGGCTTAATTTTTACCGCAAGAGATTTCTCACAGACGGACATGTTGAACAGCAAAAAAAAAGTTTCAGGTGGACAAATTGGCTTCTAAACGTGCTCGGCTTCTATTTACAACAAGTTGTAGTCATCCTGAAATAAATGTTTTTGCACAGGATGTTGATTTTATGGATCAGACCGATCCATTTGTTAGTGACTGCCAAAAAGAGTGGTTGGGTTAGATGTTACTGCCATGTTCAATCTGGGTTTTGTCTAAAAATTTGATGAACAATTAATCCTTGGGCTTTTTGTACCATTTGTATGCTTGAGTTGCATGTTGTTGCCCTCGTACTCCCCTCCACCTGCCACTACACTGCCGCATCTTCCACGGCCGTTGTTTGCTCCCGTCCGAGGCCTCGCCGTCGTTCTCCGCCTTGGTTCGCTCGTTGTGCCCGCCGATGTCTGGCATTGTCAACATGGTCAACAACCAAGAGGAATCAGGAGATGACTGTATGTGGAGAGGCTGACAGTAGGGACCCACCAGGGTCATTGCATTTCGCAAGCACGTGCCTCGTTATTACAAGCCAAAAAAATACTTGCTCCTAATTGTTTGACAACTAGGTCCCACGCCATTGTCAATGTAGTCAATAAACGAGAAAATTACACAACAAGCGGATAACACCAGGGACCCAGCAGCTCACCTAGTTGTTTTTTAATTTGAGAGATGGAGCTCAACTGCGCGCTGTGCGGGGGCTGTGGCCCATCTAGCCCACGCTTACGCTTTTATTAAGCACATGACGAGCCTAGTTGATATATTTTTTCTTTCTGAAAATGACTAGCTCAGTTTGTTTTTTGGAGAATACCAAAACTGAGGCCTACTTGCTTTTCTCAGCCCTGCTGGGACGCAAATCTTTCAAGACGAGGAAGGATGTAAGTAGTAAGCAATAGGCTTCCCCGGAAAATGGGCTATAAGTTGTAAGAAATGGGCTGTATATTTTTAAACCAAAGCCAACCGAAAATTGCATTAAAATATCATTTTTCAGGATTTCTCTACTCTCTACTCTTATAAAAACCAAAGCCAACTGGCAGTTACATTAAAATATCATCTTTTCTCCCACAAGATAAACTACTCATACAAATGCATCTTCATGTTCCGTGCAACGAACGAGCATCTTGCTATTTAAGATTCTAAATTTCATTCATTTTTTTGCAGAGAATTGTTTTTTGAATTTTATTTTGTTATAATTTTTTAAAAATTATTTTTAACGCGACTCGAAATTTCGTGATTAAAAGAGTTCGGACCCCACCGAAATATGCAAAATTTCGTTGATTTTTTTAGAAGTGCCCAGAATATATGGTATGTAATGCTAATAAAAAGAATATGGGCTTCAAATATCCTTAAGAATTGGCAAATGGGCTGTAAATTATTGAAAATAATGGCTAAAGGGATGTATGCTATTTTCCACATATTTGGAGGCTGACTTCTGGGCCTACTAGGTTGACGATGACGCAGTCCTAAATATTTTTTTGACGCGTACGCAAGGCTTTGTCAACTTAGTCAACACACCGTAGTGACTGTTGGATGTCCATCCAATGGCCGCCATGCTTCTTTAATCTTTAATCTTCCTGCTCTAGCCGCCCAAACCAGTACCGGCAGGACCTGCTCCCTCCTCCCGTGGCTGGTTGTGCTACCGCCAGGCCATCCCTCTAACCACCCACACATCCTGTTACTTTCCGGTGACGTCAGCCTCACCCTGCAGCCGACTAGTCAGTGCTCGTACTCCCTCAGCGTGGGCATCCACTGCGGTGTCTTCGCAGGCTCTGGGTGGTTCCCTTCCTGGGCCTCGCCCTCGTCCACCGTGTTTGTGCTCTCGGCGTGGCGAGGTCAACATGGTCAACAAACAACAGCCATCGGAAGAGGCTGATAGTAGGGGCCCACACAAGGAAATGCCTCCTTATTACGCATAAAATAAATATTCCTCCACCTGATAGTTGGGACCCACCGGAAGGGCCTCTGTATTCACGAAAAAAACATTCCCCCGGCTGTCAGCTCGGACCCACCAGAAGTGCCTCCTTATTACGCACAAAATATGAATCTCCCCCTGCTAGCTGGGACCCACCTTGGTGGGACGCTGACTTGTGGGCCTACTAAGTTGACGGGGATGGAGGGCTTTGTCAACTTAGTCAATATGTACGATTCTAGCTCCAGTGACCGTACGATGTCCATCCAACGGCCGTACTGCTTCTTTAACCTCTGGTCTTCTTGCTCCAGCCACCCAAAGCAGCGCTGGTCGTGCTGCATGCTCCTGCCTCCCGTGGCCGGCTGTGCTGCCGCGGAGGCCTCACTGCCCCCTACTATTCTCACCACTGGCTAGGCCCTGCGGCGATGGCAGGCTCACACCGCAGCCGAACCAGTGAACCCTCGTACTCCTCTCCGTGTGGGCTTCCACTGTCGCGTCTTCCCCGGCTCCGCGTCGTCCCCTTCCCAGGCCGTGCCATCGTCCACCACACTGGTGCTCTCGGCGTGGCGTAGTCAACATGGTCAAGGAACAACTTCCATCGTAAGAGTAATGTACATGGAGAGGCTGACAGCTGGGTCCATGGCGGTCGCAAGGAAGTGGCTCCTTATTACACGCAAAATAATTATTCCTCCATCTGACAGCAGGGACCCACCAGACGGGCCACCGAATTTTGTGAAAAAAACATTTCCCCCTGACTGTTGGGACCCACCAGCTACATCTTCGCACGCAAGGAAGTGCTTCCGGGCAAAAAAAATGATTTGCCCCGTGACTGCCGGGACCCACCAGCTACATCTTCGCACGCAAGGAAGTGCCTGACAGTCGGGACCCACCTGCTCGAAGCGTACATAGCATTGTCATTCTGGTCGGGAACGTCTACGTACATACTGGTCGATGTAGAGGCGCGCACGTGTCGTAGTAGAGGTGCGCACGTAGCATGTACATGTACGTACAACGACCAGGGTGCAAGATAGTAAATATGGCCACGTATGTACATACGGGCGGGGCCTCGAACGCCTACACGCACATACGTACGGCCCGGGCTCATGTACATGGCTGGGTCGAAACGGAGAAACAACGTCGTCTTCGTGTTCATGGGGAGCCAACCGGCTGGGTCGGAACGGAATGCATCGTCGTGTTCATCAGGAGGGCTTGGACGGAACAGCCGATGGAAACGAGGCCTGGCGTACCGCACAACAGAGGAAACAGCCTTGTGTTCGACCGGCCACGGTCGAAACGAGATCCTGTTCATCGGGAAAGGTCTGGTGTACTGCAAAACGGAGGAAACGGACTTCTGTTGGACCTCCTACGATCGAAACGGGTCCTGTTGATCGGGAGGGGTGTGCCGTACCGCAAAACGGAGGAAACGGACTTGTGTTGGAGCGCTACGGTCGAAACGGGGGTCATGTTCATTAGGAGGGGTGTGGCGTACCGCAAAATGGGACTCCACCGAATACTGTTCATCTCCACCGTCGACCTCCTACAACATCTACGGGCTACTGTTCATCCACCGTCGACTTCCTCCAGCCTCCACCTGCGACTGTTCATCCATGGGCTCTTGTTCATCCAGCCTCCACCGCGCGCTACTTCACCGGCTATTGTTCAACCAGCCCTCTCCACGGGCTCCTGTTCAACCACCCCTCCATGTTCTACTGTTCATCCAGCCCTCCACCAGCTACTGTTCAACCATCCCTCCACGGGGTCATCCTGTTCATCCAGCCCTCCACGGAGTCCTATTCATCCAGCCCCAACCGGCTCGATCGATTGGGGTCTTGTTCATCTAGAGGCAACCACGGGGTCCTGTTCATCCACCCCACTAGGAACTATTCATCCAAACCCCCCCAGCAACGCTCACTGTTCATCAAGGGAAGGAGGCAGCAGGGTTCGATCGGCTTCAGTTAGCAGCAGTAGTGAAGGAATCACTCAGGTTAAGTAACATAGCTAGTGCAATCGCTCGGGTTCAATTAGATCCCAACGCCTCGCTCGGGTTCAGTTAGAGCCCAACGCCTCGTACCCACGCACGTACGGTACGAGAGAAATGCACATCGCTAGGCCCCCGACCACCCACCATAACCGGGAACTCCCCGATATTTTCCTCGCCCTCGCTTCTACCACAGTTTTTTCTGTCATGGACGGCCCAAAGAATGTCATGCTGCTGCGTCTCTGGCCCGCCCAGGACGAAAATCCCATTTTTTTCATGATTTTTTGTCATAGAAGTAGGAGCCCACCACATCTATGATGATACCGGGTTTTGTCACAATTATTGTCATAGAAGTGTCATAAGTATGATAGGAAAAAAATTCGTTCGGCCCAAAATGTCACGGATGTGTCTTTTTTTGTAGTGTTGAGAGGCAGACAGCGATGAGCTCAAGCTGCTTCAGTCGTGGTAGAATAATAGAGGGTGCCTCATTAAGGGGGGATGGCACTTCCTGAACTTGGCGACGTGCAGCGTGGGCGCAAGGCAGAGTGCAGACGTTGGCAGTGACCGCATATGCCCATCATCAAAAGTGAGCTCCTCAAGCTGATCTAGGGCGGGGGATCAGAACCAGTCGTCAAGCTTGGCTCGGTCCTTGCCGTTGGAATAGAACTTTCCCATTCCAAGGCCTCTGGTTGGGCCAAGGTGACTGCCGAGGATCTTGGAGAACGCATCCAAGGTTTTGCAATAGCCATGGCATAGCTCGTGGGTGTCGATGAGGTCGAGAGGGGTGGATTTCCATAGGGGGCGCCACCACCAGGAAAGGATGATTGTCCGTGCCCCATATTTGATTGGGAGGAGGGAGATGATGACCGTCAATATATCATCGGGGAGGCTGCTAATGAAGTCTAGGCCTGCTAGAGTCGCTTGCGGTTCTAGCTCGCCCCGCCTCCGCTTGTTGGCAGCCCTGTTCTCCACCTCCGGAGTCTCCTTGCCAGCGACGCTTTCTGATAGAAATGATAGTACAGGGAATATTTAGTTAAAACGGGGAAAAGTGTATTAGTAACTAGAAGTTCTTAGGTAGGAATATAGTAAGAAAAGGGAATAGCAATTGGTTGCTTAAATACTACACAATTCATTTGACATTGCTGGGTAAGTCAACATGCAGATAGTTGAAAAGAAAACTTACTTCGAACAAAGTCTGGACGGATGATTTTGTCGGGGAAGTTAGCATATATCTCATGAGCAGGCCCTTTTATGTGCAGTGAAATTTTAGTGCCAGCTTTCAGTACATAAAACTTAGAAATTTCTTTCCAAAAGCCAGCGCCAAAATAGGAGTCACCATGTTCATCAAGTCTTACAGTAGCAACGATTGTAAATCCATGGTTTGTGTGTAATATGACATCCGTGCAACCTTGATCTATGTAAAGGGAAAAATTGTGCACTACATAATTTGTTGCATAGCAAAGGATGCGTTGCAGAAAATGGTAGGATTGTTAACGAAAATATGGTAACATGCAAATATGGGCCCAAATTGAAAGAACTGTACAACAGTTGAAATCGAAGGACAAAAATCTATAATTAAACAGATAGGGTAAACATGATGTCATGGAAATATGAGAGTAATCGAAAGAACAATACATCATTAATTTTCCTAATATAGAAACAAGAGGGGGAAAATCCCCTTTGACGTATATGGTGCATGTGGCACCTTTTATCCAAATGTAGCAATATTTAGAATATGTTCAGGAAAGTAGGCCATGCCAACCAATTTAGGGTCAGATTGAACATACCGTGCACATCCTCAAGTCATCTGGTACGGTGAGGTGGAATCTCTGGTGGAGGTCGCAAAGTCTTGATGTGTCGGCGCACTGTACACTCTATGAATGAAAGAAAACACTCAAATCAGCTCGAATAAAAATGAATTCACGGTGATTTCCGCCGGGTGACTAAAGGAGGCAGATGAACAGGGATAAGAGATGAGATAGTATCTCATTAAATTAGTTATCTTGACGTCCATGAGAAAGAACCCGCAGTATGGCAGATTCCCGAACCGAGCGAAGTTGGGTCGACCATGAGCATCATCGAGAAAGTCGATGGTGATAGGCGGCGGCAAGCGAAAGTGGAAAAATGCGGTGGGGTTTGCCGGCAGCCTGGCGGCGGCGGGAGACGTCGAGCTAAGTGGTTACCGCCATGATAAGCGGTGCCATGCATAGACGCGGAGGAGCTTGTGCAGGTGTGAATGGGGACTGGAGCCTGGGGGTGGCAGGCGGGGCTGAGGGTTTTGGTGATGTGTGGATGGTGAGGGTTTTCTTTTTTCTTTTTTGAAATGGGTGGTGAGGGTTTTTTGTCCCACAAAGAATTTTGGAGGCAATGGTTTGCTAGAGCCAACCGTGCATGATTGACGCAACAAGCAAAACGGAAGTCATTGCACACGGTTCCAATTTTGGGAACCGTGTGTGATTGACGTACTACCTTCGTCCTGGTTTATTAGTCCCCTTTGTAATTTGTACCAAATTTCGACCAAATATTTAACTAAGAAATGTTTATGCATGCACCAAAAATTATATCATTGAACACTGTGTTCAAATAAGCATCCAACGATATAATTTTTGCTGACCTGCACTAAAATTTTGTCAGTTAAATCTTTGGTCAACATTTAACACAAATTACAAAGGGGACCAATAAACAAGGACGGAGATAGATTCCATCAACCGAACTGATTGCATCCATATCCCATAGTTAGACATAAGTAAACATAGATTAAACATACTCAGACATAGATAATAAGCGTACACGTACACAAGCATAGTTCAACCGTCATTAAGCATGCTCAAGCGTACATAGTTCGGTCCCACATCTCATCTCACATGCCGGCACGATCCTGAAGCTTCTCCAGGTACTCGGCGTACGCACCGTGCACCACCCTGTGAGAATACTTCTGATTGAAGGAGCCAACGGCCCGTCCTCTTGCATGCGCCAGAACACTTTGATACGCGTCATGAAGCTTGTGGTTGCAAAATGGGCATCGATAGCCGCCGTCCCAGGTCCTAATACGCCCACTTTATGCATTCCCGCATAAAGCTCCCTCAGGATTTGCCTCTTGTACCTCGTTTGTACATCTTCATCTTCGCTGTCCACATCGTCAGGCAGCACATTACAAATAGTAAAAAAATGTGGCGTCAAATTAATGGTTACAAACTAATCTCTAGCGAACAGTTGGCAGTTGCCAAAAATTGGCATCAAATCAATGATTGCATGCCGTGAAGTAGGATTAGGAATTTATGGCTATTTATTTATACATATCCAGAGATTATGGTTCGATTTTTAAGCACATTCGTCTATGTACAGACCATTCTTGAAGAAAATAATGGCAGAAACATATGTAGGTCATTCAAAATCAATTGTCAAGTCCTGGCTAGGAATTATTAGCACGAACACTAACCCTAGTCCGATTACTAGCAGAAACCATTTCCATAGATGAAACAACTAATCACTTATCACTTGTACCATTCAAACAATCAATACACTACACGGATCTATCGAAACTTACTCAGATTTCATGGATTGGGAGAACATAACCATAGGATTTCTATTCCAAAAAGGGGGAGGCAGGAGTAACCAGAGAAATCATGGGATCTATTTCACACATAAATGGGTATAGATGACTAACCAGTTGTCCGTCATCGTCGGAGTCGTCGCCCGAGTCGTCACCAGAGTCGGTGTGGAACTCCACCTCCGGCTGTGGAAGCTCGACGCCGTCGATGACATCAGGTTGCAGTGATAACTCGCCGGCGGTGACAGCAACCTCTGTCTCCTTCTCCACGCCGTGCTCTGGTGCTTTAGCAGCCTCGGCGTTGCCACTCCCTCCAATGGGGTGCTTCGGCGGCATCCTCATACACTGATGGCTTTGACGACTGAGAGCGGGATCGAGGATGCAAGCGGAGAGAGGGGATTGTGTGTGTGGCGAGGATTGGGGTGCGGCCGATCGGGCGCACCATTAATATGGGAGAGCTCTTAATATGGAGTAGTGGGAGAGAGGCGAGCAGCGGTCAAACCGTTAGCTCGTCTCCCGGTGGGCCTGCGCGCCGGACTGCTGGCATGCCTACCGTTGTTTCACACAGCTACTCCCACGCCTCCTGATTACACTGCGCAGCGAGCATGCCTCCATCAATTCACACACATGCACGCACGCCTCCCGGTCTGCCTACACGGCGGACTGCTCGCATGCGTCCCGTCAACTCACGCCTGGTCGCATGGCACACGGGTTGCATGGCGGCATGTATATTGTTTTTCTATTTGGATGATTAATAATGCCGCTTTATTGCTTAACCAAAGTATGGCACGTATCCATTGTTGGTCTAACACTCACGGTTCGAATAAATAGTCTGTTTGGGATATTGATTCCCAATTATTAATAATCTCACATTTGTAATTAGATAAAGATTATATCAAAACTGGTCTCAGATTTGACCCAAAAAAAGTACAATGCAACTTTGTATTGGTGTCCATATGACAACACGATAAGTTTCATGAACTTCAAATAAGTTTTGGATGTACTAGAATTTAAAAATCAAGATTCTCATTGTTTGAAATTTGTTGCACATGGAGTAAACATGCACCCAGTGAGACACATGTGTTTTTGCAGTCCATTTAGGTGCACTGTCACGCGTGCATGTAGCTCGGATTTGATTTTTGCACATTATACTCATAGAAAATCAATCAATTAATGTACTAAAACATCTTAATGATCTCTGATTTTTTTTGAAATTAAAATGTCCCTCCTTTGGTAACATATATATATTCACCGCGGGATAATTAATTTAACATGCATCGTAGTTGCGGTGGATTCACGGTGTGTTTGGGTGTGTGCGTCTGGGGGTGGCGGGTGGCTCACAGTACACTACGAGTTGTGAGCCACCGTGTGGGTTGGCCGTTTTGTTAGGCAGGCCGGTGCCACATCAGAGTCGTGAATTCGTAATTTGAAACATTACATAACCCTTTCATACCTACATGTTTTGGCCACATGCAGTCGATGGTTGTCCTACACGGCACTCGATACTCGTGTATGATGCTTTCTGTGGGCCCACGAGGTCGTTGTCCATCACTCCGGTAGTGAGGTTAATTTGACCAACAAGGTAGAATCTTTTTTGTTTGTGTTATGGTGGTATATAGTATGCGTCGAAGAGGTGGGAGGGGAC
>NC_041391.1:533559619-533561009 GCF_002162155.2 Triticum dicoccoides | reverse complement strand
ATATACACATCCGTGAACAAGTACACCTCACTCAGTGTCAGGACTTTTCAGTTTCTGAGGCACGTGCCATATCAAAATTGTGAAAATGGCTATTCAAACATCACACAACACCTCTTTGCGCCACATGCATGAAGGCGGTGGTTATCCTAGCTAGGACACTCACGTGTGACGCTTCCATCTGTGGCCCACAAGGCCATCATCGATGCATGCATCACTTTGACCTACATCGGGAGAGGATAATCAATTTCACCATCGATGAGGATTCTTTTTGGGTTGTATTATGGTAGGAGCATATAGTATGCGTCGAAGAGGGGGAAGGGAACCATCATATCTAGTAGGCTTCATGAACCTCGCTCTGTGTGGGTGCATGGTTTATGGTTTTTGAGGCATGTGGCACATCAAATTTGTGCATTTTAGGTATTCAACATATGTTTGGCCCACATGCAAAGTGATGGTGGTTGTCCTCTCGCACCCACTTAAGCGGTTATCAGCGATATCGATGCTTTCCATCCGTGGGCCCGATTGGTCCATCACTACTTTTTGCCTGACAACGAGAGTGGTTAATTTGACTTAGGAGGGGGTTATTTTTTTGCTTGTAATACGGCATATATATATATGAGCACACATACATGCATGTGTATGCATGAATCCCTCCCATCGAATTGAAGTGGCTAGTACAATGACACATCATGAACCGATCTCGCTCTGTGTGGGAAGAGTGTATGATTTTCGATGCACGCACCACATCAATGTTGTGAAATGGTATTCAAACATGCATGCACGCATCACCTCCATACATATGCATGTAGTGGTTGTCTTCGAACGGTACACTCCCTCGCATGGTTATCGGCAACAAGCCTATATATTCGTGGGCCCGCATGGACATCCATGATCACCTTGACCGACAACAAGATTGGTTACCATGGCAGATTCTTCATTTGATTCGTGTTATCGTAGTATAGGTCATGGTGAGATTCAAACCTAATTAAAGTTTGAGAGAATATACTATGCACGCATGGATGCATGAATCCCCGTCGTCGGCTTGAAGTGTGGTGCAACATACATATGCATCATCAACCTAACCCTCACTCAGTGTGGGGATTTCTAGTTTGAAGTCGCGGTGCCACATCAAAGTTGTTCCATTGTGTACTAAAAAACACACCTCTCCATACATATGTTTGGGCCACATGCATGCAGTGGTTGTCTTTGGGGACTAGCTACTTGCATGATTCTTGGCGAGCTAGCCTATCTCCGGGGTCGCATGGACGACCATCACTTTGACCAGCAACAAGAGAGAGGTTGTACGACCAAGGTGGATTATTCTTGGTCCATTTTACGATCAATCTTGGTGAGATGCCTCGATGGCCCGCCGACTGAAAGTGTGAGTGTG
>NC_041391.1:533553594-533559211 GCF_002162155.2 Triticum dicoccoides | reverse complement strand
TTCACACTTTGTGAACCACAGTTGGGGGCATCCATTAATAGCTTAGGATTCCCTTCGTGCCGACACGAGGGAGGGGGGCTGCTAGCTACTTCGCACTTTGCTAGGTGAGCCTCGGTTGGGGGGGGCATGCATTCATAGCTTAGGATTCCCTTCGTGCCGACACGAGGGGGGGCAAGAAATATCGTGCGCTTTGCGAGATAGGTGCAACATCGAAGTTGCATTTCATATTTGAAAATCAAACCACCCTTTTCATACATAAATTTGGTCCACATGCAAGTATGTTCATGTTTTGACCATCTCCCGCGTCATTTTTCGCCAAATTTACGAACATTAGACAAGTGGGATGATGCAACAGACATAGTTCACTCAAACTAACCGTGTGCCACGCTGGTGCCCTTGTCAGCACACATCCGCACAGTACATTGGGCTCCACGAGGCTCCCCCTCTCAAAAATATCTGCCCGTCTCGAGGAGGGTTTTTCTGTTTCATGACACACAGTTGTTATCTCCGGACCGTGTGTGATGTTTCTTTTTCCCAATCCCGCCTCCATCCCTAGAAAATATCTGCCCGCCTCAAGGAGGGTTTTTCCTGTTTCATAACACACGATTGTTATCTCCAGACCATGTGTGATGTTTCTTGTTCCCAATCCCGCCTCCATCCCTAGAAAATATTTGCCCGCCTCGAGGAGGGTTTTTCTATTTCATAACATGGTTGTTATCTCCGGACCGTGTGTCTGATTTAGGGTTCCGGCAGACCCTTGAGGTTCGAACACTGGGGTGCGCGCGGAGGTTTCGCCTTCTACCTACCTGTTCCTCACTGAATCGCTAAGATCTAAACTGCGAGAAGAACAATGCAAGAGACACAGGGTTTATACTGGTTCAGGCCACCATTGTGGTGTAATACCCTACTCCAGTGTGTGGCGTGGTGGATTGCCTCTTGGGCTAATGACGAACAATACAAGGAAGAACAGCCTCGCGAGGGTCTGCTCTTGTGGTGGTGTTGTCCCTTTGGAGGGGTTCATTCTAGATGCCTATCTTATCTCCAGATTCCTATCCAGATCCCTCTACCCTGTGGGTGGCTAGTCCTATTTATAGGCGAAGGCCCTGGGCCTCTTCCCAAATATTGCGCGGGAAGGGCGCCAACAATTGGCCAATTTGAAAGGGAACATCTAGTACACTTATCCTGACTAAAGTTGGTCCTCGCCTGTCAAAGGCTCTGGTGGTGACGCCGACTTGGGCTCCACGGTGACCTCCATCCTGCCGTTGGACTGGTCTTGGTCTTGTTGCACCTAAATGGATGCCTTTGCTTGATGCTCTCGCCTGCGCTTGCTCCCCTTGCACCAAAGAGGAAAGAAGGACACTGCGCGGCTGGCGCCCGGCCGACGCCCTCGGTCGTCATGGCTTGCGTCATGGGCACCTCGCGAGGTACCCCGCCTTGAACTCTCCGCCTCCTCATGAGCTAGCCTGACGAGGCCGTGCCTGAGGAAGCTCCTTGTCGTCCGCCCCGCGAGGCTTAGCCCCTCGCGAGGGTCTTGAGCTTGTGTTGATGAAGATGGGCCGTGCTGGGCCCCCTTTGAGCCACGCCGCAGGCCGCAGGCAGGCAAGTCTGGGGACCCCCATTCCCAAAACACCGACAGTAGCCCCAGGGCCCAAAGCGCGCCCGGACTTGGCCGAGCAGAGAGGTGAAAGGGCAAGTGCGAAACGTCATGGGCCCTGACAGCCTGCGGCCTTGGGCGCCGCGTGGCGGTTGATTGGACGTGGGCGCCTCCGCAACCGCGCGAGTTGATAAGGAGCGGCATCTGCCCTCTGCCTCCTTTGCTCTCTCCAGTTGCTGCTCAGATCCCCTTTCTTGCGCCTCTCCTTCCTTCCTTTGAAATCTCCAGATCTACTCCACCCGCGCGCCCTAGCCAGACATGGCGCCTCGCCAGGCCCCGGCTGGAGCTTGGTATTCGTCCGCCTTGGACTCGCCGAACGTGTCGGAGGCGAGCCTCGCCCGGGTGCGCTAGATGGTAGCGGCGCAGGGCGTCGACGGGGCGAAGGTGTTTAAGGCCGGCTCTGCCCTCCCTGAGGGCCAAGGGAGCACCTTCTATCCGCTCTTCGTGAGCGCCATTGTCGCTTGTCTAGTGCCTCCCTTCTCTGAGTTCTTCTTTTCTGTCCTCTACCATTACAACCTTCAAGCTCTGCACCTCCACCCCAACTCTGCCCTCCTTCTGGCAATCTTCGCCTACTATTGCGAGGCTCACGTGGGGGTGAAGCCCTCAGTGGCCCTGCTGCGCCACTACTTCTCCCTCCGGACCTCTCGCGGTTCCGTCTCTGTGTGTGCGAGCTTCGTCGCGTACGACAGCTCCATCGCCATTTCGAATCCCGGGAAAAGGATTGAGGGCTTTAGGAGCAAGTGGGTCTTGGTTGATGCTGGGCGCGTCCACCCCCGGCTAGTCTTGCCCACAGGGCACCCCTCGAGCTCCAACGACTGGTCTCGAGTGGAGCTGGTGGATCCCCGCGCTAGGCTGGTGTTGGAGAAGATGGATGCGGATCTAAGGCCGGCCAGCATGGCGGCGGCGAAGCTGACTGGCGCCTCGCTGCTGAGGGAGTTCCTGGAGCATCAGCTGGCTCCACTTTGTCAGTACTCGCTTCCGATGTGGAGGCCCCACCCGAGCCCCGCGGTCCTGGCCGATGAGGATCTGGCCGCGGTCCTCCAGTCTTTGGTCGGGGGCGACGTGGCAAGGCTGGAGGGCGCTCCGATGCCCATGTTCCTTCGTGAGGACTGGGAGCAGGTTGTGGGGTCCATGCCCGTCTTCAACGGGGACGGGCCTGCGCCCGCGGAGGCTCCCGAGGACCTGGTGGACGTATCCTCCGGCGACTCCAGCGAAGAGAGGGAGGAAGGGGAGCAGGAAAAGGGGGCTGATTCCGAGGCAGAGTCAAGGGCTCCACCTCTTCGGCGCAAGTCCCGCGCTCTCCGCCTTCCTCTGAGTGAAGATGACGAGGGTGATGACGAGCAGGGCGGCGGGAGCCTGCCCCTGGTCCCGAAGAAGGACCGGACTGGGCTGATCCCCCACGGGTCCGCCCCAGCCCCAAGGCGATCCGCAGGCGCCCCAGCTACACCTGCGCCCCTTGAGGCTGATCCTTGCAACCGGCTCTCGGGATTCAAGTACGGCCGGAGGCTGCTCGAGCCTGCGGGCAACGACCTGTAAGTGCTTGATCCCTATCTTGTTTCTTGTTTCGTCGCTGAGGCTTGACGTCCGTAGCTCCCGGCTAGGCTGGCGCCCACGGCAAAGAAGCCGAAGGGGGCCCCTGAGACTCCATCCGCGGGAGCGCCTCTGCTCGCGAAAGAAGATGAACATGACGCGCGGGCCTCTCCTGCCCAGGCGTCCCTGCGAGCCCCTGCCGAGCCGGCTGGGGCGAGCTCGGCTCCTATGGCCCTGGCGACTCCCGAGGCGCCCCCGCTTGATGCCGCCACCACAGCCGCTGGGGCGCAGCAGGCTCCGCCTCAGGACACCGTGGTCATGCTGCTGTCTTCTCCTCCTACCCCGCCGACTGCTGCTTCCCCGTCTCCTCCTACTGTCCTGGATCGTGCTGCTGCCGAACTAGACCGTCTGCGGCGGGATCTTCTGAGCGCCGACCCTCGTTTGGTGGCCGGGCGCTTGGAGCTAGCCTCTAGCTGGATTCGCTCCGATGCTTCGATTCGGGCGGCGCTGGTCCAGGCCTTGACGGCCTGCGACGAGGAGAAGTAGGCCGTCCTTGGGGCGAAGGTTGCCCGCGACGCCGCCTTGGGGGAGGCGGCTAATGCCCGAGGTCGTTGCGAGGTGCTGGAGGGCGAGCTGAAGGGCCTGCAGGACTGGCTCGTTGAGGAGACTCGCCTTCGCCTAGAGCAGGAGGACGGCATGAAGGCTCGCGAGGCGGCCGTCAAGGACTAGGACGCCAAGCTCAAGAAGCGCCGTGACCGCCTAGGCGCGCTGGAGCGAGAGCTGGAGGCGAGGAAGGTTGAGTTGGACGGCAAGGCACGGGTTCTTGCCAAGGATCGTGTGGCCTTTGCGGAGATGGAGGAGAAGGCCCGCACTTCATTGAAGACGCTCTATGAGAGCGACCTGGAGAGCCCGCTGGCCGGCGAGGAGGACGGCCCCGCCAAGCTGCTTCCTTTCCTGGTTTGTGCCCTTCAAGATGTCGCCCTTGGCCTTGGCCCTACGGCTGAGGACGAGGCACGCGTCTTGTCTTCTGCGGCGCTGACGCGGGTCTTTACCCACATCTATCTTCGCGACCCCAACGTCGACCTCGACGGCCTGCTGGAGCCAGCGAGTGGCGAGCATGCCGCTGCCGCTGCTGAGGCCGTGAAGGGTCGTGCGGAGGCTCTGCTGGGGAAGTTCCGGGCCTTCAGCACCAGGCCGAAGCAGACCGCTACCAGCCCAGCAGCTCCACAAGGCAAACCCGCTCCGCGCAACTCTACGGCCGACAAGTGACTCCGTTGTGGCTCCCGTCCTGCTTTTAGTTTCTGCACATGTATCAGGCCTCGGGGAGGCGTTAAAACTTGCATTTGGTGCTGTGATAACAGTATGGACTGTAATATTTGCTTTTGAATTCCTTGAAATTTGCGCTATTTCCTTCCTACTTGCTTGCATCCTACGCCGGCAGAGCCCGGCCCCGCGCATACCTCAGCCGCCGTTAGCCCCGACTGGAAACCAGGACGGGACCAAGGAGTGAGGGGCTACGTGGCAAGTTAGGCTCCTGAGTCGCGATGCTCAGGAGTCCCCCTTGGCGCTCAAACGGCCTTCATACCTTGGCTCCGCTCGGGGAGGGACGTGCGACGAACCAGGCCCGGGAGGCCTGGCTGGGTGGCATGCGTCTGGGCGTGACCCAGGCGTAGCCCCCGTGCCCAGCCCCCTCGCGCGGCACTCCCGAGGGGAGGCGTTGCGATGAGGCTAGACACTGAGCTCTGGGCTCCCTGAGGTTGATGCGGCCCGGGGGCCACCCTCAGTTGTTTATCACCAGCGCGGAGCATAGCGCTTCTGTATGTGTACGGGCATAGCCGCTCCTTGGCAGTGTCGTCAGCCAGCGCGGAGCATGGTGCTTCCACTGGTGCGTGGGAGGGGGCTCCCCTCCAGGAGGAGCCCCCGGGGCGTGTACAGCCCCGCCCTGACACGTGGCTGGCACGGTAGGGCTTGACGAGGTGTATCTGGGCACCCGTGAGCCAGCGCGGGACTCACGGGGCCCTACCTCAAGGCAGGTTGCGCCTAGCTCTGGGCCTTATCTTGGAGTGTGTTCCTGCAAATTTGGCTAGATGCCGATGCTCTACGTCCTCGGGTCCCGGCTCTCGGGCTGGTCTCAGCCGTCGCTGGTATGCTGGGGCGTGATGCCGTGGGCAGACCAGAGGGTGAGGGCCGGAGAGCCGGTAGGAGCCCTGAGTCGCGATGCTCAGGCACCCCCCCCCTTTAACGCGCAAGCTGGGTTAGATGTCGAAACTCTACGTCCTCGGGTCTTGGCTCTCGGGCTGGTCTCAGCCGTCGCTGGTATGCCGGGGCGCGATGTCGTGGGTAGACCAGAGGGTGAGGGCCGGAGAGCCAGTAGGAGCCCTGAGTCGCGATGCTCAGGCACCCCCCCTTTAATGCGCAAGCTGGGTTAGATGT
>NC_041391.1:533548380-533553290 GCF_002162155.2 Triticum dicoccoides | reverse complement strand
GTGGGCAGACCAGAGGGTGAGGGCCGGAGAGCCGGTAGGAGCCCTGAGTCGCGATGCTCAGGCACCCCCCTTTAACGTGCAAGCTGGGTTAGATGTCGAAACTCTATGTCCTCGGGTCCCGGCTCTCGGGCTGGTCTCAGCCGTCACTGGTATGCCGGGGCGCGATGCCGTGGGTAGACCAGAGGGTGAGGGCCGGAGGGCTGGTAGGAGCCCTGAGTCGCGATGCTCAGGCACCCCCCTTTAACGCGCAAGCTTGCGACATCCAAGAAGAAAAAGGTACCATGAACAGGCACCAAACAACAAGCATGACGGGTCAAAAACACGGCCCTAAGATAAATGCAAGAGGGGTACATGCCACTGGGTCTGACCCGAGCGGCTTGGGGATAATGCAGCCCGAGGGGCGCCCCCAGCAGAGTAAGCTAAGAACATGAAATAAAAGAGATACACGCCACAGGGACGGACCCACGCGGCCTGGGAATAATGCAGCCCTGAGGGCGCTCCCAGCTGGAAATGAAACTAGAAAGATGTCACCTGATGACACTGAAGACGAAGGGGTGTTGATGCAGCAGACTCGGTGGGCTGCGGGAGCAGATCCTCACGAGCCCCCAGGCCCTGGGGCCTCGGGAGGCTCCGGAGGTGCTGGTGGTTCCTCGCGGACCGTCTCCATCTCCACCAGGGCTGTGGAACGCCTGACCTCTTGAGCCTCCAGGATGGCCCTCATGATGCACTGGTACGCAACAGCCGCGTTCAGCGAGCCGTAAGGCATGCGAACATAGCTGTGGGCGGGCCCTTGCAGCGTCCCACTCACGAAGGCCAGAGGCGCTCCTGAGACGCGGCTTGGTTGAGCCCTGGTATGTCGATGCAGACGCATAGCCCACCATCCTCGCCTGGATGGGGGGCCACAGCGGGTAAGCGGCGGCTGCCTCTCATGACCCTTGATTCCTGTAGCTCCTGAATGGCCTTGCTGACGAACTCCTGAGGGTTTGGCCCTCCTTGCCTTGCTCCTTCTTGATGGAAACGTGCTTCGAAGCACGCTTCCACCTGGTGCCGAAGCGCCTCCCTCGTGACCTTGGCGAGGTCGACGGCCCTCCAGGGGAGAGCCCCCGAGCCCTGCCTGAGGAGGGTGCCAGGCACGCTTCCCTATGCGACGGAAGGAGGTTCCCCCTGAGTAGGCGCGGGTCCTGAGGGACCTGCCTCCTGAGGGGCCAGGCCGGCCGATGTCTTCTTCTTCTTGGGGGCGGCCTTGGGAAGCCTCCTGCTTCCGCGATCCGGATCTTCCAGTGATGCGGCCTGAAAGGCTCTCTCCAGGGAGCAAACTGCGTCTCTCTCTTCGCAGGGCACCGTGATGACTCCGCCACTTCCTGGAATCTTGAGGACGATGTAGCCGTGGTGGGTTACGGCCATGAACTTGGCCAGCGCTGGGTACCCGAGGATGGCGTTGTACGGCAGGCGAATGTGGGTGACGTCGAAGTCGATGAGCTCGGTGCGGTAGTTGTCGCGTGCCCCGAAGGTGACAGGGAGGCGGACCTGCCCAATCGGGACCGTGGAGCCGTCGGCGACTCCGGAGAAAGGCTTGGTTGGCTGAAGCTGACTGTAGGGTACTTGGAGATTGTTGAATGTTTCCACGGACAGGACGTTGAGCCCTGCCCCGCCATCGATGAGGGTCCTGGTGACTAGCACGTTGCTGATGATTGGGGAACAAAGCATCGGGAGGACTCCGGCTGTGGCCGCGCACTTGAGCTGATCCGCTGAGCTGAACGTGATGGCACATGCCGACCACCTGAGAGGGCGCGTGGCCTTGAGCTTGGGGAGGACTGCATTCACTTCTCGGGCGAACTGCTTGAAGATGCGTTGAGAGGCTGGGGCTTGAGCTCCGCCTAGGATGCAGGCGATCGCACGTGGTTCCTGGAAGCCCCCAGCCCCCTCGTCCTGATGACGGTCCTCATTTCTCCTTGGCTGCGGCGGTAGCGGAGGGAGGCCTGCGTTACCTTGCGGGCGATCCTCGCGAGGCTGATCCCTCCATCCTCCCTCACGAGGCGGGTCCTGCCAGCGATCCTCGCGAGGTTGGTCGCGCCACCCTTGACGTGGGCTGCGGTCTTCCCAGCGTCCTGCGTTCCTTCCTCCTCCTCGTCCATAGCCCCGGTCGCTGCGGTCGGGACACCGGCCAGTCTGTCCTTCATGCACGGCCCTGAGCTCTTGGCATTCATTGGTGTTATGGGTGTGGAGTACATGGTACACGCAGTACCGACTACCCTTGGAGGATTCGGGCTCATCTCTGCCCCGCTTGGTGTCTGGTTCTGCCGCGAGCACGGCAGCCCCCTTGCGCTTCACGTCCTTGGCCCCTGCTTGGTGTCTGGTTCTTCTCTTCAGGGTCTGCGGCAGGCAATTCAAGGAGGGAGAGACGCCCTTCCTCAGCCCTAGCGCACTTGGTCGCCAGGTTGAACAGCTCCAAGGAAGTGCACAGATCTTCATGCATTGTGAGCTCCTCCTTCATTTTGACGTCACGCACGCCGTTAGAGAAGGCTGAGATGATGGCCTCCTCGGTCACCTTGGGAATCTTGAGGCGCGCATTGTTGAAGCGTTGGATGTACTTCTGCAAGGTTTCCCCTGGTTGCTGCTTGATGCGGCGCATGTCGCTCACGGCGGGTGGCCGGTCGCGAGTACCCTGGAAGTTGGCGATGAAGCGGGTGCGCATCTCGTCCCAGGAGGAGATCATGCCTGGGGCCAGGTTCAGAAGCCAGGTGCGGGCCCCGTCCTTGAGAGCCATGGGAAACCAGTTCGCCATGACCTTCTCATCTCCGTTGGCGGCCTCGATGCCCAGCTCGTAGAGCTGGAGGAACTCTGCAGGGTCTGCCGTGCCGTCGTAGCGAGGATGCAGGTCTGGCTTGAACTTGCCGGGCCACGCGACGGTGCGCAGCTCGGTGGTGAAGGCGCGGCAGCCCGCTGTGGCCACAGGAGGCCTTGGAGGACGAAGGGCTTGGCCCTGCGGGTCCCCGTGCACCGTAGCTGGGTGCAGCGCGGGGTCTTGACGTGCTGGAGCAGGAGCGTGGTCGGGACGAGCCGGAGCAGAGAGCGCTCGGGCAGCTTCTCGAGGGCGAGGGACCTCTTGGCAGCTCTGCTCCTGCCGCGCTGGTTCCTGACGGGGCGGGTTCCGCCCAGGGGCCGCACGCCTTGGAGCCAGGGCGCCTTCTTGAGGGGAAGGCGGCTGAGGCGCCCCAGGAGCTTCATTGCCCGCGCATGGCGGGGCGCGGTGCAGCGAGAAAGATGGCGTGGGGGAGCCCCCAGCGGCGCGGACGAGTTCGGCGACTCGGACGAGCCATTCTTCGTAGACATTGTCGACTGGGCGGTAGCGCAGGAGCTCGTTTGCCGCGATGAGCGCAGCTCGAGCCTCCATGGCTGCGCGGGGCGCGAGGGATGAAGAACCAGCGGGGGTGAGCGAGGGCGTAGCGGTGCAGCCATCTCGCCTCATGGACGGGTGCTAGGACGATGCTTGCTGCTCGTTCCCCGCCGGGCCGGTGGCGGCGTTGACAGCAGGCGACGGGGAACAACGAGGGCGCCCGCCGACGGGAGCCGGCTGGGCGACGTGGGAAGCGAGGGCGGCTTGGCGCTCGGCGCGAACCCGGCGTGCGTCAGACATGGACGCGATGGTCGGAAAAGAACAGGGCGACGGAAGACGAATTCCGGAGCACCCCTATCTGGCGCGCCAGATGTCGGATTTAGGGTTACGGCAGACCCTTGAGGTTCGAACACTGGGGTGCGCGCGGAGGTTTCGCCTTCTACCTACCTGTTCCTCATCGAATCGCTAAGATCTAAACTACAAGAAGAACAACGCAAGAGACACAGGGTTTATACTGGTTCAAGCCACCATTGTGGTGTAATACCCTACTCCAGTGTGTGGCGTGGTGGATTGCCTCTTGGGCTGATGATGAACAATACAAGGAAGAACAGCCTCGCAAGGGTCTGCTCTTGTGGTGGTGTTGTCCCTTTGGAGGGGTTGATTCTAGATGCCTATCTTATCTCCAGATTCCTATCCAGATCCCTCTACCCTATGGGTGGCTAGTCCTATTTATAGGCGAAGGCCCTGGGCCTCTTCCCAAATATTGCGCGGGAAGGGCGCCAACAATTGGCCAATTTGAAAGGGAACATCTAGTACACTTATCCTGACTAAAGTTGGTCCTCGCCTGTCAAAGGCTCTGGTGGTGACGCCGACTTGGGCTCCACGGTGACCTCCATCCTGCCGTTGGACTGGTCTTGGTCTTGTTGCACCGAAATGGATGCCTTTGCTTGATGCTCTCGCCTGCGCTTGCTCCCCTTGCACCAAAGAGGAAAGAAGGACACTGCGCGGCTGGCGCCCGACCGGCGCCCTTGGTCGTCATGGCTTGCGTCATGGGCACCTCGCGAGGTACCCCGCCTTGAACTCTCCGCCTCCTCGTGAGCTAGCCTGACGAGGCCGTGCCTGAGGAAGCTCCTTGTCGTCCACCCCACGAGGCTTAGCCCCTCGCGAGGGTCTTGAGCTTGTGTTGATGAAGATGGGCCGTGCTGGGCCCCCTTTGAGCCACGCCGCAGGCCGTAGGCAGGCAAGTCTGGGGACCCCCGTTCCCAGAACGCTGACACCGTGTGCGATGTTTCATGTTCCCAATCCCGCCTGCATCCCTAGAAAATATCTGCCCGCCTCGAGGGTTTTTCTGTTTCATAACACACGGTTGTTATCTTCAGACCGTGTGCGATGTTTCTTGTTCCCAATCCCGCCCACCCATAGTAAATATCTACCCGCCTCGAGGGTTTTTCTATTTCATAACACACAGTTGTTAGCTCCGGACCATGTGCGATGCACCATCATCAAAAATTTCAATAGCCCCGCATTTCACTTCCGCGTTTGACTCCTGCGTAGTAAAATTTTTAGTACCCGC
>NC_041391.1:533489465-533547843 GCF_002162155.2 Triticum dicoccoides | reverse complement strand
ATCTCCATTGTCAACATCTGCCGGTTTGCCCATGCAGCTTACCCACCGATCTCCATACCCAGGCCGCCCTGAGTTTCTTAGATGACGCCTGCCAAATGCCCCCTTTCCCACAGATCCCCATCCCCTTCCCGATCCCCATACCCCACTCTAGAGTGTTGCAGCCTAAGCCCCGCTACGCTTCCCGTGGAGCTCGAGGAGCGACTGGCCCAAAAGAGGTGTATTGTGGTTTCTTCGCCCGATGTTGCCGAGGAAGTTGACGACCATTACTGTTCGCAGACACTCAATCAACGGGCTAGACTATGCGAGTATGTCGCGGATGCCGACTACGGCATCTAGGTCATCGACATCGACGTCCTGAGGCGGGCTATGTCACAGATTAAGTGGCCCACCCCCAACCCCTCGGGTTCAATCGCCGTTGATCTCATCCATGCCCCGCCGCTGATCTCCTCTGCCTCGCTGTCAAGAATTTGCCATCCTACATCGCCATCGAGCCCCTTTTGTCATTTCTGAAGGACACGTTATGCAACGTTGGCTTGGGATCCACAGCTTCCAAGTCAGACCTCATCGACGGCGACCACGAGGAGGGAACCCTTTTTGTCTCTTCCAAGGGGAAAGAGCCCGTCTGCGACATTAGGGAGGGCACCCTACAGCCGTGCTCTTCAAAGGGGAAGGAGGCCATCTGCGACAACATGGAGCGTATCCGGGGTCTGTGCTCTTCCCACGGGAACAAGCCCATCTATGAAAAGTGAGGAAACCCATGATTTGTTTTGTCGCGCCTCTTCACAGGGGGAAACCCATGATTTGTTTTGTCGAGTCCCTTTTGTAGTGTAGTGAGAATATGTCCAGTTTTAATTGCTATATCTAGTTGTTTGTAGTAAGCCTTGTTTATTTCAGTTGTTCACAATGTGATGCTCTATATGTGCAATTATTTACTATGTAGTAAATTTCATCAATCTAGTTTTAAAAATACCGATAGGAATGCATATAATTGCTTGTTGTTAAGCCTGTTATAGCTAGCATATGCCTCTTTTAAAGTTTTTTGATTGTTTTGTTGTTTGTAGTTAGCATATGTCCAACTTCAAATGCTATCTTTGGTTGTTCGTAGTATGCCTTATTTATTCCAGTTATTCACAACGTGATGTTCTATATGTGCAAGTATGAACTGTGCAGTTCAATTTCATCAGTACCAGTTTCAACAATACCACTATGAATGACTACATTTGGTTGCTGCATCTTGTAGTTAACACGCCTTTCCATTTTTATTTAACAATAACCAATGTACTTAGACCGGCACGATACCAGTTTCAATGACTATGTTTTCTTGTTGTTAAATGTTAGGCCCGTTGCAGTTAACACACTTTTCCACTTGTTTTGCTTTACTAGCGTGCTTAAACCTGCACACTGAAGCTATCTTTTGGAGATTATTTTGTCTGACATGGATAATTTTAGTTGATGTTTAGCCTGTTGTGCTTAACATGCTTCTCGATGTACCTACACAGGACAATTCTGGGAACGACTGTTGTTTTCCATCGAGGTTAGTTTCATCCCATGGCTTATATATGCTCACTGTTCAGGATATCGGTAGCTGGTACCATACAGGCCGGGGGCTGATAAGGGACTAATCGGTGAATCAGACTTTAACTGAATATATCTGTAACCCATTTATCGTTAGGTTAACTAGGGCCATATGTAATATATATGAGGCTACATATCAACATGCACTATACTTAATGTCTACATATGCATTCCTAGGCTACATAGCAAAAAGGAAGAGTGCTACCTTAATGTTCTGATGATGTCTAGATATACGTAGAAGAGCAGCAACAACAACAACAACACAACCCTGTTTGGATACTCAACTTAGCTAGAGGTTAGAGTTAGTTTCTAGCTCATGACTAACCCTGAACTAACTCCATCCAAAGAGGTGTTTGGATGACAGGGTTAGATACTTAGATTGACAATAAATGCACTAGGAGAACTAGCTCCAATTAGCACCTCTTGGGTTGGATAGTTATTTTGGGTGGGTTATAGATGAACCTAGCTCAAACTAGCCCTGATGTTTAGATATACTTTAGGGCTATTTGGGCCCAAACTAGCTCAAACTAACTCTAACGCATGGATACGACAGCAGTTAAACAGATAATTTGTAAGAATGCAATAAACTCCTTTCGGCTCATAATATAAGATGTTAATTCATCTAATATGTGAGTATATTGGATGTTATAAGATATTATATAAGAGTGTTGTACTACATCATTGTGCAATTGGTGTTTAGATTCTAATATTTACTTGGTGCTTTTAGGTACATATGTCATTGGTAAAGATCCGCACTTCGACCCTTTCTGCGTATGGGGAAATGAGATATCGATGAACCAGCATCAAGTGAGGAAGATGATAAAGATTGTTAGTAAAATGGGTCAAAGGATGGCAATTAAACTATTTGTTTACACTTTATCCAATACAACAGCGAACTACAGGATGGTAAGTGAGAACTCTGCAACCTTCTTTTTACTGCCCATAATGAGTTGTGTTAGATGACAATGTCGGAATCTTTTTTCCTTTGCAGTGGTTCCCAAAGCAGTTTACTCAAGATTACCTCTCAAACTACATGATTGGTGGGCATGCAAAGGTTAAATTATTTCTACTAGAACACGATGATTATCTAGATGTTTTCATGAAGACCGTGAAGGATGGGCGGTCGACCATCACAAGGGGTTGGACTAGAGTCGAGCATGCCTTCTGCATGGAGGAGGGCACACTATGGGCATTTCGCTTCACCTTGTTTAGCAACCACAATGTATTTCGCCTCTTTCTTTACCATTTTTAATAGTACAAGTATACAACTGTGGTTCATCATTCTTTATTTGGTTCTTATGTAATTCTTGATATATACCTATGAATCAAATAATGCATTGGTTGTCTAAACCTGATGGATATGAATAAAGCTATAGCGTACATTCAAATTCAAATTCAAATTCAAATCCGGTACAATTTGATATAGCAGCAATTAAATTACAGCAAAATTATGCTCTCCAGGTCGTTACGCCACACATTGGTAAAACACAAACATTTGCGATATACACCATAATCCGAGATGGTTCACAGAGAGGAAACGTGTGCAAGCGTGCACACAGTTGTCATTTGCAAAGAGTGTGCGATGTCACACAATATCACAAACGGTGCGGGAAAACTAAACGTTTGTGATAGTTGCCTTATCGTACATGATTCACAACCATGAACTATTTTTGATGAAGTACACATCGTAAACGTTGCACCACAGAATAGCGTGTGCGATAGTAGTCATGTACGACAATGTTATGACGGTCCGACGTTTCATAATCCTATCCGACACCCGTACGACGATTAGCTAATCTTCTTAATTAGTTATCGCATATGGTTTGGGAATGCTTACCATACATGTTCTATAATAGTGAACCATTTGTTATGGGCCGCGCATCATAAACATAGCACCACAGAATACCGACTGCGATGGCAATGCGAGCACAAACGAGTAGGAGTATTGTATAAGCATCTAGGCTCCCTATCCCCGACGGTTTATGGGTCGTGTGGGAAGGACCCCCCTATCGCCCACACTCACTTGGCGACGGTTCTAATGCCGTCACGGAAAGGGGTTAAAAACCGTTTGTATAGCACCAACGCATACCAGTGATACTTGCATAAAAATTTCTCTAGATCATCTCTATCCTTACAAGCAAGGATATCTCTAGTTGCCTCCTCACTCATAATATAACCTTCTGGTGCCTTTGGAAATTCATATCTAGGAGGACTAGCTCTAGTAGGTGTTTCAAGATTTTCAGTTTTAAGTTCATCATCAGATTCAACAATATCATGCTGTCTTACTCAAGCAATTTGTTCATCAAGAAATTCACCTAATGGCACATCATCATCAAGCAAGGTACTAGCATCATCATCAGTAGAATCCATAGCAGAAGTAGCATCATCAATAACTTGCGACATATCAGAATTAATAGCATGTTGTGGTGTTGCAAGTTTACTTATAACAGAAGGTGAATCTAAAGCGGAGCTAGATGGCAGTTCCTTACCTCCCCTCGTCTTTGAGGGAAAAATCTTAGTCTTAGCATCCTTCAGATTCTTCATAATTATAATATGATATTAATCCCAAGTGACTCAACAAATATAGCTATGCTCCCCGGCAACAGCACCGGAAAAAGGTCTTGATAAGCCACAAGTATAGGGGATCGCAACAGTTTTTGAGGGTAGAGTATTCAACCCAAATTTATAGATTCGACACAAGGGGAGCCAAAAAATATTTGAAGGTATTAGCAGCTGAGTTGTCAATTTAACCACACCTGGAGATTAATTATCTGCAGCAAAGTGATTAGTAGCACAGTAATATAATAGTTTTGATGATAGCAGCAGTAGCAACCGCAATGGTAACAGTGATAGCAGTGATTTTGTAGCAGTAACTGTTGTGGAATTATCACGACAGATGTCCTAGTGTGAGGACTTAGTCGTGGAGCCATCGCAACTAGGTTAGCTTAAAGGGATTAAACGGGACAAAGGACACAAGAGTTTATACTTGTTCGGACCCTTGCGGTGAAGGTAAAGGCCTAATCCAGTTTGAGGTGGTATTGCTTATGTCTCGATTACCAGGGAGCGATTCTGCTTGACCTAGCTTTCGATCTCTTCTTTCTTGCCCTAACTCGCTGCCGGGTCGTCCCTTTATATACACAAGTTAACGCCTGGCGGCTTACAGAGTCCCAGCCGGCTCATAGACTACGTGTCCAACTTGGTGATCAACTACGCCTGCCTTATCATACAAGTTTATCCTTATGGAGGTTCATCCTTCTAGGTCCTAAGTCGTCTTTGGGTCTTGGGCCGTCAGAGGGCTTCTCATGACCCGCCCTCTTCATGGGTTATCACTAGTTGTATGACCCGACCCCTCCTGGGTGGTTCATACCTACTAGATATATCCCCAACATTAGGCCCCATGTTGATTTCAAGTTGTTCATATCAATCTTCACCTCTTGAACTATAAACCTGCACCACCTGTTGTAACCCGCCATGACGTCAGCTCTTGGAATCCTCTTAAATCGCCATGACGTCATTTTACCTTAACCGTGCCCTAGGCTCGAAGCATCTTAACTGATCCTTATCTTAATAAACATCCCGAGAATTGAGGCGTTTCTATAGCCATGCGACAATTTTGGTCTCCTCGATTCCCGTGCATGCCTTATGCTCGCCTCCCTTATAAATAGGTATGAGGGTCTCCCTCATTCTTTCCCCCTGCTTCCTTCTTCGTCTTCCTCCTCTTCTCAGCCGCTCAGGTGCTCGTGCTCCGCTGTCGTGACCTCCAGCTGCTGCACCAACTCCGGCCGCCGCATCACCCTAACCGGACCAGATAGTTCCAGTGTGCCTCTGCCGATCCTCATCACCTGTAAGCGCGCCTCCCTCTTCTTCCTCGGATCTCTTTTTAGGGTTTCCACTGCTCATCGGTGTTCTTACTGTTCTTCCTCATCCTCTTTAGTTCTTTGTAGTTTCTAATCTGAATAGGCTATAGGTCTTGTGCGGAAGTAATTTTGTCACCATTTTTGCTATTAAAGTAGTATCACCCTTGCAAAGAATCATACTGGCGCATCTAGGTTTTTCCACTACCGCCACCTTTGGCTTTATTTTCACTGATTTTCCTGAGCTATCACAGATCTTAATTTATAACCAGCTTGCAAAACCTGTTTGTCTGCCCCTTAGCAGAATCTTTCAGCTGATAGATTTAAACCTGAAACCGCCATGGCGGCTTACAACATAAACCATGATCCTCCATATTACATTAGGCCCCGGGTAAGCCGCCATTATCTGCTTAGGTTCATAACCCGGCCATCTTTCAATTTGAACCAAACTAACTTTGTCTAAACTGATTCTTCATAATTTATCCTTGCATTGCAGCTTGAGACCACCACATGTAGCTTGCTATATACCTGTCGGTTTAATTTTTATTCACTCTACTATAGGCCTTGCATTCAATCATGACCAAAACAGTCACCTCTTGTGATTGGGTCCCCTACATCGTCACCGAAGCTATGCTTGAAGACTATGTGAAGATTGTTTTTTTGCCGGCCAAGGATGTCATTCATTGGCGTGCTCCTAACCCGGAAGAAGCCAAACCTCAGCCGCAAGCCGACGAAGTTATTGTTTTCATAGATCACATGAACCGGGGCTTCTCACCGCCCGGGTCAAAATTCTTCCGTGATGTCCTACACTTCATGCAACTTCACCCTCAAGATATCGGGCCCAATTCCATTTCCAACATCTGCAACTTCTAGGTCTTCTGTGAAGTATACCTTCAGGAAGAACCTAGTGTCGATCTTTTCAGAGAATATTTTTATATGATCAGCCAGAATGAGTTTACTGACGGCCCCAGTCAAGAACTCGGAGGAATTTCAATTCAGCATCGCAGAGACGTTATTTTTCCTTATGCTTCACTCCCAAGTCATCCCAAAGACTCGAAACAAACCTGGTTTTACTGCAAGGACACTTCTCCGGCTGATGAGAATCCTTTGCCTGGCTTCCGTGATCAACGGCTCAGCCCAAAGCATCCCCTTCCTAGTCGACTCGGCACTGCTGAACAGGCCAAGCTGATGCCCACATTTTCCAAGGTTAGGGCTTTACTGGGCAATGGACTAACCAGAATCGACCTGGTTTGGTGTTGGGTAGCCTGGAGAATCATAATGTTAAGCCGCCGACCCGGCTTAATGTTCTTATACACTGGTGACACCAAAGACCCGCTTCGCTACAACTCCAAGCGCCTGACTGATAAAGCTATCAATGAAATGACCAAGACTCTTCTCAATGAGTCATTGGAAAACTGTAGTAGAGTGGGTCTGAATCCATTCTGCGTCCTTAACCCTGCACCAGAGGTATGCTATTCCAGCTTACATTCCTGTTGATTTGCCACTCATAAACCTGAACAGTCTGACTATCATAAACCCTTTCAAGCTGGGTCCACTTTCTAGGACAAGAGATATGATGAAAAAGCCACCAAGAAGACCAGATCCAAGAATAGAGCAATGAAGAGAAGCAAAAAGACGTCCACTGTTGCTGAGGCGTTTAACGTGGATGATTCTGAAGAGTCGGAGGGAGATCTTGATTCCCTTGTCTCCTTTTTCATTGACCTTATTGATAGTGATTACTATCAGGACGATGCTGAGAGCAGCCAGGCAGTTGATGTCGAGGTAACAATTATTTCCTCCGACTCAGAGCCTTTGCCAAGACAGAAATCCGATGCGTGATCCGGAAAGTAAGGTTTTCTAACCCTTTAGCTCACATGGATCCCAACTTTATTTTGAAGCAATAACAATATGAGAGTCGGCGCCAAACCCGGAACAGTGGAGGTGGAGAACTTTCCTCCAGTTTACCCAACACACCAGCTCCACGCAAACGGCGAAATGAGGTAAAAGCCCAACACTTGTTTACTTTAACCTGTGTATTTACCCAGTCAACACTTCATGCCTCCGGCTTAACTTTCCAGGGGGTCTCTCACTCTTTGTCTGGCGACTCATCACAAACTCAACTTCCCCCTTTCAAAACCGCCCCTGGGTATCAACTTAAACTTGTGTCTCTTTCGACATCTTTAAGCTCATACTGACTTTCTTAATCTTTGTGTAGTGGGAAAGCAAAGCCTAGCAAGAAGGCCAGGACCAACAAGCCCTCCGAAGACCCCAAACCTCGTTAGCCGGAGAAGCAGGCACCAATCTCAGAGACCTCTGTACAACAACCGGATAATCCTGCTGATGACCCGCCACCAGAAAACCGTGGCACCTCTGTTGATCCCGTGGTTCCTGAGCCGGAGATTGCTAAACCATCCAGCCCAACTAGACCTCTTAAGCCGGATATTGAGGAAGTTGTGATCATTGGCTCTGGTTTCCAAGAACCAGGAAATCCTGTAGCTCTGGCAAAGCATTCTGCCAAGGAAGAGATGGTTGAATGGCGCAAGGTCAAATTTGACATGGCAAACTACTCTCATCTGAGTTGTAGTGAAATCTTCTCTGGCTTTTTGAACCAAGTACACAGCAGCTGAGACCTAGAGATTGACATGGTCAAGCACATGCATCAGAAATATGAGGTATTTAATTCATGCTCTCATATGAGATACATTCCTGTAGCCCCCAAGTCTACTGGATATGATAGGATAAAATATATTGTAGACTTGTTAGATATCTTTAGTGTTGTGAGTCAAATCTTGTAGCCCCCAAGGGCCGTCTTACACTATTAAGTTTAGCCGGGACTTATCAACTGATAAAAAATCCATGTAAATTTAGCCTTACCAGCCGGATGATAAACCGGGGTTACTGCTTCATAAATTGAACTTGGCATCCATTAGCCCCCAAGTGCCAAGTGCTATTGCTTGCAAAGGACTTGGGACTTAAAAAGATAGATAACTTTATGAAGAAACTTTCTACACCCATTAGCCCCCAAGTGCCAAGTGCTATTGCTTGCAAAGGGCTTGGGACTTAAAAATATATATTATAACATAACTCATCACACTTGCTTTGACTTGTCTCAGGAGGCTTCCAGTCAATTTCAATCCCAGCCGACTGACTTGAAATCCCGGCTTGAAGCACAAGAAGCTGAGGCCCGGAAGGCTGACGCCAAGTTAAAATTTAGCTTGGATGAAACTGAGAAGCTCAAAACAGATTTTAACACTGAGAAAATCGCCTGGGCTGAAGAAAAGGCCGCTTTAATCAAAAGGGCTGAGAAAGTTGAGGCCTCATTGGAAGAGGTCACTACCAATTTCACCAGTTTACAACAGCATGTCAATCAAATGACCTTTGCCATCTTTGGTAAGACTATGTTACATCTCAAGAATTTTTACTTCTTGAATTATGAATTGCCTATTAACTCAATCATAACTCCCATGCAGGCCCCAGGAGTAGCAACCTTGGGAAAGAAACTTTAATAAAGCTCAAGGCGGTTTACACCTTGGTGGAGCAACTGTATACTGGAGCTCAACGCACTATCGCTGCCATCTCCCCAAGCAAGCAGACACCGTCTCTTCTCAGCCATGTGCTAAGCAGTCTCTCTGTTTTACCAGCCCGAATTGAAGGGAATAAGCGGTCCGCTGCTAGAGTCGATGCCCTTACGGCTTTAAGCCGGGCTAAGGTGTGGCAGTCGGAATTAAACCCGGCTGAGCTAGCCACAGGCTGCCCCGGTTTCAAAGAATACGGGTCTGCTTTTTACAAGAAAGACTTTGCTGCCTGTGTAAAAGCGGTGCGTCCTCTGGCGAGTCTACTTGCTGAAGAAATGAATCTGTCCAAATACTCGACGGCTTATACCGCAGAAAATCAAAAGATGCCCACGCCGGCTTATAAAGTTGCAGATCTTATCCCTCCAATCCGTAAGCATACCTTCGCCCGGACATTGATCTGTCTGAACTTATTGATGAAGATGCTGAATTTCAAGCTTTGACTAGTATCGATTGGTCATCACCTGACTTCTAGACGGTGGATGAAGAAGAAGAACTGGCGCGGGATGACCCGGAAGCTTCAAACCGCTAGGGCCAGGAGAACTGATCAGCAGGGCGGTTCTTGACTTGCACTTTTCCGGAACTTTGAAAAACACTTTATCCATTTGGGCCTTGCTGAGCCATGTAATAGGCTAGTGAAACACTGATCTGTCGTGCCATCGTGCATGTTTTTCTTTGCATAATACTACTAATTCATCATTGGGAAATCCATCCCTTATGCTTAATAGTATGATCAACTATGCCGATCTGACTTATCATTTTTCCCGTATAAACAGAGAACAAGTGCCCTAGCAGTTTACCCCAAGACGGGTCATAACACCCATATATATATAACCACTAAGGACTAATCAACCCATATCAGGGCCGGTTTATAAAAAACCTTATGCAATAAAATAAATATCTTACCTTTGATATTTGTTCCTCCCGCCGACTTATCATAAGTCATGTGTAAAGGCAATAGCCCATAGAAACATAGTTTTGTTCCATACATGTACACTACAAGTTTATAACACCGCATGCGTCAATGGGTAATATCCCTAAACTTGAGCAGAAAGCTCAAAGCATATGATGATCGTTTCCTGGCGACTTATAATCCACAGCCAGGCTGGGTTAAAAAACCCAACAATGCTCAAATATGAGACATAGACAAGGCTGCTTGGCCCAGCTTGTAACAACCATACGGTAAGAAAAAGGAAGTGATATAAATCCAGAATGGAAAAGAAATCCAAAAAATACGAGGCTTTTACAGGCCGCCAAGCCAAAATTTTCTTCTTCAATGAAACTAACATGATAGCTGTTGGAGTATCCGCGCTTTCTGTGAGCCGGCTTTCACATGACCCAATCGACATTTTCACCTGGATAAGTTCAGGGTCTTTAAAATCTTAACTTATCAAGAGTATGGCGGGGTTGGAATAGCATCGTGCAAAACAGGTCGGTTTAACCAAATTTCAAAGAAGGCAGCTTATCAGCCTGAGCTTCTCCTTGCATTCTGTAGTCCGGCTCTTTCATGACTCAATCAATGTCTTAACCCTTAACAAGTTCAGGGTCTCTTTAAAAGATTGACTTGTTAAGCAGAGGGTGGGTCATCCAGGATTATCTGGTCAAAGAGCACCTTGGATACAGGTCAGATAACCCGGATTTTTGGTGAATACACCTAGCATCCATGCCTATCAAGAGGGTAATTTCAGTTGTGTTCTTTGAACAAGAAGCCCCCAAGTGATATATTTCTGAGCTATGCTCAGCGGGTACCTATGTTTGAGTTGTGTTGTCCATCCAACTACCTTTGGTCCCTGTAATTTGGGCGTCAAGCCTCTTTAAGTAAGATGATAATAAAGACTCAATTTCAAAGAAGTAAAACATTAGAGGCCCTGAATTATCAGGCATGCCGGCTTTATTATATTCATCAAATATATACATTTTCAAAAATATGTACATCACAAGAGCCGGTGGCTCAGGTGTAATAAGGCCGAAGATGGGCAATATTCCACGGCCGGCGGGTCTCCTCCTCCGATGTGCGTGAGTCCTTTTGGTCTCGAACATCGATAAGGTAGTATGACCCATTGTTCAGATTCTTGCTGACCACAAAGGGCCCTTCCCGAGGTGGGGATAGCTTGTGCATATCAGTTTGATCCTGGATAAGCTGGAGCACCAAATCACCTTCTTGAAAGGTTCTGGTCTTAACCCGGCGGCTGTGATAACGACGCAGATCTTGTTGGTAAATCACCGAACGAGCCGCCGCAAGGTCACGCTCCTCATCTAATAGATCAAGTGTATCCTGACGTGCTTTTTCATTATCAGCTTCAATGTACGCCGCCACATGGGGCGAGTCATGACAGATGTCACTAGGGAGAACCACCTCTGCTCCATAAACCATGAAGAAAGGTGTGTAAGCCGTAGATCTGTTGGGGGTAGTATTGATGCTCCATAACACAGAGGGTAATTCCTCTACCCAACAACCTGGCGTCCTCTGCAAAGGAACGATAAGTTCTGGCTTGATGCCTCTCAAAATTTCTTGGTTGGCTCTCTCAGCTTGACCATTGGATTGGGGGTGAGCCACTGAGGATACATCAAGTCGAATATGCTCACGTTGAATAAACTCTTTCATAGCACCCTTGGACAGATTAGTGCCATTATCAGTTATAATGCTGTGGGGAAAACCAAAGCGGAAAATCACCTTTTTGATGAACTGAACCGCTGTTGCCGCATCACACTTACTGACCGGCTCTGCTTCAACCCACTTTGTGAATTTATCAACTGCCACCAAAAGGTGGTCTTCTTATCCTTGGACCTTTTGAAAGGCCCAACCATATCAAGCCCCCAAACTACAAATGGCCAAGTAACTAGAATCATCCTCAATTCTTGAGCCAGCACATGAGCTCGCTATGAAAATTTCTGACAACCATCACATTTACTGACCAAATCCTCTGCATCAGCATGAGCCGCCAGCCAATAAAATCCATGACAAAAAGCTTTAGCCATGAGAGATTTAGAGCCGACATGATGATCACAATCTCCTTCATGAATCTGGTGAAGAATTTCACGACCCTCTCCAGGAGAGACACAATGTTGAAACGCCCTAGTAACACTGCAATGGTGTAACTCTCCTTGACAATTGTCATCGATTTAGACCGTCTGGTTATCTGTCTGGCCAAGGTTTCATCCTCAGGTAACTCGCCTTGGGTCATATAAGCCAAATATGGAACTGTCCAATCAGGAATAGCGTGAAGAGCCGCCACCAATTGTGCTTCCGGGTCAGGAATAGCAAGATCTTCCTCTGTACGCAATTTAATTGAGGGGTTATGCAGAATATCCAAGAAAGTGTTAGGTGGTATCGGCTTACGCTGGGACCCAACCGGCTCAAGGCATCAGCCACCTCATTTTTCCTGCGATCAATATGTTCCACTTGATAACCCTTGAAGTGCCCAGCAATAGCATCAACCTCGCGGCGATAAGCCGCCATGAGTGGATCCTTAGAATCCCATTTGCTCGAAACTTGCTGAGCCACTAAGTCTGAGTCGTCGAAACATCTCACCCGACTTAAATTCATCTCCTTATCCATCCGAAGACCATGGAGCAAGGCTTCATACTCAGCTGCATTGTTAGTACAAGGAAACATCAACCTTAAAACATAACAAAACTTGTCACCTCGAGGGGAAGCTAAGTCAACGCCAGCCCCTGAGCCCTCCAATTGCCTGGAACCATCAAAGTGAATAGTCCAATATGTGTTATCTAGCTTCTCTTCAGGCATCTGCAGCTTTGTCCAGTCATTGATGAAATCCACAAGTGCTTGGGATTTTATGGCCATGCGAGGCATATATTTCAAACCATGAGGTCCAAGCTCAATAGCCCACTTGGATACTCTACGTGTGGCTTCTCTGTTTTGAATAATATCCCCTAAAGGGGAAGAACTAACCACAGTGATAGGATGACCGAAGAAATACTGCTTGAGCTTTCGACTAGCCATGAACACCCCATAAACAAGCTTCTGCCAATGCGGATATCTCTGCTTGGTTTCAATAAGCACTTCACTGATGTAATAGACCAGCCTCTGAACTGGATATTCCTTGCCTGCTTCCTTCCTTTCCACCACAATAGCTACGCTGACAGACCGGGCATTAGCAGCCATGTATAATAGCAATGACTCTTTATCAATAGGAGCATCAAGAACCAGCGGCTCAGCCAGCTGTTTCTTTAAGGCTTCAAACGCCTCATTAGCAGCATCACTCCAAACGAAATTATCTGTCTTTTTCATCATCTGATACAAAAGGGATAGCCTTCTCTCTCAACCGGCTTATGAACCGGCTTAAAGCTGCAATACGACCTGCCAAACTCTGAACATCATTGACACACGCTGGCTTAGCCAGGGAAGTAATAGCCTTAATTTTTTCTGGGTTAGCTTCAATACCCCGTTGAGAAACCAGAAAGCCGAAAAGCTTGCCATCTGGCACACCAAAAACACACTTGGTTGGGTTAAGCATCATTTTATAGACCCGAAGATTGTCAAAGGTCTCCTTCAAATAATCTATCAAAGTTTCCTTCTTTTTGGATTTCACCACAATATCATCCACATAAGCATGAACATTGCGCCTGCCGTGGAATTGTCAAGTCAGATGTCCTCGTGAAAGGACTTAGTTGTGGAGCCATTGCAACTAGGAATCTTAAAGGGGTTAATCGGGACAAAGGACATGAGGATTATACTGGTTTGGCCCCTTACTGTGAAGGTAAAAGCCTACGATCCAATTTTGAGTAGGATTGCTTATGTCTTGATGACCAGGGAGCGAATCGCTTGACATAGCTCTCGATTGGATGTTACTTGCCCTGAACCGCCACTGGGTCGTCCCTTTATATACAGGGGTCGACGCCCAGCGGCTCATGGAGTCCCGACCGGCTCATAAACAACGTCCGGCTCGGTCTCTCTCTATTCTTTCCTTACAATACAAGTTACATACATATGGCGGTTTATCTCTATGGGCCTTGAACCGCCTTTGGGCTTAGGCCCTTAACTGAACCGCCATTTTCAAGTGTCTTATTGGGCTTCATGTCTTGACTCGCCATAGGTGTAACCCGGCGCCTCATGGGTGGGTCATACCTAATAGTTATATCCCCAACATTAGGCCCCAGATTGATTTGAATGGGTTCATGTCAATCTTCAATACTTAGAAAAAATCTTCAGCTCTTGTCCGTGCAGAAATTTCATAACCCACCATGACGTCATCCTCCGATCTTGGGATAACCCGCCATGACATCATCTGCCATCAATTTATACTTTGTCCAATAGATCTCAACGGATCCTTATCTTTATGACCATCCCGAAAATCGAGGCGTCTGAGTAGTTGGATAACCATTCTTTCTGCCTCCTCTTTTTTCGCGCCTGTTTACCACCTTTTCCTTATAAATAGGCATGACTAGGTCTCTTCTCATTCTCCCCTTTCCTCATCTTCTTCCTCTCGCACTCTACTGCTTCTCAAGCTCCGTCGGCGCTGCTGCGCACCTCATCTTCGTCGACCTTGGACGCTGCATCGACCTGAATCCGTCCAGAGAACGGCGGTGAGCCTCCGTAGTAGCCCTGCAGCTGTAAGTCTTCTTCTTCCCATGCTTCAGATCGGCATTAGGGTTTGTAAGTTCTTTCTGCGTTCTTCATTGTTCATCTTGGTTTCTTCGTAGCCTCACCACTTCAGCCACCTTTGATCCAAAAAGAGTATAAAACTTATGTGATAGCTGTTTCACATTCATTTTTGATACTAGCAGATCCGTTTATCTTGCAACGAGGCCTCATTAGGACTGATGAACTCATCTATACTTGCTTTTTACATCTAGAATATTTTCTTTTCCTGAACATCATTTGATCCAAAATTATTGTCGCGGCCTGTGAAACTTGTTTGTGCAACACTTAGTAAAAAACCTGCACTTGTTAGATCCACATAGCCATGGCGGTTCAAACCACCAGACCACATTGCAATGTTCAATAGATAATGTCAAATACTCATGGTGGCTTAAATAACCTGTTTACCCACGGCGGTTTAAAGAACCTGACATAGTAATATACCATTAGGCCCCTTTGTAAGCCACCATCTTGAATATGTACTGTAATGTTTCCCTCCGACTCTAAATTTGAACCAGAAATCTTTACTCTTTCTTAGGCTTTCATCACAATGCCGCCTAAGCCGCCTACTTCGTGCAACTGGGTCAAATCCATTGTCACAGACAACACACTTGATGACTTTGTGAAGACTGGTTACCTTCCCAAGAAGGAAGTTATGTCTTATCATGCTCCCGATCCAACAGAAGAGAAGCCTCGGCCCAAAGCGGGGGAAGTTATTGTTTTTACTGATCATATGAACCAGGGTTTCTCACCATCCGTCTCAAAATTCTTTAGGGACATCCTACACTTCTTTGATCTCCGTCCTCAAGACATCGGACCAAATTCTGTGTCTAACATTTGCAATTTCCAAGTGTTCAGCGAAGTATATCTTGGAGAAGAACCCAATATGCTACTCTTCAGAGAGTTATTATATTTGAACCTCCAAAATGAATGTGCCAACGGACAAAGTTTGGAGCTTCGCGGCGTCTCAATCCAGTGTCGGAGAGACGTCATTTTTCCCTATGCCAATCCACCAAGTCATCCCGAAGACTGGAACCAAACATGGTTCTACTGCCAATAAACTTCTCCGGCTGATGAGAATCCTCTGCCCGGGTTTCGCGCTCTTCATCTTGATTCCAACCATCCACTTCCTAACAAGATAAGAGCCGCCGAACGCAAGATGCTTCCCCCACCCTAGCTAAGATCAAGGCTCTTCTCGGGAACGGGCTAAATGGCATTGATTTAGTCCGGGTTTGGCTCGCCTGGCGGATCATTCCATTAAGCCGCCGCCCCGGTTTAATGTGCACCTATTCAGGCAAGAAAGATGATCCTCTGCGACACAGTTCTGACGACTTACCTGACGATCTCATCAATGACATGACCAAGTCGCTCTTAAACGAGAGCCTAGCAGATTGTGGCAAGATAGGCCTAAGCCCTTTATGCGAAGCTAACCCGGCTCCAGCGGTAAGTCGCCAAACTGAATAAATCATCTCCATCATTAACGTTTTCATCTGTACTCAACTTCTTCACCGACTTTCATAGGCTGATGATAAATTCTAGAAGGCGAAATATGATCATGAAGCCGCAAAGAAGGCCAGGAAGGCCAAGAGAGCCGCCAAGAAAGCCACTGTAAAGAAGAGGGGAAAGAAACCCAGCGCTTCCGAGTTACTTCAATTGGAGGACTCTTCTGAGTCGGAGGTAGCCCTTTACTCTCTTGGCTCATTTTTAATCACCTTATTGATATTGATTATGATCAGGAGGACACGGGCACGAGTCACAGGGTGCATGAAGAGGTAACTATTATTTCCTCTGACTTAGAGCCTTTGCCGAGACAAAAACTCCGATGGGTAACCCGGAAAGTAAGATTTTCACATCCCTTAGCTTATCAAGATCCTCAATTTATTTTGAAGCGACAGATTCATGAGAGCCGGAGGCAGACCCCGACCAACAAATACGCTGAACTCTCCTCCGGCTTACCAAACACACCACGGAAGCACCGGAACGAGGTCACCTCCGACTTAAATTTCTCTTATCCTTTGGCGAGTCTCACTCGTTAGCCACTGAACTCTTCTGACTCGAATTATCAAGAAACTTCACCTTCCTCCGGCGACTCAATGCAATCTAACTTGCCGGCTTTCAAAACTGCTCCAGGGTAATGATAACCTGCTTATACTGTGTTTATTTCAATTCATCGTACTTGCACTAATCTTTTAATCTTATGAAGTGGAAAAGCAAAGCCCAGCAAGAAGGCGAAGAAAGATAAGCCGGCCGATGAGCATGTCTTCAAAGAGCCGGAGCGTGGAACAGCCGCCACCGAAGCCTCTACTCATGAGCCACCACCTAAGCCAGCTCATGACGCGCCCACTCCAATTGCCGACCCAACTGCCGAGTGAGCCGCCGATGGCTCTAAAAACCCGGAAATCCCTAGCCCGGCCAGGACAGATGCTCCTCAAGACCCGGATGTCGACATCACAAAGACCGGTTACGTTGAATCGGGGAGGCCAACCGTACTGCCCAAATGTTCCACCAAGGAGGAGCATCTGGAACACCTCCGAGTCAAGCTTGATGTTGCTGATTATACTCATATAAGTATTGGGGAGGTTTTCTCTGGCTATCTGAGCCAAGTACATAGCAGCCGTGACGTTGAAATTAATATGGTGAAGCAGATGCACCAGAAGTTTGAGGTACAATCCTTTCTTTGTACTAATTTACCCTTGTTATGCCAGCCCCCAAGTCTATTGCTTATGATGAATATGTTGTAGACTTAGAAGCGAGCTTAATAACATTAGAAATATATAGGGACAAAATATGTAAGAATTCCGGCTTACGTTGTAGCGGCTTAAACAACATGTTTGATCCGGTCTTTAACATGTTTGATCAGAACAAGATACTTGTAAAATTGTTGACCAACAATATGCATTAGACCCCAAGTGCCAAGTTCTATTGCTTGCAAAGTACTTGGGACTTACTCTCATGAACCGCCATGTAGAAAAAAATTCTTCGGTAGACATTAGCCCCCAAGTGCCAAGTGTTGTTGCTTGCAAAAGGCTTGGGACTTGTAATATTAGATGCTATCAGTTATGATTTTTGACCCGATATTTGTACAGGCCACCACCAGTCAACTTGAATCAGAAATTTCTAACCTAAAGAGCCGCCTGGAATCACAAGAGATGGAAACCCAAAGAGCCAGCTCCAAGTTTGAACTCAGTGTATCTGAACAAGAGAAACTGAAAAAAGACTTTGAAGTGGAGAAAAAGGCCTGGGCTGACGAAAAGATTGCTTTGACCAATCGAGCTGAAAACGCAGAGGCGGCTCTTGAAGAAGCAACTGTCGAATTATCTAGCTTAAAATGCCATATATCTCAGATGATCTTAGCGATCTTTGGTAAGTCGCCCTGCAAGTGTTAAATACTTGAAACTTTCCAATGATCATATAAATTGTTACTAATGCACCTGACATTGTTATGCAGGCCCCAGGAGCTCCAATCTTAATCAGGATATGCTGATAAAGCTGAAGGTGGTGTATACGTTGGTAGAACAACTCTATACTGGGTCTCAGCATGCCTTAGCCACAGTGGCCTTGTCCAATGAAGTGCCCGCACTCCTGGTGGATGTGCTAAAGAAACTCTCTGTGCTACCCCAGCGTCTCACTGAACTTAGGCATTCGTCCGCTAGAGCCGGAGCAGTGAATGCCTTAAGCCGGGCCAAAGCTTGGCTACCGGAGTTAGACCTGGCCGACATCGTCATTGGTTATCCGATCCTTAAGGAGGATGGCACTCCCTTTGAACAGGAAGACTTTGCCACTTGTGTAAAGGAGGTACGTCCCGTGGCCACCCTGATAGCTGATGAAGTAGATCTCAGCAAGTACCAGCCGGGTTATGACAAAGAGAACCGGAGAATTCCAATGCCACATTATAAAGTGACCAGCCTGGCCCCCCCAATCCGTAAGCATACGTTCGCCCCTAAAGTTGACCCGGCCGGACTAATCGATGATGAAGCTGAATTTGAAGCTTTGAATGGCATTGACTGGTCATCATCAACCTTCCAGGAAAGGGAACAGGGCGAAGACGCGGAGAGGGCTGACCCGGACGCTTCAATCCAACAAGAAAGTTGATCCACCAGTGGCTTATCTTTGTAACCCGCTGAAAAACAATTTAATCCTTTGGACTTGGGGAGTCATGTAATAGGATAGGAAAAACATAGCTTCACTTTGTCGTGCCATCGGGCACATTTTGATGCCTTAACATTGTTTAAGCCGCCATCTTATATTTGCTCCCTTTTTATCATCTATATTCCTTGTGCATAAGAAGCCGTTAAATTTTCCTGCATAGGGAAATAGATCACAAAGACTCTTGGCGGCTGATCGCAAGGTGGGTCATATAACTCTCATCATGAAGATAAGAATCACAGATAAACCTATTATGAATTATAGCTGTTTGAATCATACTATTAATATCATACCTGTGACTTGAACTTTGAACTGCCGGTTTACATGACCCGCACAGTAAGAGTGGTAACTCAATCCTCAGAAGCCGCTTACTTCCAAGTACATGATATTTGTCATATGTTGGTGACTTATCGTTCCAAACTAAGCCGGTTTAAAGCTAAACTGCACTTATATTTAAATCTGAACAAGAAAAGTCTCAAGACAAACCAAAGATTGTTCTCAAAACACTTAAGTCAAATGGAGATAAAATAAAGCAAAGGCTTCTGATTCGAATACGATCAGTAAACCGTTCCTAAGGGGTTAAGCTAGGATTCCAATATGATCATCTAGCCCCCAGTGGCTTTGGCGTTGCGCCGATCAAGAGGGTACCGACATCTATGTTCTCTTGGGTTCGAATACGACCCATGTGTGAACATGAAGCCCCCAAATGACCTTGAGAGTTTTTTAATGACTCTGATTCGAATATGATCAAAGTCGGACCCAAAGAGGTTAAGTTGTGATTCGAATACGATCAAGAAGCCCTCTAGTGAGCTTGGCAGTGTGCCGATCAAAAGGGTACCGACAACTATGTTCTCTTTGGTTCGAATACGACCTATGTTTGAACAGGAAGCCCCGTAGTGATCATAAAGTTTTAACGACTAGATTTGAATATGATCATAAGCCGAACCAAGAAAGTTAAGCTAGATTCAAATATGATCAGCCCCCAGTTGGTCGTTTTTTGAAAAACAATGATGAAAACATACAATCTTTGAGGATGAAAAGGATAGAGGTCCTGCTTTATTGCTTATCATGGTATATACATCGTCAAAATATGTACATCATGAGAGCCAGTGGCTCAAGTGTAATAAGACCGAAGATGAGCTATATTCCACGGCCGGCGGGTCTCCTCCTCCGACTTACGTAAGTCTTTATGCTCTCAAACATTGCTAAGGTAGTATGACCCGTTGTTCAAGTTCTTGCTGACACAAAAGGCCCTTCCCAAGGTGGGGATAACCTGTGAGCATCCATTTTATCCTAGATGAGCCGGAGCACCAAGTCACCTTCCTGAAAGGTTCTGGTCTTAACCCGACGGCTATGATAATGGCACAGGTCCTGTTGGTAAATCGCTGAACGAGCTGCTGCCAAGTCACGATTTTCATCTAGCATGTCAAGTGCATCTGGACGGGCTTGTTCATTATCAGCTTCAACATAATCTGCCAGGCGGGGCGAGTCATGACGGATGTCACTTGGTAGAACCGCCTCTGCTCCATAAACCATGAAGAAAGGCGTATAACTCGTAGACCTATTGGGGGTGGTATTGATGCTCCATATCACAGAAGGTAACTCCTCCACCCAACAACCCGGCGTCCGTTGCAAAGGGACCATAAGCCGGGGTTTGATGCCTTTCAAGATTGCCTAATTGGCTCTTTCAACTTGACCATTGGATTGGGGGTGAGCTACCGATGAAACATCAAGTCGGATATGCTCACGTTGATAGAACTCCTCCATGACACCCTTGGACGGATTAGTACCATTGTCAGTTATAATGTTGTGCGGAAAGCCAAAGCAAAAGATCACCTTTTTCATGAATTGAACCGCCGTGGCTACATCACACTTGCTAACTGGCTCTGCCTCAACCCATTTTGTGAACTTATCAACTGTCACCAAAAGGTGGGTCTTCTTATCTTTGGACCTTTTCAAAGGCCCAACCATGTCAAGTCCCCAGACTGCAAACGGCCAAGTAATTGGAATCATCCTCAACTCTTAAGCCGGCACATGAGCTCATCGTGAGAACTTCTGGCAACCGTCACATTTACTGACCAGATCCTCTACATCTGCGTGAGCTGTCGGCCAATAAAACCCATGACGAAAAGCCTTAGCCACCAGGGATTTTGAGCCGGCATGGTGACCACAACCTCCTTCATGAATCTCACAAAGAATTTCTTGACCTTCCTTAGGAGAGACACATTGTTGAAACGCCCCACTGACACTACGATGATGCAACTCACCTTTGGCAATTGTCATTGACTTAGACCGTCGGGTTATCTGCTTGGCCAATATCTCATCCTCAGGCAACTCGCCCCGGGTCATGTAAGCCAAATATGGCACTGTCCAATCTGGGATGACGTGAAGAGCCACCACCAACTGAGCTTCCGGGTCAGGAACAACCAAGTCTTCCTCTGTAGGCAACTTAACAGAAGGGTTATGCAGAATATCCAAGAAGGTGTTAGGCGGCACCGGCTTATGTTGAGACCCTAGCTGGCTTAGGACATCAGCCGCCTCATTCTTCCTGCAATCAATGTGCTCCACCTAGTAACCCTTGAAGTGTCCAGCAATAGCATCAACTTCACGGTGATAAGCCGCCATGACGGGGTCTTTAGAATCCCACTTGCCTAAGACTTGTTGAGCCACCAAATCTGAGTCGCCAACGCACCTGACCCGGCTTAAACTCATCTCCTTAGCCATCCGAAGACCATGGAGCAAAGACTCGTACTCAGCTGCATTGTTACTACATGGAAACATCAACCTTAGCACATAACAGAACTTGTCACCTCGAGGGGAAGCTAAAACAACTCCAGCCCCCGAGCCCTCCAATTGCCTGGATCCATTAAAGTGAATAGTCCAATATGTGTTGTCCGGTTTTCTTCAGGCATCTGCAGCTTCGTACAATCGTTGATCAAGTCCACCAGTGCTTGAGACTTGATGGCCGTGCGTGGCACATACTTTAAACCATGAGGCCCAAGTTCAATAGCCCACTTGGCGACTCGTCCTGTGGCACATACTTCCCAATGGAGCAGAACTGACCATAGTGATGGGATGACCCAGAAAATATTGCTTAAGTTTACGGCTTGTCATAAACACCCCATAAACGAGCTTCTGCTAATGTGGATACCTTTTCTTGGAATCAATAAACACCTCACTGATGTAGTAAACCGACCGTTGAACCGGATGCTCCTTACCTGCCTCCTTGTGCTCCACCACAATGGCTACACTGACAACACGTGTGTTAGCAGCCACATATAACAATAGCGGCTCCTTATCAATGGGAGCAGCAAGGACCGGCGGCTCAGCTTGCTGTCTCTTCAAATCTTCAAAGGCGGCGTTAGCAATGTCACTCCAGACAAAGTCGTCTGTCTTCTTCATCATCTGATACAGCGGTATGGCCTTCTCACCGAACCGGCTTAAGGCAGCAATACGACCCACCAAACGCTGAACATCATTGATACACTTGGATTTTGCCAAAGAGGTAATAGTCTTGATCTTCTCCGGGTTAGCCTCAATGCCTCTGTTAGAAACAATAAACCCCAAAAGCTTGCCTGCGGGTACACCGAAGACACACTTGGCCGGGTTAAGCATAATATTGTAGACCCTAAGATTGTCGAAGGTCTCATTTATATCATCTATCAGTGTTTCCTTCTCTCTGGACTTCACCACAATATCGTCCACATAAGCATGAACATTGCGCCCAATCTGATTATGCAGGCAATTCTGCACACAACGCTGATAAGTCGCCTGGGCACTCTTGAGCCCAAAAGGCATAGAAACATAGTAGAAGGCTCCAAAAGGAGTAATGAAAGTTGTCTTCTCCTGGTCCTTAACTGCCATCTTGATCTGATGATAACCAGGATAAGCATCCAAAAAACTCAAACGCTCACAACCCGCCGTAGCATCAATGATTTGATCAATACAAGGGAGAGCAAAAGGATCAGCCAGACAGGCCATGTTTAAGTCTGTGTAGTCCACACACATACGCCAAGTGTCATTCTTCTTAAGTACCAGCACCGGATTAGATAACCACTCAGGATGAAAGACTTCAATAATGGACCCAACCGCCAAGAGCCGGGCCACCTCTTCACCAATGGCCTTACGCCTCTCCTCATTGAAGCGACGAAGGAATTGCTTGACCGGCTTAAACTTTGGATCTATATTAAGAGTGTGCTCAGCGAGTTCCCTCGGTACACCTGGCATATCAGAAGGTTTCCATGCAAAGATGTCCCGATTCTCACGGATGAACTCGATGAGCGTGCTTTCCTATTTTGGATCCAGGTTAGCACTGATACTAAACTACTTGGAGGAATCGCCGGGAACAAAGTCAACTAGCTTAGTGTCATCGGTCAACTTAAACTTCAATATCGGATCATGCTCTGCAGTTGGCTTTTTCAAAGATGTCATACTCGCCGGGTTAACATTGTCTTTGTAGAACTTCAATTCCTCTGTTGCACACATAGACTCAGCATAAGCAGCATCACCTTCTTCACACTCCAAAGCTATTTTCCGGCTTCCATGAACGGTGATGGTCCCCTTGTAACCCGGCATCTTGAGCTGCAGATAAACATAACAAGGCCGTGCCATGAACTTGGCATAAGCCGGCCGTCCAAACAGAGCGTGATACGGGCTTTTAATCTTGACTACTTCAAAGGTTAGTCTCTCGGCCCTGGAATCATGTTCATCTCCAGAGGCTACTTCCAGATCAATCTTGCCTACAGGATACACCGACTTACCAGGCACCACTCCATGGAAATCAGTATTGGGCGGCTTAAGATTTTTGTCAGTCAACCCCATGCGACGGGAAGTATCATAGTAAAGGATATTAATGCTGCTACCCCCATCCATGAGTACCTTAGTGAATTTGTATCCACCAACTTGAGGCGCCACTAGCAAAGCCAAGTGACCCAGATTATCAACCCGGGGCGGGTGATCCTCTCGACTCCACATAATGGGCTGCTCAAACCATCGCAAGTAACGGGGAACTGCCGGCTCAACGGCGTTCACAACCCTTTTATGGAGCTTCTGATCCTGCTTGCATAAACTTGTGGTGAAGACATGGTACTTCCCAATATTCAACTGCTTCGAATTACTTTGATAACCAGACTACAGCTGCTACTGAGCCCCCTGACCAGATTGTTGATGATAACCACCCTGATTACCTTGATGGTTTTGGTGGCCCTAGAAATCGGAATTAGAACCGCCACCACCGTAACCCGGACCTTGTGAGCCGGAACCTGAGCCGCCATTCGGGCCATGGCTATATGCTGGAAAAGATGAGACTCTTTGAATTGCTTCATGATAAAGCAATCCTTCCACAAATGTTTAGATGACCTTTCCATTGTTCCGTGCCTTGGACACGGCTGGTTCATCACTGCTTCTAGGTTGACTTCTCCTCCTCCAGACTGAGCCAGCCTCCCCTTACGATGCTGGTTATAATTCTGCATGTTGGTATTGGCCACAAAATCCAAACTATTATCAGCCTTGCGCTTACCATTTCCCCCTTGACTTGTCGGGCTATGATGCTGCCCCTTGGTGTTGCCACTCTTCTTTACCCTTCCTGACTTTTCATCATCAGACTCGGGGTCCTTGGTACCATTAGAGTCGTCATACTTAACCAGAGCCACCATCAGCTCCCCCATGTTGCTGCAGTAGCGCTTAAGCCTCCCTAGCTTTTGTTTAAGGAGCAGAAAATGGCAATTCTTCTCTAACATCAATACTGCTGAACTGGCATTGATGCGATCCGATGAGTGCAGGATAGTTGAGACCCGGCGCACCCAATGGGTTGTTGATTCGCCCTCTTCCTGGACACAGGCATCCAAATCCACAATTGACATAGGCTGCTTGCACGTATCTTTAAAATTCTGAATAAACCGGTCTTTTAACTTGGCCCATGACCCAATGGAGTTAGCAGGCGGCCCTTTCAACAAAGTACGAGTTGTTCCATCCAACATCATGGTGAAATACTTAGCACACGCAGCATCACTAACATCCAAGAGTTCCATGGCCATCTCATAACTCTCAACCCATGCCTCAGGGGGTAAATCAGCTGTATAGTTAGGCACCTTGCGAGGACACTTGAAATCCTTAGTTAAACGTTCATTACGCAGAGCCGACACTTAGCATGGCACACCCAAAGTTCTGAAGGTTACGCCTGTTTCCACCGAGGTTGTCGGATGAGCCAGAGAATGTTGACGAGCTGCGTATTGAGCCGCCAGCTCAGCCTCCTGACGTGCTCTTCCCTTATCCACAACATTCTGAGCATTAGCTCCACCACGCGCCGGCTCATGCCCATGAAGCGAGTTGCGGTTTCGTCCACTGCTTGACACGGCCGGTTCATCAATATGCCTGTTATAACTTTTGCTCGGACATGGCGTGGAATGGATATGGTCCCGACTATATGAATAAGCCACCTATTGAGCCACAGCCGTCTGGAGCAGCTCCTCGACTCATCATATTTCCATCGCTGCCGGTGATTCGCCCTCAACCAGCAGAACCGCCAGCTGTGTCGCCGCAGCAATCATGTTATCCAAAGGATTAGAATAACGACCCAGCGGCGTTGGCACATACTGAGGCGGAGTATTATTTAGACGAGGCAGCTCCGTCGTGCGTGGTTGAGTCGACGCTCCAGCCCCAGGCGCTTCAACTCGGTTTATCTTTGGTTGGTTACTGGTCCCCGCTCCAGGCGTGCAAAAGAGGTTTCTCGCCTCGTAAACCGGAGGTAGACGATGGTGATGCCTCCTCCTCACGACTTCATTTGAAGTGTTTTAATCCATCGTAAGCCAGAAGGCCTCTGACTGAATCCGCTGTGCCTGAGCATCTAGGGCAGCCCACTCCGTGGCCATCCTGACGTTGTCTGCATCCAGCTCCTCCTTGGCCTGTGCTATCTCATCATGCAACTTTGCAACCTCCGCGTTGTGCTAAACTTGATTTGCCAGGTTAACCTCCGTTGTTAACAAGGTTGTCAGATTATCCTGCAAATCAGTCAAAACTTGAGTCAGCGGGCACACAGGGCCTCCTGCCCCAGCTACCATCATCGTTGCTGACCCGAAGACCATTGCTGCCGCAGTCGAAGAATTCTGCGTGGGCTGTGTACCGGCCATGAAAATCGTAACCCTATTTGGCGGCTCATAGGGGTCCGGAATACTATCGCCATCAGAATAGCCCCAAGCCAGCCATCTTGTAGTTGGTACAGCGAATTAGTGTCGCTAGTGGATGACTCACTATCGGAGTAGACAACCGTCTCACCACCAGACACCGATCTATCCTCAGATTCCGCCCCATGGATGAATCCCACAAAGGCACGCTTCTCGGCAAGCTGAACTCGGGCGGGTCGCGCATGCTGAGCTGTCTCGTGTCGGTGCAGATGTCCGGCTCAGGGCCCGGTTCATCGATCTTGCCGATGAAAACATGATTCCGCCAAAGGGGACCCGGTACCCATACTCAATTGAGCCGGACTCGGGGCCCTAGCCTACATCGTCGGCGTAGAGCTTGCCGCGATGATTCTGGGTCATCTAGCCCACAACGTATCCCTTGATCCCTTCGAAGCTGCCCTTCAAGAACTCAAAACCACCATGCGCTAGCCCCACGGTGGGCGCCAACTGTCGTGGAATTGTCACGGTAGATGTCCTAGTGTGAGGACTTAGTCATGGAGCCATTGCAACTAGGTTAGCTTAAAGGGGTTAAACGGGACAAAGGACACAGGAGTTTATACTGGTTTGGCCCCTTGCGGTGAAGGTAAAGGCCTAATCCAGTTTGAGGTGGTATTGCTTATGTCTCGATTACCAGGGAGGGATTCCGCTTGACCTAGCTTTCGATCTCTTCTTTCTTGCCCTAACTCGCCGCCGGGTCGTCCCTTTATATACACAGGTTAATGCCCGGTGGCTTACAGAGTCCCGGCCGGCTCATAGACAACGTGTCTGACTCGGTGATCAACTACGTCTGCCTTATCATACAAGTTTATCCTTATGGCGATTCATCCTTCTAGGCCCTAAGTCGCCTTTGGTTCTTGGGCCGTCAGCGGGCTTCTCATGACCCGACCTCTTCATGGGTTATCGCTAGCTATATGACCCGGCCCCTCCTGGGAGGTTCATACCTGGTAGTTATATCCCCAACAGTAACGATAGCAGTAGCAATAGTAGTAACTTAGCAAGAACAATAGAAGATAAATTCGTAGGCATTGGATCGGTGACTCGTTGGATGATATTCATCATGAGACAATCATAACCTAGGGCAATACGGCACTAGCTCCAGTTCATAAATATAATGTAGGTATGTATTCTGTAAATAGTCGTACGTGCTTATGGAAAGAACTTGCATGACATCTTTCGCCCTACCCTCCCGTGGCAGCGGGGTCCTATTGGACACTAAGGGATATTAAGGCCTCCTTTTAATAGAGAACCGGAGCAAAGCATTAGCACATGGTGAATACATGAACTCCTCAAACTACTGTCATCACCGGGAGTGGTCCCGACTGTTGTCACTCCGGGGTTGACGAATCATAACACATAGTAGGTGACTATAACTTGCAAGATCGGATCTAGAACATGGATATAATGGTGATAACATAAACGGTTCAGATCTGAAATCATGGCACCCGGGCCCAAAGTGACAAGCATTAAGCATGGCAAAGTCATAGCAACATCAATTTCAGAACATAGTGGATACTAGGGATCAAGCCCTAACAAAACTAACTCGATTACATGATGAATCTCATCCAACTCCTCACCGACCAGCGAGCCTATAAAGGAATTACTCACTCCCGATGGGGAGCATCATGGAATTGGTGATGAAGATGTGTTAGTGATGATGAAGATCGAAGATCCCCCTCTCCTGAGCCCCAACGGACTCCAGATCTGGCCTCCTGATGAAGAATAGGAGACTACGGCGGCTCCGTCTTATGAAACGCGATAATTCTTTCTCCTTGATTTTTTTTCTGGAATAATGTGATTTTATAGCGTCGGTTTCAGGGTCATCAGGGCCATCAGGCGGGGACAACCCACTGGGGCACGCCTGGGGGGGTAGGTGCACCCTGGTGGGTTGTGCCCCCCTCAGGTGGCTCTTGGCTCCAGAAATTCTCTTTATTGATATAAAAAATCCTCGCAAAGTTTTGTTCCATTCCGAGAACTTTTATTTCTGCACAAAAACAACACCATGGTAGTTCTTCTGAAAACAACGTCAGTCCAGGGTTATTTTCATTAAAAACATGCAAATTAGAGTTCAAAACAAGAGGAAAATCGTTAGGAAAACTATATACGACGGAGATGTATCAGCCCTCCCCCGCACCTCCAGCCACCGCGGCCCGCCGCCGGGCCGAACTGGGCCCAAGCCAGCCCGCGCGCCTCCCAGCCATGCCCGAGCGCCGGCCGGCCTCCCGCTTGCCTACTCGGTCGCCTCCTCCGTCTCCAGACGCCACCGGCGAGCAGCTCCCCCGGAGACCCCTCCCCGAGCACCCTCACGCCGCTCGCGCCTCGTCGCCGCCTCCCTGTGCCCGCACGCTGACCCCGCCGCCTCGCAGCGCCGCCGTCATCGGAGCAACACGCTCGTGTGCCGTCCGGCTCCGACGCGCCCCGCGGCTCACCACCGGCCGCGTCTCCGGCCTGATCCGGATAGGGAACGGCCAGATCCGCCCACTCCACGGCCAGCTCCGGCCATGCCCATCGGACCTCGCCTCCACATCGCGCCCCATCGCCGCCGGAGGACAGCCCCGCCATTACCAACCTCCGCCTGCACCGCCTCGTCCGGCCCCGTCATAGATCCAAGCCATCCTGCGAACCAAACAGATCCGCCTAGATCTCCTCGTCCCACTTCGTCCTTAAGGTATAAAATTTCGCCCAAGTCATTTTTCTGGTAACATCATATCGCATCCTTGTGGGGCTTGTAACTTTGTGCCTGTTGATCCAAATTGAGTGTATGATATGTCAAAATGTTCATCTCTGGATGCTCTACATGGTGGTTACTGTTGCATGCTTGTTTCAGTTCATCTGCATGCCATAATCTCTGTTGTAAAAGTGCCAAGTGTTGTTAACTGCTAAAAACTGTTATAATTTGTCATTTTGTCATTTTTATATCTTTTTGTGTGATTTTCTTTTGAGCATCATGTCAACGTGTTTTAGGAGCACAATCATGTCATCTTTGCATTTGTATATTCCATTTGTTATGATATGCCTTGTGGTGAGTGCATCGAGCTTGTGAAGTGGGCTACTTGCTGTTAGTGTTCTGTCAAGTCTGAATCTGTTATATCATATTGCCATGTTTGCTTGATGCTAAGATCTAATCCATGCATAATCTGGAGATGCTTAGTTGACATGTTGTAATGTCCATGTTATGCTCTATCATGAGATGCCTTTTTATTCCATATATATGTCTTGTTGGATATGTTTTATTTGCTATGAACATGCCTAAATGATGTTCCAGTTTTCTGTTAACTTCATGATGCTATGTTGTGAGCTTGATATTAATTAATTTATGCCTCTTTTGGAGATGCTACAATTACATGAATTGAAGTATGTTATGATTAATTTGTTCACATGCCAAGTTTGATAATTTTACACGTAATATGACCTATGTTCCAAGCTTGCGAACATGCAACGATAATGTTGTTGTTTTACACTTGCTGAAACGGTTACAACATTCAAACTTGTCTTCATGGTTCCCACTAATCCATGAGCCATATGCATATGATGTCTTGATGTTATTTTCTATTTGTTATGTCTAATTTGATTCCATGCCCTTGGTTGCTATGTATAGTTGTTGTAGCATCTTTGTTTATTGCCTTCTACATGTCATCATATTAACTCTGCTCATGCATATGCCCTGTTTTTCACCAAGTCATGAATCTGTGTTATAAAGTTGTTTTTTGCATTAATCATATTGGATTAATATTGATGCCTATGAACCTGAACCTTGTTATAAAGTTGTGTTATAAAGCGTGTTATCTGTACTTTGAGTGCATATCAAGTTTGTATTCATATGTTTCCTGTAGCTTGTTGTTTTGATGATTACAAAGTGCCTACTTGCTGTTTTGGGCAGATTGTTGTTATAACTTGTTTGGAGTGTATGTGTTGAACTGTTGCTCCGTTTTGAGCATGCTCTATATGAATCTTGTTTAGAATTGCATGTAGTTTCATATTATCTTGTTGCATTCATGTTTTGGAGTGTTTGTGATTGTGTTTTGCTTGCTTTTGTATCAATGCCATCATTAACTTGTGTTGCTCATATCTTCTAGGTCGTAGCTTCGAATTAAATAAACTTTATATGTAACTTGACTAAAAAACGTGTAGATTATCATGGTGCTCCTTAACTTGCTGTTTAACAACCTCAACATTGTGTTTTAATCATATATGGACCAATTTTGAAATTTGCATGTGAGGACTTACCAGAATTGTTATATGTTGTTCCCGGCCTCATTTAAACTTGCTTTGATGTGTGGTCTTGTATGCATCATCTCTTGACACGAGTCGCATCATATAGCCCTCTCATGCATCATACTTGGTTGTGCATCATGCCATGTTTATGTGTTGTGTGTTTACCATGTTGTTTGCTTCTTTCCGATTGTGCTTCTTCTCGATAGTTCCTATTTCGTTGTGATCATGAGGATTCATTCGACTACGCTTGGTTCGTCTACACCCGTTCGTCTTCTTCATGAACTCGATATTCTTCCTAACGGCATTTCAGGCAAGATGACGGTTACCCTGGATCTCACTACTATCATTGCTATGCTAGTTGTCTCGATGCTATTGTTATGTCGCTCTTCCTACCACTTGTTTATCAAGCCTCCCAATATGCAATGAAACAACCTCTAACATTTGCCACCATCCCAGCAAACCATTGTTTGGCTATGTTACGCTTTGCTCAGCCCCTCTCATAGCATTGCTAGTTGCAGGTTGTTCCATGTTGGGACATGGATATCTTGGGATATCACAATATCTCTTATTTTAATTAATGCACTTATATACTTGGTAAAGGGTAGAAGGCTTGACCTTATGCTTGGTGTTTTGTTCCTCTCTTGCCGCCCTAGTTTCTGTCATACCGGTGTTATGTTCCTTGATTTTGCGTCCCTAACATGGTGAGGGTTTATGGGCCCTCTTGACAGTTCGCTTTGAATAAAACTCTTCCAGGAAGGCCCAGCATTGGTTTTACCATTTGCCAACATAATAATATTAAATTAATTAATTAATTTGCATAGGGCATCATGAATCCGAGGATTCATTATTCCACATACACAGGGGGGCCAGTGCTGATGGTGTTGGTCCCAAATGGGCAGACTACGGGGCCACCACGGGGCAACTCGAGGTCTGGTTTTACTCGTAGACTGACCCATCTGGTGTACCCTGAGAACAAGATACGTTCGACTCCTATCAAGCTAGGTCGGTGCATCGGGCGGTCTTACTGGACTTGTTTTACCATTGTCGAAATTTCTTGTGCACGGGGATTCCGAGTCTAATCGGAGGGTCCCGAGATGGAGAATTGTCTCTGTGGATCGTGAGCTTGTCATGGGCTAAGTTGGGACACCCTTGTAGGGTTTAAACTTTCAAGAGCCATGCCCTCGGTTATGTGGCAGATGGGAATTTTTAATGTCCGGTTGTAGAGAATTTGACACCAGGTTCGAATTAAAATACACAAACCACGTGTGTAACCGTGACGGTCTCTTTTTGAGTGAGTCGAGAAGAGAACATGGTGGGGTTATGTTTGAATGTAAATAGTTCAGGATCACTTATTGATCATTACTAGTTTGCGTCCATTTGCGGAGCTTCTCATCTTATTCTTGTACTCGTAAGTTAGCCACCGTACAGTGCTTAGTCGCTTGCTGCAACCTCACCACTTATCCATTTCTTACCCATTATGCTTTGCTAGTCTTGATACCCATGGTAATGGGAATGCTGAGTCCTCGTGGCTCATAGATTACTACAACCACAGTTGCAGGTACAGGTAATGCGTTGATCATGATGTGAGAGCGATGCTTACTTGTTTTGGGAGTTCTTCTTCTGCTTCTTCTTCGATTGAGGGATATGTTCCTGGTCGGCAGCCTGGGCTAGTCGGGTGGATGTCGTTTGAGTTTCTATTTGTGTTTCATCTGTAGTCGGATGTTGTTCTCATGTATGATTTGTTGTATTCATGTCGCATTGTATGCCTTTTGTATGTATCCCCATCTATTATGTAATGGTATGATGCAATGATATCCACCTTGCAAAAGTTTCTTCAATATGCGGCTCTATCCTTGGTGGGACCTTCGAGTTCCTATCCGATAGGATCACATATTGGCGTGACGCCCAAATGGCATCCCCTGTTTCGTCTTTGTTCATCAGTAACTTTACTTGGAGCTATATTTTTATTCACCACATGATATGTGTTTTGCCTGGAGCGTCATTTTCTTTTATTTTGTTTTTCTTGTTGTTTGAATAAGATATTAAGATCTGAAATTCTTAAATGTTAGAGATTCTTCACATAGTTACACAATTATTCGACTACTCATTGATCTTCAATTATATCTTTTGGAGTAGTTTGTCGTTTGCTCTAGTGCTTCACTTATATCTTTTTAGAGCACGGTAGTGGTTTTATTTCGAAGAAATTGATGAACTCTAATGCTTCACTTATATTATATTGAGAGTCTTAAACAGCATGGTAATTTGCTTAGGTTATGAATTTAGTCCTAATATGATGTGCATCCAAGAGGGGTATAATAAAAACTTTCATATAAAGTGCATTGAATACTATGAGAAGTTTGATTCATTATGATTGTTTTGAGATATGAAGATGATGATATTAGAGTCAAGCTAGTGGAGTAATTGTGAATTTGAGAAATACTTGTGTTTAGGTTGGTGATTCCCGTAGCATGCACGTATGGTGAACCGTTATGTAATGAAGTTGGAGCATGAGGTATTTATTGATTGTCATCCTTTGTGTGGAGGTCGGGATCGTGCGATGGTTAACTCCTACCAACCCTTCCCCTAGGAGCATGCGCGTAGTACTTTGTTTCAATGACAAATAGATTTTTGCAATAAGTATGTGAGTTCTTTATGACCAATGTTGACTCCATGGATTATACGCACTCTCACCCTTCCACCATTGCTAGCCTCTCTAGTACCACGCAACTTTCGCCGGTACCTACTACCTCTAGAGCTTGCGTTGCTTTTTCCCTTGAAGAGGAAAGGCTGATGCAGCAAAGTAGAGTAAGTATTTCCCTCAGTTTGAGAACCAAAGTATCAATCCATTAGGAGATAACGCACAAGTCATTGAATACCTGCACAAACAATCAAACAAACTTGCACCCAACACGATAAAGGGGTTGTCAATCCCTTCACGGTTACTGGCAAAAGTGAGATATGATAGAGATAGATAAACGGTAAAGTAAATATTTTTGGTATTTTTGGTTTATAGATCAAAAAGTAAAACATTGCAAAATAGTAGATCAAAAACTTACACGATGGAAGAGAGAACTTATATGATGGAAAAGAGACCCGGGGGCCATAGGTTTCACTAGTGGCTTCTCTCAAGATAGCAAATAATATGGTGGATGAACAAATTACTACCGAGCAACTGATAGAAGAGCGCATAATGATGACGATATCTAAGGCAATGATCATGAACATAGGCATCACATCCATGTCAAGTATACCGAAACGATTCTGCATCTACTACTATTACTCCACACATCGACCGCTATCCAGCATGCATCTAGAGTGTTAAGTTCATAAAGAACGGAGTAATGCATTAAGTAAGACAACATGATGTAGAGGAATTAACTCAAGCAATATGATGAAAACCCCATCTTTTTATCCTCGATGGCAACAATACAATATGTGCCTTGCTGCCCCTACTGTCACTGGGAAAGGACACCGCAAGATTGAACCCAAAGCTAAGCACTTCTCCCATTGCAAGAAAAACCAATCTAGGCAAAACTAAACTGATAATTCGAAGAGACTTGCAAAGATATCAAATCATGCATATAAGAATTCAGAGAAGATTCAAATAATATTCATAGATAATCTGATCATAAATCCACAATTCATCGGATCTCGGCAAACACACCACAAAAAAGTATTACATCGAATAGATCTCCAAGAACTCGAGGAGAACATGGTATTGAGAATCAAAGAGAGAGAAGAATCCATCTAGCTACTATCTATGGACCCGTAGGTCTATGGTAAACTACTCACGCTTCATCGGAAGTCCAATGGTGTTTATGTAGAAGCCCTCCATGATCGAATCCCCCTCTAGCAGGATGCCGGAAAAGGCCTGTCGGTGTCAAAACTAGCAGATCTCGGGTAGGGAGGCCCAAGCTGTCTGTCTGAGGATCGGCGGTAACAATGATCAAAGGGACACAGTGTTTACCCAGATTCGGGCCCTCTTGATGGAGGTAAAACCCTACTCCTGCTTGATTATATTTGATGAGTATAGGAGTTACAAGAGTTGATCTACCTCGAGATCGTAATGGCTAAACCCTAGCTTGGTTATCCTATCAATGTTATGATCCTAGCTTCGGTCTAAACCCTCCGGTTTATATAGATACCGGAGGGGCTTAGGGTTGTACAAAGTCGGTTTAACAGAAAGGAAATAGCATATTCGGACACCTAAACTTGCCGTTCACGCATACGGGAGTCCTAATCGGACACGAGAGGCGGTCATCCTCATTGTATCTTGACGGCCCATTAGTCCGGCCCATATCAAATAGACCGGACGCTCGAGGACCCCTTAGTCCAAGACTCCCTCAGTAGCCCCTAAACCAGTCTTCAATGACGATGTGTTCGATGCGCAGATTGTATTTGGCATTGCGAGGCGGGTTCCCTGAACAATATACATCAGCTTTCCTCCATAAAAGAACTATATTTGGCCTTGCAAAAATAACACAACCCTTAGCCGCGAAGGCAGGACATATAAAAATAGGAACAGTGTCTTTACTGACAACTTTTTCCGGCGAAGCGTCAGACTTGACCCTTTAGTGTTTTGAACCGTTTGCACACCCTGCGTTCCGTGTTTCGAGGCCAAGCCCCTTGGCCCGTCTTGTCAAAATAGAGATCGTGCCCACTTATTACGGGATTGCTCATCAATAAGATTTGGGTAATCCAACCGTTTACGGCGCATGCTTATGTTGGGAACATGCGAGTTTCAAGGCATAATTTGGGGACGGTTGGCATTTTTACCACCTATAAGAGGGCAATAGATTTCTGCTCTCTTCCCCACGTCTTCTTCCAACCTCAGCCTTCCAATCTCCCAAGCTCTCAACGCCCGAAAGAAAGCTTTCGTGTTCACCGCCACCACCTCCTCCGGCCATGGCCGGATCCGGTTCCAAGGGAAAGTGGGAGGCCTCCTCCGTCATGGAGAAGGAGATAAAGGATCTTCGGAGTGCGGGGTACCTAGCCGCAACCATCATGCACAGGCTCCCCACCAAAGGTCAAATAATCCCCACTCTGGAGCCCGACGAAAGGGTCATTTTCCTCCCCCATTTCCTTAGAGGGCTAGGTTTTCCACTCCATCCCTTCATCTGGGGACTCATGTTCTACTACGGGATAGATTTCCAAGATCTAGCCCCAAACTCTTTCCTCCACATCTTGGTGTTTATTGTCGTGTGTGAGGCTTTACTCCGCATCCCCCCACACTTCGGCCTTTGGCTGAAAATCTTCAATGTGAAGCCGAAGGGGGTCGACGGGCAGCACACGGACTGCGGCAGGGCCATGATAAGCAAGCTGCCCAATGCCACATGGCCCAAGGGGGCCTTTGTCGATACCGTCAAGGTATGGCAACAAGAGTGGTTTTACATCACCAAGCCGCGCCATACCAACTGGGCGACGATTCCGGAGTTTAGATCTGGACCCCCCACAAGGCTCACTTCGTGCAACGCCATGGGCCTCGACTGGGGGTCCCAAAAGAAGGTGCAGACGCTACAAACGCGCATCACCAACGTGCTGGGCAAGAACACCGGTCACACCAATGTGGTGCAGATCATGCTCTTCTGCCGCATTCTCCCCTGCCAGCGCCGGACTTCCCCCATGTGGGAATTCGGTCCGGAGGAGCCGTGGAACCTGCAGCACTTCCTCAGCATGATGCACGCTGGAATATGGAAGCTTCTTTTCAAGGCCTAGAAGAGCTGGCCCATGGAGACCAAAGACGTCGGTCTTGACATCGAGAATCTGGCCACTCCGGTAAGTGTTAATTTTCCGAAGATATGTCCGGTCTATATATTTGATCAATACGAAACTTATCAACCCACCTCTTTACAGGACTGGACAAAGAAGGCAAAGCGGATCAAGAGTCTGGCTCCATTGCCCGAAGACCCAGTCACTCCTCAGCTGGAGGAGATGATGGTCCCGGCGCCCTACCAAGCGCCCGAGAAGAAGGGCAAGAAGAAGGGCAAGGAGCCCAAGGGCAGGCCCCGTTGAAGAGGTCCTTCGGACGTTGTGTCCGGAAATACCGAGGCCGTCTCCTCTCATGAGGAAGATAAGGATGAGGAGGAGGAGGAGGAGGAGCACGGGGAGAGCGACTCCCCTCGCACCACAAGGAGGAAGAACAGGACGGCTCCAAGAATCAGAAGGGGCAACACCGAAGAAGAAGAAGATCACCTTCTCGGTCCAAACACAGCCCAAGGAGAGCCCCCAGGGTTAAGCCCCTGGCCGAATCGTAAGCATCGAAAACCTTACTTGTTCAGCTTCCGCTTACCCACCTCTATTTATATAAATTGTATCTTTGCTTGCATTTCAGCCCTCTGCGCGATATCCCGAACCCCTCGTCTTCGTCGGGGAATTCTCTGGCGCCTGAAGAGGCGGAGAGCGATGGACCATCGCGAGCGCTCTCCCCCTGCCATGGAGGAAACCGAGGTGTCATCCCAAAGGACCTCTCCTGGCCAAGGAGGGGCGGACGAGGCCATCCAGAAGGCGCCCGAGGTTAATATCTCGAATGCTGCAGAGCGGGGCACGGCGACCCCCATGACCACCGAGGTTGGGGGCCTCAACAGTTTGGGCCCTCACCGAACACCGTCCCGGAGAACAATGTGGCTCCGGGTTCGGACCAACACCCCGCTTCGACAGAGGGGGAGGAGCAGCAGCTCCATAAGTAGCCTCTGTTAATCTGGAGGCCGCTCATACTTTGGAGGAAGCGCTGCAACACGCTTCCACCATGGAGGAGCACCGCACCCTGATGGGTGCGGTTATGGAGAAAGTTCGGTCTGCGAAAAGCAGACTGAACAAAGCCTTCAATAGCCTACTAACGGGCTTTGAGGAATGTGATGTAATTCTCTTACAAGTTTTCCTATGCATGGTTGAACCCATGTATAGATAGTTGCTACCTCTTGAGCTTGCGTTGGTTTTCCATTGAAGAGGAAAGGGTGATGCAGCAAAGTAGCGTAAGTATTTCCCTCAGTTTTGAGAACCAAGGTATCAATCCACTAGGAGACAACGCACAAGTCAGTGAATACCTGCACAAACAATCAAGAACCTTGCAACCAACGCGATAAAGGGGTTGTCAATCCCTTCATGGTCACTCGCAAAAGTGAGATCTAATAGAGATAGTAAAGTAAATATTTTTGGTATTTTTGTTGTATAGATTGGAAAGTAAAGATTGCAAAATAGTAAACAAGATTCAACAATATGGAAAAGAGATGCAATATAATGGAAAAGAGACCCGGGGGCCATAGGTTTCACTAGTGGCTTCTCTCGAGATAGCTTGTATTACGGTGGGTGAACAAATTACTGCCGAGCAATTGATAGAAAAGCGCATAATTATGAAGACATCTTAGGCAATGAACATGAACATAGGCATCACGTCTGTGTCAAGTAGACCGAAACGATTCTGCGTCTACTACTATTACTCCACACATCGACCGCCATCCAGCATGCATCTAGAGTATTAAGTTCATAAGAACGGAGTAACGCATTAAGCAAGATGACATGATGTAGAGGGATAGACTCAAGCAATATGATATAAACCCCATTTTTTATCCTCGATGGCAACAATACAATACGTGCCTTGCTACCCCTACTGTCACTAGGAAAGGACACCGCAAGATTGAACCCAAAGCTAAGCACTTCTCCCATGGCAAGAAAGATCAATCTAGTAGGCCAAACTAAACTGATAATTCAAAGAGACTTGCAAAGATATCAAATCATGCATACAAGAATTCGGAGAAGAACCAAATAATATTCATAGATAATCTTGTTCATAAATCCACAATTCATCGGATCTTGGCAAACACACCGCAAAAGAGTATTACATCGAATAGATCTCCAAGAACATCGAGGAGAACTTTGTATTGAGAATCAAAGAGAGAGAAGAATCCATCTAGCTAATAACTATGGACCCGAAGTTCTGTGGTAAACTACTCACGCTTCATCGCAGAGGCAATGGTGTTGATGTAGAAGCCCTCCATGATCGATTCCCCCTCCGGCAGATCACCGGAAAAGGCCCCAAGATGGGATCTCACGGGTACAGAAGGTTGCGGCGGTGGAAAAGTGGTTTCGTGGCTCCCCTGATGTTTTCAGGGTATGGGAGTATATATAGGCGAAAGAAGTACGTCGGTGGAGCTACGAGGGGCCCACGAGGGTGGGGGCGCGCCCTCCTACCTAGTGGACGCCTTGCTGCGTCTCTGACTTCAACTCCAAGTCTTCTGGTTTGATTTTGGTCCAAGAAAGATCATCGCGAAGGTTTCATTCCGTTTGGACTCCATTTGGTATTCCTTTTCTGCAAAACACTAAAATAGGCAAAAAAACATAAACTCGCACTAGGCATCCGGTTAATAGGTTAGTCCCAAAAATAATATAAAAGAGCATATTAAATCCCATTAAACATCCAAAACAGATAATATAATAGCATGGAACAATAAAAAATTATAGATACGTTGGAGACGTATCAAGCATCCCCAAGCTTAATTCATGCTCGTCCTCGAGTAGGTAAATGATAAAACAGAATTTTTGATGTGGAATGCTACCTAACATATTTATCAGTGTAATTTTCTTTATTGTGGCATGAATGTTTAGATCCGAAAGATTCAAGACAAAAGTTTAATATTGATATAAAAACAATAATACTGCAAGCATACTAACAAAGAAATCATGTCTTCTCAACATAACGTGGCCAAAGAAAGTTATCCCTACAAAATCATATAGTCTGGTTATGCTCTATCTTCATCACACAAAGTATTTAACCATGCACAACCCCGATGACAAGCCAAGCAATTGTTTCATACTTTTGATATTCTCAAACTTTTTTAATCTTCACGCAATACATGAGTGTGAGCCATGTACATAGCACTATAGGTGGAATAGAATGGTGGTTGTGGAGAAGACAAAAAGGAGAAGATAGTCTCAAATCAACTAGGCGTATCAACAGGCTATGGAGATGCCCATCAATAGATATCAATGTGAGTGAGTAGGGATTGCCATGCAACGGATGCACAAGAGCTATAAGTGTATGAAAGCTCAAAAAGAAACTAAGTGAGTGTGCATCCAACTTGCTTGGTCACGAAGACCTAGGGCAATTTGAGGAAGCCCATCATTTGAATATACAAGCCAAGTTCTATAATGAAAAATTCCCACTAGTATATGAAAGTGACAACATAGGAGACTCTCTATCATGAAGATCATGGTGCTACTTTGAAGCACAAGTGTGGTAAAAGGATAGTAGCATTGCCCATTCTCTCTTTTTCTCTCATTTTTTATTTTTTTTATTTGGGCCTTTTCTCTTTTTTTATGGCCTCTTTTTTCCCTTTATTTATTTTCATTCGGAGTCTCATCCCGATTTGTGGGGGAATCATAGTCTCCATCATCCTTTCCTCACATGGGACAATAATCTAATAATGAAGATCATCACACTTTTATTTACTTACGACTCAATACTTAGAACAAAATATGACTCTATGTGAATGCCTCCGACGGTGTAACGGGATGTGCAATGATTCAAGAGTGACATGTATGAAAAATTATGAACGGTGGCTTTGCCACAAATACGATGTCAACTACATGATCATGCAAAGCAATATGACAATGATGAAGCGTGTCATAATAAACGGAACAGTGGAAAGTTGTATGGCAATATATCTTGGAATGGCTGTGGAAATGCCATAATAGGTATTTATGGTGGCTGTTTTGAGGAGGGTATATGGTGGGTGTATGGTACCGGCGAAAGTTGTGCGGCACAAGAGAGGCTAGCAATGGTGGAAGGCTGAGAGTGTGTATAATCCATGAACTCAACATTAGTCATAAAGAACTCACATACTTATTGAAAAAATATACTAGTCATCGAAACCAAGCACTACGCGCATGCTCCTAGGGGAAGGGTTGGTAGGAGTTAACCATCATATGATCCCGACCTCCACACAAAGGATGACAATCAAAAAACACTTCATGCTCCAACTTCGTTACATAACGGTTCACCATACGTGCATGCTACGGGACTCACAAACCCCAACACAAGTATTTATCAAATTCACAATTACTCCACTAGCATGAATCTAATATCACCATCTTCATATCTCAAAACAATCATAAAGAATCGAACTTCTCATAGTATTCAACGCACCTTATATGAAAGTTTTTATTATACCCCCCTTGGATGCCCATCATATTAGGACTAAATTCATAACCCAAGAAAATTACCATGATGTTCTGAAAGACTCTCAAATAATATAAGTGAAGCATGAGAGTTCATCAATTTCTATAAAATAAAACCACCGCCGTGCTCTAAAAAGATATAAGTGAAGTACTAGCAGAGCAAAATTGCCTAGCTCAAAAGATATAAGTGAAGCCCATAGGGTGTTCTAATAAATCAAGATTCATGCGTGTCTCTCCCAAAAGGTGTGTACAGAAAGAATGATTGTGGTAAACTAAAGATCAAAGACTCAGATCATACAAGACACTCCAAGGAAAACACATATCATGTGGTGAATAAAAATATAGCCTCTCGTAAAGTTACCGATAGACGAAGACGAAAGAGGGGATGCCTTCTGGGGCATCCCCAAGCTTAGGCTTTTGGTTGTCCTTGAATTTTACCTTGGGGTGCCTTGGGAATCCCCAAGCTTAGGCTCTTTCCACTCCTTATTCCAAAATCCATCAAATCTTTACCCAAAAACTTAAAAACTTCACAACACAAAACTTCAACAGAAAAATCTCATGAGCTCCGTTAGTATAAGAAAATAAACCACCACTTTAAGGTACTATAATGAACTCATTTTTATTTATATTGGTTTTCAAACTACTGTATTCCAACTTCTCTATGGTTCATACCCCCCGATACTACTCACAGATTCATCAGAATAAGCGAACAACACACGAAAAACAGAATATGTCAAAAACAGAACAGTCTGTAGCAATCTGTACCTTTCAAATACTTCTGTCATTCTAAAAAATCTGAAATAAAGTGGCGGACGTGAGGAATTTGTCTATTAATAATCTTAAAAAAGAATCAACCTAAAATCACTCTTCTGTAAAAAAATGACAGCTATTCTCGTGAGCGCAAAAGTTTATGTTTTTTACAGCAAGATCACAAAGACTTCACCCAAGTCTTCCCAATGGTTCTACTTGGCACAAACACTAATTAAACATAAAACCACATCTAAACAAAAGCTAGCTAAATTATTTATTACTAAACAGGAGCAAAAATAAAATAACAAAAATAAAATTGGGTTGCCTCCCAACAAGCGCTGTCGTTTAACGCCCTAGCTAGGCATAAAAACATGAATAGATCTAGGTATTGCCATCTTTGGTATGCAATCCATAAGTGGCTCTCATAATAGATTCATAAGGCAATTTAATTTTATTCCTAGGAAATTGTCAAATGCCTTTCCTTAACGGAAATTGGAATATAATATTTCCTTCTTTCATATCAAAATTGCACCAATCGTTCTAAGGAAAGGTCTACCAAGAATAATAGGACATGTAGGATTGCAATCTATATCGAGAACAATGAAATCTACGGGCACATAATTACTATTTGCAACAATAAGAACATCATTAATCCTTCCCATAGGTTTCTTAATGGTGGAATCCGCAAGATGCAAATTTAAGGAACAATCATGAAATTCACGGAAACCTAGCACATCACAGAAAGCTTTTGGAATCATGGAAACACTAGCACCCAAATCACACAAAGCATAACATTCATAATATTTAATCTTAATTTTAATAGTAGGTTCCCACTCATCATAAAGTTTTCTAGGAATAGAAACTTCTAGTTCAAGATTTTCTTCATAAGATTGCATCAAAGCATCAACGATATGTTTAGAAAAAGCTTTATTTTGATTATAAGCATGAGGAGAATTTAACACGGATTGCAACAAGGAAATACAATCTATTAAAGAACAATTATCATAATTAAATCCCTTGAAATCCAAAATAGTGGGTTCATTGCTATTTAAAGTTTTGACCTCTTCAATCCCACTTTTATCAATTTTTTGCATCTAGATCTAAAAACTCCGAATCATTGGGACGCCTTTTAACTAAAGTTGACTCATCTCTAGTCCCATCTTTACCAAGATTCATATGGGAAAACAAGGATATAATAGGAGTCACATCAATCACTTTTAGATCTTCATCATTATTATCATGAAAACTAGAAGAACACGCTTTCATAAACCAATCTTTTTTAGCACGCATCCTAGCGATTATTTATTTGCACTCATCAATGGAAATTATCATGGCTTTGAGAGACTCATTGATATCATGCTTAAGCGGAATAGGTCTAAGCTTCAAAGAATCAACATCAAGAGAAATTTTATCCACGTTCCTACCCAACTCATCAATCTTAAGCAATTTTTCTTCAATCAAAGCACTGAAATTCTTTTGCGAACTCATAAATTCTTTAACATTATTATCAAAACCAGAGGGAAACTTATTAAAATTTCCATAAGAGTTGTTGTAGTAATTACCATAATTATTAGAGGAATTGCTAGGAAACGGCCTAGGATTAAAATTGCCTATATACGCGTTGTTACCAAAATTGTTCCTACCAACAAAATTCACATCCATAGATTCATTATTATTCTCAATCAAAGTGGACAAAGGCATATCATTAGGATTAGAATAAACACTTTTATTAGCAAACAATTTCATAAGTTCATCCATCTATCCACTCAAAACATTAATTTCTTCAATCGCATGAACTTTTTTACTAGTGGATCTTTCGGTGTGCCATTGAGAATAATTAACCATAATATCATCTAGGAGCTTAGTAGCTTCTCCTAAAGTGATTTACATAAAGGTGCCTCCCACGGCCGAATCTAATAGATTTCTGGAAGCAAAATTCAATCCAGCATAAAAAAGTTGTATAATCATCCACAAATTCAAACCATGTGTAGGGCAATTATGTATCATTAATTTCATCCTCTCCCAAGCTTGTGCAACATGCTCATGATCAAGTTGCTTAAAATTCATAATATTGTTCCTAAGGGAGATGATCTTAGCGGGAGGAAAATACTTAGGGATAAAAGCATCTTTGCACGTATTCCATGAATCAATACTATTTTTAGGCAAAGAAGAGAACTAAGTTTTAGCACGATCTCTAAGAGAAAACAGAAATAGCTTCAATTTAACAATATCATTATCCACATCTTTATTATTTTTCATATCACACAAATCAACAAAGTTGTTTAGATGGGTTGCGGCATCTTCACTAGGAAGGCCAAAAAATTGATCTTTCATAACAAGATTCAACAAAGCGGTATTAATTTCACAAGATTCAGCATCGGTAGTAGGAGCAATCGGAGTGCTAATAAAATCATTGTTGTTGGTATTGGAAAAGTCACACAATTTAGTATTATCTTGAGCCATCGTGACAAACAATCAACCCAACACACAAGCACACAAGAAGCAAGCAAAAAGAGACGAACGAAAGAGGGGCGAAGAAAAGGCAAAGGTTTTCGAAAATTGTTTTAGAAGTGGGGGAGAGGAAAATGAGAGGCGAATGGCAAATAATGTAATGCAAGGGAGAAGAGTTTATGATGGATACTTGGTATGACTTGACTTGGCGTAGATCTCCCCAACAACGGTGCCAGAAATCCTTCTTGCTACCTCTTGAGCTTGCGCTAGTTTTCCCTTGAAGAGGAAAGGGTGATGCAGCAAAGTAGCATAAGTATTTCCCTCGGTTTTGAGAACCAAGGTATCAATCCAGTAGGAGACGACGCACAAGTCACCGAATACCTGCACAAACAATCAAGAACCTTGCAACCAACGCGATAAAAGGGTTGTCAATCCCTTCACGGTCACTCGCAAAAGTGAGATCTAATAGAGATAATAAAGTAAATATTTTTGGTGTTTTTGTTGTATAGATTGGAAAGTAAAGACTGCAAAATAGTAAACGATATTCAACAATATGGAAAAGAGATGCAATATAATGGAAAAGAGACCCCGGGGCCATAGGTTTCACTAGTGGCTTCTCTCGAGATAGCATGTATTATGGTGGGTGAACAAATTACTGCCGAGCAATTGATAGAAAAGCGCATAATTATGAAGACATCTAAGGCAATGATCATGAACATAGGCAGCACGTTCGTGTCAAGTAGACCGAAACGATTCTGCATCTACTACTATTACTCCACACATCGACCGCTATCCAGCATGCATCTAGAGTATTAAGTTCATAAGAACAGAGTAATGCATTAAGCAAGATGACATGATGTAGAGGGATAAACTCAAGCAATATGATATAAACCCCATTTTTTATCCTCGATGGCAATAATACAATACGTGCCTTGCTGCCCCTACTGTCACTGGGAAAGGACACCGCAAGATTGAACCCAAAGCTAAGCACTTCTCCCATGGTAAGAAAGATCAATCTAGTAGGCCAAACTAAACTAATAATTCAAAGAGACTTGCAAAGATATCAAATCATGCATATAAGAATTCAGAGAAGAACCATATAATATTCATAGATAATCTTGTTCATAAATCCACAATTCATCGGATCTCGGCAAACACACCGCAAAAGAGTATTACATCGAATAGATCTCCAAGAACATCAAGGAGAACTTTGTATTGATAATCAAAGAGAGAGAAGAATCCATCTAGCTAATAACTATGGACCCAAAGATCTGTGGTAAACTACTCACGCTTCATCATAGAGGCAATGGTGTTGATGTAGAAGCCCTGCGTGATCGATTCCCCCTCCGGCAGATCGCCGGAAAAGGCCCCAAGATGGGATCTCACGAGTACAGAAGGTTGCGGCGGTGGAAAAGTGGTTTCATGGCTCCCCCTGATGTTTTTAGGGTATGGGAGTATATATAGGTGAAAGAAGTACGTCGGTGGAGCTACGAGGGGGCCACAAGGGTGGGGGTGCGCCTAGGGGAGTAGGCGCACCCTGCTGCCTAGTGGACGCCTCGCTGCGTCTCTGACTTCAACTCCAAGTCTTCTGGTTTGCTTTTGGTCCAAGAAAGATCAGCGCGAAGGTTTCATTCCGTTTGGACTCTGTTTGGTATTCCTTTACTCCAAAACACTAAAATAGGCAAAAAAAACATAAACTGGCACTAGGCCTCCGGTTAATAGGTTAGTCCCAAAAATAATATAAAAGAGCATATTAAATCCCATTAAACATCCAAAACAGATAATATAATAGCATGGAATAATAAAAAATTATAGATACGTTGGAGACGTATCAATAATAGCCCCTGAACCTTTGTTCAGATTAGAACAATCCGGATAGAGGATCCCAAAACAAGTTAATAATGTACCATGCTATCGTGTTGGACATGCATCTATGTTGGCGGCTACTGCCCAAGCCGCAGAGGTTTTCGAGCTCAATTGGAAGCTTCGGCTAGCCGATGAGGAGCTCGACCATGTCAACAAGCGGTTTGACGAAACACAAGGTATGTGGCACTTTTACATACCAAAGTGATATGGTTCTAATTCTTTAAACTTGCAGAGTTTTATGACTATACTCATAGTTGGCACAGCCGAGGTCGAGTCCCTCAAGAGCGTGCTTGCCCAAGCCAAGAAAGAGGCGGAGGTGAGCAGGGCGGCCGCTGACAAAGCGGCGAAGGAGTTGGAGGCGGAGCAAACCACCCGCCGAAGACATGAAGCGCGGGTGAGCAAGGTCGAACAAGAGCTCAAGGACGCCATAACAAAGTGTGAGTCCTTGGACCAGAAGACTTCGGAGCAAGCCTCCAAACTCGCCAAAGCTCTCGAGAGCGTGAAGGAGGCCCGGGTTGAAGCCCAGGGCGCCTGCCAGCAGATCTAGGAGCACGAGGCAGATAGCGACTGGCAAGGCCTTTCTTCTATAGAGTAAATTTACAAGTAAGAGATACATCTTGCTAACCCGAGTTTGGAGTTCTCCACACGCGTTTGTGGATCTACCGAGGAGTGTTGCTGACGCCACAGAGTTCTTCCGAGCCGAAGAGGGGAGCTCGACAGAGAAGTTGTTCTGGTCGCAGTACCTTGTGCCAGAGCATTCGGCGCCCCTCAGTGATCAGCTAAAGCAGCTGACCGAGTTGCATAGGGTGGTTGGCCTGGCCATGAAGGATGTAATAGTCCCTCTTTGGCCAGCCGAGCCCATACCCAACAGCTACTTCGGACTCGTGAAGCGGTTGGTCGATGCTCGTCCTCGGATTGACGCCATCAAGCGGTCGACCTGCATATAAGGTGCCCGGATGTCCTTCGCCCGAGTCAAGGTGCGGTGGGCGCAGATGAAGGCCATCGAAATTGCCACCGCGGGGCCGCCCGAAGGCAAGGAACACCGAAGGCTGGAGAGGTACTTCAGTGAGGTCCTTGAGGGAGCCCGCATTGTAGAGGGTCAGTGCTCAAAGGATATCATATTTGAGTAGTGGAGTCCGGCTTGTAAGAACCATGTAATGAACTCATAATGGGAAATATTTATGCTTGCGCTTTGTGATTTTGTTAGTTTATCCTCCTATTTGGCCGTTTATTTTATAAGTCTGAAAGTTTTACCAGTCGTCGGCTTCTGCCCCCATGTAAATATTACAGGGGTGTTCGGGAATGCATCTCCGCACTTTATCCAATGTCTTGGTCCTATTTAGGAGGCGACTTGCAAGGTGAACTAGGAAATTAGACTATGCGGCTTTATTACTTTCACTTAGCCATAAGAGTCCATTGGTGGGGCTAAGTACTAGCCCCTGTTGCATAAACGGAAATCTGGATTATGGTGCCTTTGCAACACGGCTGGTCGAATCCCAGCGCCTCGTATAACACGACAGAAATCGCGAAGGATTTGTAGTATAACACTAAGTCACCGGATTGCTGACCCGCTCTCGCATATCATGACAGTCAGTTATCGGCTTTCTCTACTGAGGTACTTAACCGGATGAACCAGAAACACAATCGCAGTAGTTCTCCCTTTACTACCTTAGCCGAACTTGCCGAACGTAAGGTGGCAAACACAGGAGCTGGGCAACCCAACTATAGACCAAAGACATGATTCAGAGCCGATGCACATAGTGCAATATCCGAGATGCCGAAAAGTTCCCTATATGTGTTCGGACTTAAGGGTTTGCAGGGCCGAATACAACCCCTGGTATGAAGGCCGCGCCTAAGCGCGTCCACCAAAAGCAAGGGGGGAATACGGATGACGAGATAATATAAGAACCCAACAAAAAGGTGGTGATCATCTGCTTCCTTTATAGCCTTATCAGAACATCGAGGCGTGTTTCGATAGATAATGCCATTAATAGTAAGGTCATGTTACATGCCTAAAAAAATACATAAGGGAAAGTCTAGCACAGGGCCTAAAAGTAGTGGTTGTAAGACTCCAGTGATGCCCTACTGCATGTCTGCGCCATTTCTCCTTAGTAACAAATCCTTTGATAGGAATTTTCATGGTTGGCCGTAAAGAAAGGAAATACTAGACTTGAAAGGATCCCAGGTGCAACCATAAAGCAAATAGGGTTCTTAATGAACCTGTAGGAAAAATGTATGAGGTCCAAATAGGGTCAAGCCGTACTATGGACTTTTTCCGCAGTGTGCCTCCGGTGCTGCCCAAGGTATTTTGAGTGCGTAGTTATGTACGCGTGGTATGTAAGCCGCAACCTTATGGGGCAGTCGGCGGAGGCCGAACTGCTAATCGAGGTCCGGATCCGTCGATTTATCACAATGATGAGGGAACCGCACTCGTTTAGAGACGTCATTGGCTTATTGTCCGACGAACTATTCGGCTTGATAAGGCTGCCATACACCTCGGCTGCAAGGGCTGCGGTGTGCTCTTCTGTACGTAGGGAGCACTCCATATTTCCATTGATTGTAATAACACCACGTGGTCTGGGCATCTTAAGCTTAAAATACGCATAGTGCGGGACTGCATTAAAGCGTTTGAAAGCAATTCGTCCGAGTAGTGTGTGATAACCACTTGGGAAGGGGACGATGTCGAAGATCAGTTCTTCACTACGGAAGTTGTCTGGGGAGCCGAATACTACCTCCAGTGTAAGTGAGCCCGTATAACGGGCCTCCACGCCAGGTATCACTCCTTTAAAGGTAGTGTTACTAGGCTTGATTCTAAATGGGTTGATGCCCATCTTGCGGACAATGTCTTGGTAGATCAAGTTGAGACAGCTACCACCATCCATGAGGACTCTAGTGAGATGGTATCTGTTGATAATTGGATCTAGTACCAGGTCGGCCGAACCCCCATGACGGATACTGGTTGGGTGATCCCTGCGATCAAAAGTGATCAGATAGGCTAACCATGGATTAAATTTTGGGACGGCGGGCTCTATGGCGTAGACATCCCAAAGTGCACGCTTGCGCTCCCTTTTGGGAATGTGAGTGACATAGATCATGTTCACTGTTTTCACCTCGGGGGAAAACTGCTTTTGGCCCCCGATGTTCAGCTGACGGGGCTCATCATCGTCCTCACTTGGAGGTCCCTTTCCCTTATGTTCGGTATTTATCTTACTGGCATGTTTGAAAACCCAATAGTTTCTATTGGTGTGGTTAGTTGGCTTATCGATTGTGCCATGAATCTGACAGGGCCTCTTAAGGATTTTATCCAAGTTGGATGGACTGTCCTTGTTGCCTTTGAAAGGTTTCTTCTGCTAACCGGATTTAGAACCACTGGATACGGCATTGACTGCCGTATCATCTGCGTCGCCATTGTTGCTTCGACATTTGTTTTTAGTTCGGCGTGGTTTACCATTGCCATCCTTGGCCAGAAGTGCTGGAGTCGCCTGAGTTGTTGCTTCTACGAGCTAACCAGTTGTCTTCTCCCGCACAAAAATGGGTCATTAGTGCAGTTAAAGCTGCCATGGTCTTTGGCTTCTCCTGCCCTAGGTGTCGGGCGAGCCATTCGTCTCGGATGCTGTGTTTGAAGGCCACTAAGGCTTCAGCGTTCAGACAATCCATGATTTGGTACTTTTTAATTAGGAAACGATTCCAAAGCTTGCGAGACGATTTGCCTGGTTGCTGGATTATGTGACTCAAGTCATCTGCATCCGGTGGCCAGACATAAATGACCCGAAAGTTGGCCCAAAAAGCATCTTCTAAATATTCCCAGGTTCCAATGGAATTCTCTGGGAGGTTGTTCAGCCAGTGTCCAGCTGGTCCTTTCAGCTTTAGAGGAACATATTTAATGGCGTGGATATCATCTCCCCGAGCCATATGAATGTGGAGAAGGAAATCCTCAATCCAGACGGCCGGATCCGTCGTTCCATCGTATTGTTCGATGTTTACGGGTTTGAACCCTTCCAGAAACTGGTGCTGCATTACCTCATCAGTGAAACACATGGGGTGCACGGCACCTCTATATCGTGCAACATCACGGCGGAGGTCGGGCGACATTTGTGCTTGGTGTGGATCCCAAATATTGTAATGTTCATCGCGCCGGGCTTCATAGCCATTATCTCTCACCGGGGCATGACCTCTTGATTTGTAGATTGATCTGGTCTGGTCGGCTTTATTGGCCAGGTCCTGATACAAATCATATGTATACCCTACAGCCGTTGTCTCCTTGCCTCTTCAGCAAGGGAGAGTAGGTCGGTGTTCGGCTTGATGTGTTGTTTTGTCCTGTCCACGTGGTGGTCGGTCTAGTTGATCTGCATAATTGTATTTTGACGGTATTGGCTCTAAGGCTTCGTCGTTGAACTGTGGTAGCAGCTTACGCTTGGGGTAACTCTTTGCTGGTCGCTCGGGGCCGTACTCTTCGATGGCCAGGACCTTGGTCCATCTTTCATTGAGTGTATCCTATTCAGCTTTGAGCCATTGTTGTTTCTTTTTCAGGCTCCACGTTGTGGCGATGAGCTGTCGCTTGAAGCGTTCTTGTTCGAGGGGTTCCCCTGGACGATAAAATCTTCGTCTCCAAGGCTAACATCCTCTTCAGAGACTGGCATATAATTGCAGTCTTCTGAATCTTCATGATCAGTGTGCTCGGGGCTATACTGACCCTCCTCCCTCTCATCCTGATCGGACGTGGGCTCGATGGGGTGTTCGGGATCTTCGACATTATCCGGAGTCTCATCATCTCCAGTGCTGGTATTGCTATCCTTTGCCTGACGTGATTGTGAGCGGCGCCGCTGACGTCGGCGCTTTGGTGGTTCATCGACGGGTTTGTCCTCATCAGGATTCGAATTATCCTCGTTGTCCTTTTTATCAGGAGTGTCCACCATGTATACATCATAGGTTGAAGTGGTCGTCCAACGCCTTGTGATGGGTGGGACTTGGACTGATTCAGCATCGGCATCATCGTCCATACCGTCGATGTCTTCGGACACATAGTCCAGCATGTTGGTTAAATACTCGACAGTGGATATTAAGTGGGTGGTGGGCGGGTCATAAAATTCCCCGCTCTCTGTGTCCAGCCCATACTGGGTGCAGTTGGGAGGCAAGGTTTCTATAATGGCGAGAGATTGCATTAAGCCCAGTGCTTCGCCTAAGGGTGAAAGCTGGGCATGATCCTGCAGATCTGCCGGGCTGAGTTCGGCGACAGAAGCCTGATCGGGCCCGATCAATGCAGACTTCGAAAGTTTAGAGTTGTCGTCCAAAAGTGAGTCCAAGATTGCGTCTAGGTCTCCAGTCGGCAGTTCCATGATAGAAGAGAGTCCGGTGGGGCTGATCCTCCCGTCTTTGGATGATACGACCTGCTCCGGATCTAAGGCCGAGGCAGGCGTGAGTGTTGACCCCTAAACGGGATCTGAGAGCGGATTCGAAGAGCTTCCTTCATGGGTGCTAGGGGCAGCAACCGAGGTCATGAACCCCTCGAAAATTAGATCTCCTCGCATATCGTCGATGTAGTTCAGGTTTCCAAACCTAATTTGCTAGCCAAGGGCGTAACTGTCGACCTGCTCGAGGCGGCCGGTCAAGTTGGCACGAAGCACAAAGCCGCTGAACATAAAGAACTGTCAAGGGAGAAAGGTTTCCGTGGATGCAGCATCATCATTTATGAAGAGGCGAGCCATCAATCCTTTTGTCGACGATACAGCGGAGCTCTCAATGAAAGCACCAATGTCGGTGTCAAAACCGGCAGATCTCGGGTAGGGGGGCCAAGTTGTATGTCTGAGGATCGGTGGTAACAATGATCAAAGGGACACAGTGTTTACCCAGGTTTGGGTCCTCTTGATGGAGGTAAAACCCTACTCCTGCTAGATTATATTCGATGAGTATAGGAGTTACAAGAGTTGATCTACCTCGAGATTGTAATGGCTAAACCCCAGCTTGGCTAGCCTATCAATGTTATGATCCCGGCCTCGGTCTAAACCCTCTGATTTATATAGATACCTAAGGGGCTTAGGGTTGTATAAAGTCGGTTTAACAGAGAGGAAATAGCGTATCCGGACACCTAAACTTGTCGTTCACGCATACGGGAGTCCTAACTAGACATGAGAGGCGGTCATCTTCCTTGTATCTTGATGGCCCATTAGTCCGGCCCATATCAAATAGACCGGACGCCCGAGGACCCCTCAGTCCAGGACTCCCTCAAGGCCCCTAGATGGGATCTCACGGTTACAGAAGGTTGCGGTGGTGGAAAAGTGTTTTCGTGGCTCCCCCTGATGGTCTTGGGGTATAAGAGTATATATGGGAGAAAGAATTAGGTCAGGAGACCCACGAGGGGGGAACAGGGCAAAGGGGCGCGCCCTACCCCCTGGGCGCGCCCTCCACCCTTGTGGCTGCCTCATAGCTCCTCCGACTTCATCTCCAAGTCTCCTGGTTTGCTTCTGGTCCAAGAAAGATCATCGCGAAAGTTTTATTCCGTTTGGTATTCCTTTTCTGTGGAACTCTAAAACAGGTAAAAAACGTAAACTGGCATTGGGCTCTAGGTTAATAGGTTAGTCTCAAAAATAATATAAAATAGCTTATTAATGCATATAAAACATCCAAAACAGATAATATAATAGCATGGAACAATCAAAAATTATACATACATTGGAGACGTATCAAGCATCCCCAAGCATAATTTTTGCTCGTCCTTGAGTAGGTAAATGATAAAAATAGATTTTTTGATGTGGAATGCTACCTAACATATTTATCCACGTAATTCTCTTTATTGTGGCATGAATGTTCAGATCCGAAGTATTCAAAACAAAAGTTTAATATTGACATAAAAACAATAATACTTCAAGCATACTAACAAGGTTATGTCTTCTCAAAATAACATGGACAAAGAAAGCTTATCCCTAGAAAATCATATAGTCTGGCTATGCTCCATCTTCATCACACAAAATACTCAAATCATGCATAACCCCGGTTTCAGCCAAGCAATTGTTTCATACTTTAGTATTCTCAAACTTTTTCAACTTTCACACAATACATGAGCATGAGCCATGGACATAGCACTATAGGTGGAATAGAATGGTGGTTGTGGAGAAGACAAAAAGAGGGAGATAGTCTCACATCAACTAGGCGTATCAATAGGCTATGGAGATGCCCATCAATAGATATCAATGTAAGTGAGTAGGGGTTGCCATGAAACAGATGCACTAGAGCTATAAGTGCATGAAAGCTCAAAAAGAAACTAAGTGGGTGTGCATCCAACTTGCTTGCTCATGAAGACCTAGGGCATTTTGAGGAATCCCATCGTTGGAATATACAAGCCAAGTGCTATAATGAAAAATTCACACTAGTATATGAAAGTGACAACATAAGAGACTCTCTATCATGAAGATCATGGTGCTACTTTGAAGCACAAGTGTGGAAAAAGGATAGTAACATTGTCCCTTCTCTCTTTTTCTCTCTTTTTTTCTTTGGCTTCTTTGGCTTCTTTGTCCTTTTTATTACTATTATTTTGGCTTCTTTGGCCTCTTTTTTTCATTTCCTCACATGGGACAATGCTCTAATAATGATGATCATCACACTTCTATTTACTTACAACTTGAAAAATTACAACTCGATGCTTAGAACAAAAATATGACTCTATGTGAATGCCTCCGACGGTGTACCGGGATGTGCAACGAATCAAGAGTGACATGTACGAAATAATTATGAAAGGTGGCTTTGCCACAAATACGATGTCAACTACATGATCATGCAAAGCAATATGACAATGATGAAGCGTGTCATAATAAACGGAACAGTGGAAAGTTGCATGGCAATATATCTCGGAATGGCTATGGAAATTCCATAATAGGTAGGTATGGTGGCTGTTTTGAGGAAGGTATATGGTGGGTGTATGGTACCGGCGAAAGTTGCACGGCACAAGAGAGGCTGGCAATGGTGGAAGGGTGAGAGTGCGTATAATCCATGGACTCAACATTAGTCATAAAGAACTTACTTATTGCAAAAATCTATTAGTCATCAAAACGAAGCACTACGCGCATGCTCCTAAAGGAAGGGTTGGTAGGAGTTAACCATCGCGTGATCCCGACCTCCACACAAAGCATGACAATAAAAAAATACTTCATGCTCCCACTTCGTTACATAACGGTTCACCATGCGTGCATGCTACGGGACTCACAAACCTCAACACAAGTATTTATAAAATTCACAATTACTCCACTAGCATGACTCTAATATCACCATCTTCATATCTCAAAACAATCATAAAGAATCGAACTTCTCATGGTATTCAATGCACTTTATATGAAAGTTTTTATTATACCCCCCTTGGATGCCTATCATATTAGGAATAAATTCATAACCCAAGCAAATTACCATGATGTTATGAAAGACTCTCAAATAATATAAGTGAAGCATGAGAGTTCATCAATTTCTACAAAATAAAGCCACCGCCGTGCTCTAAAATGATATAAGTGAAGTACTAGCAGAGCAATATTGCCTAGCTCAAAAGATATAAGTGAAGCACATAGGGTATTCTAATAAATCACGATTCATGCGTGTCTCTCCCAAAAGGTGTGTAAAGCAAGATGAATGTGGTGAAATAAAAAGAAAATACTCAAATCATACAAGACGCTCCAAGCAAAACACATATCATGTGGTGAATAAAAATATAGCCTCAAGTAAAGTTAGCGATAGACGAAGACGAAAGAGGGGATGCCTTCCGGGGCATCCCCAAGCTTAGGATTTTGGTTGTCCTTGAATATTACCTTGGGGTGCCTTGGTCATCCCCAAGCTTAGGCTCTTGCCACTCCTTATTCCATAGTCCATCAAATCTTTACCCAAAACTTGAAAACTTCACAACACAAAACTCAACAGAAAATCTCATAAGCTCCATTAGTATAAGAAAATAAATCACCACTTTAAGGTACTGTTGAAAACTTATTATTTTTTTATATTGGTGTAATATCTACTGTATTCCAACTTTTTCATGGTTCATACCCCCCGATACTACCCATAGATTCATCAAAAATAAGCAAACAACACATAGAAAACAGAATCTGTCAAAAACAGAACAGTCTGTAGTAATCTGTAATTGTCGAATACTTATGTAACTCCACAAATTCTGAAAAATTAGGAAGGCCAGGGAAATTTGTTCACCAATCCATAGCAAAAATAATCAGATCAAAATCACATTTCAATAAAATCCTGGAAATTATTTACTGGGCACAAAAGTTTCTGTTTTTCAGCAGGATCAATACAACTATCACCGTAAGCTATCCTAAAGGTTTAACTTGGCAAAAACATTAATTAAACACAAAACCACGTCTAACCAGAGGTTGTATTAATTATTTTACTAAATAGGAACAAAAATCAAAGAACAGAAATAAAATTGGGTTGCCTCCCAACAAGTGATATAGTTTAACGCCCTTCGCTAGGCATTGATAATTTCAATGATGCTCACAAAGAAAAGAACTAAAGCACAAAGAGAGCATCATAAAACACGTGACAAACACATCTAAGTCTAACATACTTCCTATGCATAGGCATTTTATAAGCAAACAAATTATCACGGCAAGCAGAAACTAGCAAATGCAAGGAAGAAGAAAGAGACAGTAGCAATCTTAACATGAAGAGAGGTAATTTAGTAACATGAAAATTTCTATGACCATATTTTCCTCTCTTATAATAATTACATGTAGGACCATAAGCAAATTCAACAATATAGCTATCACAAAACATATTCTCAACACGATACACATGCATGCAAAGTTGACACTCTTCCAAAATAGTGGGATCAATATTAACTAAAGTCATGACCTCTCCAAACCCACTTTTATCAAAAAATTCATAAGATTGAACATTCTCCAAATATGTCGAATCTAAAGTTGACACTCTTCCAAACCCACTTCCAATATTATTTCAAACATTATTATCAACCTCATATTCATCATGGGGCTTAAATAAATTTTCATGATCATAAGAAGAATCACTCCAATCATGATCATTGCAACAAGTAGTAGACATAACAGAACTAGCATCCCCAATCTTAGGGTTTTGAATTTCATTAACACAACTGACATTAATAGAATTTATATAACATCATCGCAATCATGTTTTTGATTCAAGGAACTATCAAGTATTGGTGCAATTGCAACAATCTCATGTTTAACATAAGGAACTATAGCAAATTCATCTCCATAAATATTGGCATCATGGCCATAAGAATAGCAAGCATCATGTTCATCAAGGGATATTTCAATCAAGTCATTGGAATCATAATTATCTATAGATTCATGCATATCATTATTTTCTTACAAAGCAATGGTCATTATTTCAATAAATTATTTGACATAGGCATTATGAGCATAGTTTTCATAGCAATATTTAAGTATGTCAAAAAATTTAGATTTGTAGAGAGTAATATCATACTTTTAAATCAAAGAAGCAACTTCATAAGCACCCTTAAAAGCAACAAATTCTTTAATTTGTTCAATATCATAGTAACTATAAACACCCTTTTTATAAGAAGATAAGATTTCATTATCATTAGACTCACATAGGTAGGGAATGTGTTTTTAGGGTTCTTAGAGCGACAAGTAAAATCATAAATTTCATAAAGATTCCAAGCATAACACAGAAAACTATTTATTTGATTCCATAAGAGTCTCCCTTTTTTAGATAAACAGTGACGCACAAAATGAGCATGTTCATCTGTAGATTTTCCCTCAACTAAACTAGTTGGGGTTTCAGCACGAGCACATATACATCGAAGATGATCCAAGTAAAACATGTTAATTGGATCCATATCAATAGATTTTTAGCAAAGCAAAGATGCAAGCAAATAGAAGGCACATGGAAACACATACGGAAAGAAGGTGAAGAAAAGGAAAATCTTTTCGAAAATCATTTTAGAAGTGGGGGAGAGGAAAACAAGAGGTGAATGGCGAATAATGTAATGCAATAGATGAGAGTTTATGATGGGTACTTGGTATGGCTTGACTTGGCGTAGATCTCCCCGGCAATGGTGCCAGAAATTGGCAAGTTTATGGGAGACAAATCTTGACTTGACTTGGCGTAAATGTCATCGGGAACGGCGCTAGAAATTCTTCCTGATACCTCCTGAGCTTGCATTAGCTTTTCCCTTGAAGAGGAAAGGGTGGTGCACAAAAGTAGAGTAAGTATTTTCCTCAGTTTGAGAACCAAGGTATCAATCCAGTAGGAGACAACGCAAAACTCACTGAATACCTGCACAAACAATCAAACAAACTTGCACCCAACACGATAAAGGGGTTGTCAATCCCTTCACGGTTACTGGCAAAAGTGAGATCTGATAGAGATAGATAAACGGTAAAGTAAATATTTTTGGTATTTTTGGTTTATAGATCGAAAAGTAAAAGATTGCAAAATAGTAGATCGGAAACTAATACGATGGAAAAGAGAACTTATATGATGGAAAATAGACCCGGGGGCCATAGGTTTCACTAGTGTCTTCTCTCAAGATAGCAAATAATACGGTGGATGAACAAATTACTGCCGAGCAACTGATAGAAGAGCGCATAATTATGACGATATCTAAGGCAATGATCATGAACATAGGCATCGCGTCCGTGTCAAGTAGACCGAAACGATTCTGCATCTACTACTATTACTCCACACATCGACCGCTATCCAGCATGCATCTAGAGTATTAAGTTCATAAAGAACGGAATAACGCATTAAGTAAGATGACATGATGTAGAGGAATTAACTCAAGCAATATGATGAAAACCCCATCTTTTTATCCTCGATGGCAACAATACAATATGTGCCTTGCTGCACCTACTGTCACTAGGAAAGGACACCACAAGATTGAACCCAAAGCTAAGCACTTCTCCCATTGCAAGGAAAAACCAATCTAGTAGGCCAAACTAAATCAATAATTTGAAGAGACTTGCAAATATATCAAATTATGCATATAAGAATTCAGAGAAGATTCAAATAATATGCATAGATAATCTGATCATAAATCCACAATTCATCGGATCTTGGCAAACACACCGCAAAAGAGTATTACATTGAATAGATCTCCAAGAACATCGAGGATAACATGGTATTGAGAATCAAAGAGAGATAAGAAGCCATCTAGCTACTAGCTATGGACCCGTAGGTCTGTGGTAAACTACTCACGCTTCATCGGAAGGGCAATGGTTTTGATGTAGAAGCCCTCTGTTATCGAATCCCCCTCTGGCAGGATGCCGGAAAAGGCACCTAGATGGGATCTCATGGGTACAGAAGGTTGCGGCGGTGGAATAGTGTTTTCGTGGCTCCCCCTGATGGTTTGGGGGTATAAGAGTATATATGGGCAAAAGAATTAGGTCAGGAGACCCACGAGGGGCCCACAAGGCAGGGGGTGTGCCCTCCACCCTTGTGGCCACCTCGTAGCTCCTCCGACTTCATATCCAAGTCTCTTGGTTTGCTTCTGGTCCAAGAAAGATCATCACGAACGTTTTATTCCGTTTGATATTCCTTTTCTATGAAACTCTAAAATAGGCAAAAAAAACAAAAACTGGCACTGGGCTCTAGGTTAATAGGTTAGTCCCAAAAATAATATAAAATAGCATATTAATGCATATAAAACATCCAAAACAGATAATATAATAGCATGGAACAATAAAAAAAATTATAGATACGTTGAAGACGTATCAGGATCTCATGGGTACAGAAGGTTGCACCGGTGGAAAAGTGTTTTCGTGGCTCCTCTGATGGTTTTTGGAGTATAAGAGTATATATGGGCGAAAGAATTAGGTCAAGAGACCCACGAGGGGCCCACAAAGCAGGGGGCGTGCCCTACCCCTGGGCGCTGACGATGCCATAGACCTAGGGTAGGGTCATAGGCCTGACCTAGATACCCCACCCAAGGTCACTACCCTAAAAGTAGAGACATTCAAAGCACAGCAGGGAGTATCAACTGAAGCCATCGTGTGCAATCCACTCGACCGG
>NC_041391.1:533401409-533489205 GCF_002162155.2 Triticum dicoccoides | reverse complement strand
TTTCACTCGACCAAGACGAAGACATTCGACCATACAAGAAACCACTCGGAGTACAGAAGACCAGGAGTCACTCAGGATGGCAACGGTTAGGCGTTCACTCCGTAGTCTTAAAGGTCATTAAATACACATTATAATTGGCGTTATCAGTAACGCCTTATCTTAATGTACATTGAACCCCTGTAATGGAGGTGGGCTGGGGTCCCGGCGCACTGTATATAGGCCACCCCCTCCTCTGGGACAAGGGTTTGCACCCCCTGTAACACACTCACCCATATTCCAGTCGACCGCCTCAGGGCACCGAGACGTAGGGCTTTTACCTCCTCCGAGAGGGGCCTGAACTCGTAAACTCGTGTGTACAACCTCGTCGTAGCTAGGGCCTCGCCTCCTCATACATACCCCCTATTCTTACTGTCAGACTTAGTACCATGACAGTTGGCGCCCACCATGGGGCAAAGCATCTTAGCGACTTCCGGTGAGGTTGCATTTTCTCCGATCTTCATCAACATGGTTTCCAGCGGCGGTTTGGTCATGGGTCATGAGTTCCGACTTGGTGCGCTCACTTTCATCGTCGACGACTCCACCTGGCTCCAGGAAGCCCCCCTCGACATTGAGGCTCTCCTGATCTATGGTTCGCACTTTCACGAAATGCCTGCGGCGTCCTCCTTCGGCAGTCGTCGACCCCGCATCGGTCGGTCCTCGCGTCACCTTGTCAATCCGTTGGACGCCGCCGCAAGTGATATGGTTAGTCGCGGCTCCAGCGCTGGGTTAACATGCGGTGGCTCGTCAGACGGCCACCCCCCAAGTCGCGGCAATCGATCCCGTCGAGTTCCGCTGCGGTTCAGTTGACCTGTCGACTGATTCTGCAGATACGTTTTCTGAGAGCGGGAGCTATGACCCCACGACAGAAGTTCTCATGGTCGATACCCGTTGCAGCCCACCTGGGTTTCGCCGCAGTGGCGGCAACGGTGACGGTGATAGCCTATCGTTCGGCCACGAAGAGTACCAACCTCAACCTCTCAACTCATAGCAGAGGGAAGAGCTACACCTCCGCAACGTGGAGGCCCTCCAGACCCCCATCATAGGGTAGACCACCGAGGCTCGGGCCTTGGAGGCAGTGCGACTGGCCACGCTGGCTGAGCGCACTTGTTTGGAGAATCTGCAACATTCTCTCGACGAGCGTGCCCATCGACTGATCCCCAAGTCCAGTCGACGTCCATGATAGTTGTTTCCACCGAAAACTCAGGTATTCTGCACTCCGATCCAGAATCTTGCAGTTGTTGCGTGTATCTCAGAGTCTATGCAGTCGTCCCGTTCAGAAGCTAGAAGGGGTTTGGAACAGATCAGAATGCTGCTCCGAGCAGCAGGAGACCTGAACTCCATCGTTTCTCAGTCGCGGAACAGGATCCACAACAGATCGATAAGGGTAGATATTGTTCAGTCGGCACACAGTCCTGGGTCGCCTTTGCAACTTGAAGATCGTGATCACCACCGAGATCGGCACCTGGGAAGAGCTCATGGAGAGTATGATCGTGAGTACGCCCGCGACAACCATCATCAAGCGCCTTTGCCCCTTCCGAGGGACGGGTCATACGCGCCCCAGAGGTATGATGACATGCGTCCGTATGGTAATGACCGCAGAGTTCTAGTTGACCTAAGAGAGCCTGGCTTCGATGCAAGGTCAGTCCTTGTTCAGGGTTTGGTCGACTGGAACAGAGCATACAGAGAAGGGCTGGATAGAGACAGGCCCAGCAGAAGCAGGGTCCACGTTTATGGCCCTGAGTGTTTTGGAAGAGCCATCAGAGCCGTTGAGATCCCTCACAACTTCAGATTGGCGACTGGCGTCAGCAAGTTCACAGGAGAATCAAAGCCCGACACTTGGCTTGAAGACTACCGAGTGGTTGTGCACATTGGTGGCGGCAGCGATGAGGTGGCCATGAAGCACCTCCCTCTGATGCTTGAAGGTTCTGCCAGGGCCTGGCTGAATCAGTTGGCCCTTGGAAGCATTTTGAGTTGGGATGAGTTGGCCCGAGTGTTTACCAGAACATTTGAGGGCACCTGCAAGAGACCTGCTGGTTTGCCGGAATTGCAGCATTGCGTGCAGAAACAGAATGAGACCTTGAGAGATTATATCCAGAGATGGATCACTCTTCACCACGCAGTGGAGAATGTATCAGATCACCAAGCAGTCTGTGCCTTTAAAGAAAGCATTCGCTATAGAGAGCTCAATCTGAAGTTCGGTCAGACCGGAGACATGTCTCTGGCTCGGATGATGGAGATTACCACTAAGTATGCTAACGGCAAAGAAGAGGACCGACTCCGGGGCAAAAACAGGCCAGTCGCCCAGCACACCGGAGGAGGAAATTCCAGTCGGAAGAAGAAGCAAAAGGCTGAGGCAGTAGGCCCCGCCGAAGCAGCAGTTTTGAACCAAGGAAAGTTTAAAGGGAAGCCTAAAGGGCCTTGGATCCCTAAAAAAGTGAAGGATCAAGCAGGAAATGATATGATGGATTTGCCATGTCATATACACACCAAAAAGGATGAGGAGGGGAATCTGATTCTCCCCAAGCATACCACTCGACAGTGTCGACTCCTGATCCAGAGCTTCCGAGAAAGCCAACCCAGTGAAAAGGATAAGGAGTGTGATAAGGAGGAAGACAAAGATGATGATGGTGGTTACCCCAATGTTAATGCCACCTTGGTGATTTTTGTTGATCTCAAGAGCAAAAGTCGACTGAAAGTTATTAACAAAGAGGTAAACATGGTTGCTCCGGTAACACCAAGATATTTGAAGTGGTCAAAAAACCCTATTACAATCGACCAGTCCGACCACCCGCCGCACGTTGCTACCCCTGGGCGGCAAGCGTTGGTGGTCGACCCATTCGATGGGGGCACCCGACTGACCAAGGTTTTGATGGATGGTGGAAGCGGTCTGAATATATTGTATGCTGAGGCCCTCCGAGGGATGGGCATTCCAGTGTCCAAACTCAGTGAAAGCAAGATGAGATTCCATGGTATCATCCCGGGAAAAAAAGCCGATTCACTCGGTCAGATCACTCTTGATGTGGCTTTCATTGATTCCCTGAACTACCGTAAGGAAAAGTTGACGTTCGAGGTAGTGTATTTTGAAAGTGCCTATCATGCCATTCTAGGCAGACCTGCTTATGCTAGTTTCATGACTCGACCGTGTTATGTGTACCTCAAGATGAAGATGCCTTGCCCCAAAGGCGTGATCACGGTTAATGGAAACTGGCGGAGAGCAGAGGATTGTCTCCAGAATGGTTCAATGATCGCAGATGAGCAGATGGCAGTAGTGGAGTTTCAAGAATACAAGAAGACAACAGATCTGAGTGATTTTCTGCGTGCCAAGAGGCCTGCCTCGGAATCTGCATTCCAGTCGGCCGGCGAGACAAAGCCATTTCACATTCACCCGACCGACCCTAATGCTGCTCCAACTCATATCTCAACAACACTCTACAGCAAATAGGAAGAAGCACTCATCCAGTTCCTCTGTGAGAACTCGAACATCTTTGCATGGAAGCCATCTGACATGCCAGGTGTACCCAGGGGACTGACTGAGCACTGTTTGCGAGTCGACCCGAAGGCAAAACTGAAAGTGCAACTATCCCTGGTTGGTTTTGGTAATGATTAACAACATAGCTCATTGAACTAATGCCATTTCAAGATAAATATTTCAGGAAAGTTCAATGTTTGGCATGGCATGGATTAGGACTGTGGACCCCTCAAAATTCTAAGGACAAAAGACTGGCTCAAGATCTAAAGTCCAACACTCTACATTCTCTATTTTAGTGACCCAAGATCACATTGAGTCTATAGGAAAGCCAATACTACTAAAAAGGGATGAGGTGTTGCTTGCTTGCTCAAAGTGCTTAGTGATATGCTCCAAAGCCCTCAGCCACTTTCTCATATCCACATATGTCCCAAACCAAAAGTCAAACTCGGCCCCACCGATTTGATGCATCCGGCGCCACCGAGTTCAGTTGACATAGCCACTTGCTAGAAACCCTAGTCACTTCGATCTCACCAATAGGGATCTCGGTCTCACCGAGATGGGGTTGCAAACTCTTCGTTTCCCTTCGTAACTTTTTGGTCTAATCAAGATGAGCGATCGGTCCCACCGAGTTTGCAATGCAAATTCTCTGTTTCCTTTTCATAACGCTTCAGTCCCACCGAGACAAGCGAATCGGTCCAACCGAGTTTGCCTGACCAACTCTCTGGTTAGCTTATTACCAAAGTCGGTCCAACCGAGTTTCTGTAATCGGTCAAACCAAGATTACGTTATGCCCTAACCCTAATGATATCGGTCCCACCAAGTTGACATGTCGGCCCCATCGAAATTGCCTAACGGTCACATTATGTACTGAATCGGTCTGACCAAGTTTTCTGATTCGGTCCCACCGAGTTTGGTATATTGTGTGTAACGGTTAGATTTTGTGTGGAGGCTATATATACCCCTCCACCCTCTCCTCATTCGTGAGGGAAGCCATCAGAACGTGCCTACACTTCCAGCGTTCATTTTCTGAGAGAGAACCACCTACTCATGTGTTGAGGCCAAGATATTCCAATCCAACCATATGAATCTTGATCTCTAGCCTTCCCCAAGTTGCCTTCCACTCAAATCATCTTTCCACCAAATCCAATCATATGAGAGTTGAGTGTTGGGGAGACTATCATTTGAAGCACAAGAGCAAGGAGTTCGTCATCAACACACCATCTATTACCTTTTGGAGAGTGGTATCTCCTAGATTGGTTAGGTGTCACTTGGGAGCCTCCAACAAGACTGTGGAGTTGAAGCAAGGAGTTTGTAAGGGCAAGGAGATCGCCTACTTCATGAAGATCTACCCTAGTGAGGCAAGTCCTTCGTGGGTGATGGCCATGGTGGGATAGACAAGGTTGCTTTCGTGGACCCTTCGTGGGTGGATCCCTCCGTGGACTCGCGCAGCCGTTACCCTTCGTGGGTTGAAGTCTCCATCAACGTGGATGTACGATAGGACCACCTATCGGAACCACGCCAAAAACATCCGTGTCTCCTATTGCGTTTGCACTCTCCAATCCCATCCCTTTACATTCTTGCAAGTTGCATGCTTTACTTTCCGCTGCTCATATACTCTTTGCATGCTTGCATGAATTGTGTTAAGATTGCTTGACTTGTGCTAAGTTGATAAAATCTACCAAGAACTAGAATTGGGAAAAGGTTAAGTTTTTATTTGGTCAAGTAGTCTAATCACCCCCCCCCCCTCTAGACATAATTTCGATCCTACAATTAGCATCAGAGCTTTGGTCTCCATTTGCCCTGATTTCCATAGATTTTGGTGATCATAGCCTTGGTTTCACAACTTAGGAGAGTATGGCGTCTAGCAAGGGAAATTACCACCGTAGAGGTTCTTACTTTGATGGTACTAATTTTGCTAGTTGGAAGCATAAGATGAAAATGCATATTCTTGGACATAACCCCGCCGTTTGGGCTATTGTGTGTATTGGCTTGCAAGGTGAATTCTTCGATGGGAGAGAACCAAACCGTGAAGCTACTGCGGAAGAGTTGAAGATGCTGCAATACAATGCTCAAGCTTGTGATATCCTCTTCAATGGATTGTGCCCCGAAGAATTCAACAAAATCAGCCGCCTTGAGAATGCAAAGGAAATTTGGGATACTTTGATTGATATGCACGAAGGTACCGACTCCGTCAAGGAATCCAAATTGGATGTGCTTCAAAGTCAAGTTGACAAGTTCAAAATGAAGGATGGTGAAGGTGTCGCTGAAATGTACTCTAGGCTTGCTCTCATCACAAATGAGATTTCCGGCTTAGGAAGTGAAGAGATGACCGATAAATTCATCATCAATAAGATCCTAAGAGCCTTGGATGGAAAATATGATACCGTGTGCACATTGATCCAAATGATGCCCAATTACAAAGATCTCAAGCCAACGGAAGTCACTGGAAGAATTGTTGCTCATGAGATGTCACTCAAGGATAAGGAAGATCTTCACAACAAGTTAAGTGGTGCTTACAAAGCCTCATGTGATGCTCCTAGATCATCAAGTGAGAAACAAACCTTCAATGAGGAATTGAGCCTAATGGTGAAAAACTTCAACAAGTTCTACAAGAGTAGAAGCAAGGAAAGAAGCTCTAAGTCAAGGTCCTACAATGACAAAAGATCTTCGAGTCGTGGACGTAATTGCTACAATTGTGGAAGACCCGGACACTACTCAAATGAGTGTATGGCTCCTTACAAAAGGAGAGAAGATTCACCTAAAAGATGAAGTAGAAGAGAAGAATCACCACCAAGAGAGAGAAGGAGTAGAGATGATCTTTATGAACGAAGAACCTCCTGGAGAACCGAGGATTTGAAAAGGAAGGACAAATCATCAAAGAGCTACACAAAGCAAAGACATCAAGCTCATGTTGGTGAATGTGTACCCGACTCCAACTCCGACCATTACTCCGAGAGAAGCTATCATTCTGACTCCGAATATACTCAAGATGAAGGTGTTGTCGGTCTAGCACTTGTGTCAACCAACTCCTACGACATATTTGACTCACCAAATGAAGGAATTGGAAGATGCTTCATGGCTAAAGGCCCAAAGGTATCACACCCCGAGTATGTTGATTTCAATAGTGATGAAGATGACTTGTTAGGTGATGATGATTTACTTGTTGACAACTCTAGTGATGAATACTATGATGAAACATCAATTAATCATGCTAATCAAGATAAAATGAATGACAATGATAAGGAGAAGATTGAGCGTCTAACTAAAGAACTAAACACTTTTAAGTTAGCTCATAAAACTACATTGGCATATCATCGAAAACTTTTAAAGACTCATGAGAAGTTACGCTTTGAAAAGCTCAACCTTGAGCAAGAACATGAGTTTTTAAAGGCAATCAATGATGATCTTCGCAAGAAAACTTCTTCTTACATTGCCAAGCGTTTACTTTTATCTACTTACATGCCACAAGTAAAGTCTAGCAACAAGAGTAAGAAAGATTCTTCTTCTAGTGGTAACAATAATCATGCTAAATCCAATGTTGTTGCTTCTAGTAGCTCTCTTGATTCCACTAATGATTCTCTTAGCCAAGTTACACTTGAGCAAGAAAATAGCTTATTGAAGGGAATTATAGAGAAAGGTGTCTACAAGAGCCTTGCCAGAAGTAAGCAATTTGAGGAAATTGTATGCAAGCAAGGAAGGCACCGGAAGAATCAAGGTGTTGGTTTTGAACGAAAGTTCAATGCCAATGGAGTTGAGTCGGAATAAGATCAATACCCCAAGATGAAGTTTGTTCCCCAACAAGAGAAGTATGATCCTACTTCTTTCCAAGGGACACAAGCTCAAGATGATCTTCCACCACAAGACCACAAGAAAAAAGGCAAGGACAAGCTTCAAGAGGAGATTGATGCATTTGAAGAAGCTCCCAAGGCCTTGGTAAAGTGGGTTCCCAAGACTACATCAAGTTATACTTCATCAAGTCCACTACAACCCCAAGGATTCCCATCAAGATGATGTGGATCCCAAAGAAGAAGGACTAGAGAGTTCTTGAGGGTGAATCCGCCAATATTCTTCACTCATATCATTTTGTCTAGGACAAGTGCAATCTACTTCCACATCTTGCACTAGTTCAAGGAGTCACAAACCCTCTTGTTGGTAAGACAAGGGACAAGGTAACCTAATGCTTTCATGGACATCATCTTGTGTGTGCATCACTCTATGTCTATGGATATCCTTGTTTGTTCCTTGTGGGACTAACCCATGTAGGTATTGAAAGTGCAACTCACTCAAATGGATTGCTCCAAATGATCTACAACAACATTGAGCATCCATATCTTCAACACCTACATGAAGTCATCATCAACAAAACCCAAGGTTAGTTCATCCCTCTTAAGGGGGGATCTCACATCTAGGGGGAGCTTTACTCTAAAGAATTGAGCTAAAGCAACTCTAATGGTGCGAACACAACAATGCTTTATGCAAAAGTGGTAACCCCACTTGTGCTTAAACGATGAGTATGACCTATGATAAAATGTTCTCATTTGACTCTTGAGTCAGTATACTCATATATAGATGACCTAGTCATCGCCAATTGGTTGATAGATGCTAGAATTGGTTGTGCATGCTTTGTCACATATTTCATTTGCCATTTTATTATGTCAGCATGTCATTTGCATATTTTACTCATTCGAGGACATCCACTTGTTGTTTTGATTGTTTGGATCTTTCTCTTTTGCCAAGTGGATGGACAAGAATGCCTAAGAACCTTCTCTAGCTATCTATGCTTTTCTCGTCTCAAACTCTATTCATGCTACATCAAAAAGTTTGATCAAGTCAGATTCGAACCACTCTGTGTGAGGAGCACTCGGAGTCCCCGATTTGCCATAGACTTTAACTTCCAAAACCTCTTTGTGCATTTCGGTCTGACCGAGACATCCATTTCGGTCAAACCGAGTTCACTAAGTTGATATAGGTTTTCATCTTGGTGCAACCGATTTGCACACTTCGGTCACACCGAGTTGCAGCAACCGCTTGCGATTCTGCAATCTCGGTGCCACCAAGTTGTTCCACTCGGTCACACCGATAGGGTCGGGATATAAATACCCACGGGTGAGATTTTGGAAATTACTTCAAATCCCCTCATCCCGTGCGTGTCCTGCTCTGCCTCTTCGGGTCTCCGTATCGTCTCCTCGCCGGCAGCGACCTTCCTCCATTGGATTCTGCCACCGTCGACGGATTCTGCTCCGCCGTCGCTGCCATAGCGAACACCCGCCATTCTAGGGTACATGTTCGATCCCTTGTGTTGTCTTTTTAACTCTGATTCCTAGCACAAGGACAATGCCATGATTCTTGCCACGAATGAGATTGATCTATCAAGCTAAATCTTCCTTAGGCCTAGTTTGATTCGAAAATTTTAGGTTTAGCTCTCCGCAGAACTCATCTCAGACCAACCGAAATGTAGAAATTGGTCTCACCGATTTGGTTTAGGCCATTGCACATGCATTTTTCGGTCTGGCCGAAAATTGCAAATCGGTGTGACCGAGTTCAGGATTCTGTGGAACCCTAGCAATCTCGGTGCCACCGAACTGTGACTCGATATGACCGAGTTCACTAGTTCAGGTTCCAAGTGTTGCTTCGGTATCACCGAGTTTGTCAATTCGGTAGCTCCGAGATGATTTCCGTACAGAACTAAAACTAAGTTTTTGACTCAATTTGTTTTGCAAAACCTCTGTACTTTGTGATGCTCATCTACTCTACCTCATCTACAACCTATTCACAGGGTCTGCTAACAGTTTGCCTGCAAGATGTCTGACCAGAGTGAAAATCAGAACAAATCTGAATAGCAAGAGCATTTGAGGGAGGGCACTAGTCCCTCCAGCAGCTATGATGAGGGCAGCAGGAGCACACCTAGTAACTTGCCCAAGGCAGCTACTAGAGCAAGAAAGAAGAGAACTTCAGATTTAGAAGATGAAGATTATGTTGCAGCTGAGGATGAGGCCACTTCAAAGAAGAAAGTGCTGAAGAAAGAATATGGTACTGCTGCTTCAACCAAATTAGGCATGAACAAGAAAGCACCAGCAAAAAGAGTTCGTATGTCTAAGTCCAGAGCCTCAACTCAAGAAACTTTGGGATCTGAACCCAAAGAGACTGTTGCAAAAGGGAAGAAGAGGAAAGAGAGGGTCAAGAAGACCACCGCCAGGATCATTGGCATGCCCTCGATGATGAGAGATTCTAACGAGGAAGAGGATGCTGCTCCAGCACCTAAGGCACAAAAGCTAATGGGAGATGCAATTAAGTTAGGGGTTGCTGCTAAGCCCAAACCTACTCCCAAAGTTGCTGCTCCAGCCACCAAGTCTGCACCCAAGAGGAGTACAAGAAACATTCCTGCTGAGGAGAAGAACAAGGCCCCAATGCCTGAAGTTGAAGAAGAAGAAGAAGTTGAAGCCCAAGTGCTAAGGAAGCTCAAACCCAAAGATTCCAGACCACAATGATACACATCCTGTGGCAGAGGACATGAGTATCAGGAAGGATGCTGGTCTGAGACTTTCGAGGAAGAATGACCCATATGCTGTAAGGAGGAGAACTATTATGGATTACAGGTTCCACACTAAGGAACAACAAGATTTCTATGGGACTATTCTGCTTGATAAGAAGCCCATAGTATGTGACATGATATGGGTTGACTGGACATACATCAGAAAAAATGAAGATCACTTCCCAGGTGTCTATGATAGCTTCAAGGCTTGTGAAGTGGACAAGTTTGTTGGTCAGAAGCTCACTAAGTGGAATGATGAGCTGATCATGCAATTTTACTCCACTGCTCACTTTTATCCTGATGGCAAAATTGTATGGATGTCAAAAGGTACTAGGTACCAATCCACTATTGATGAATGGGCCAGATTGATAAATGCCCCAGAACCTCATGAGGGTGACTTGGATATGTATGCTAAGAAGAAGAAAGACCATAACTCAATTCCAAGTATGTACAAGGAAATTCCTAATGCGGACCTAGAAACTCACAAGCTTGGTCAAGTGAAGCACTTATTGCCAGGCCTGCCTACAATCAATACCATCCTAAGGCATACTCTTTTTCCCAAGTCTGGAGATCATAGAATGATAAGAGGACATTCCATCAACTTGTTGCACATATTTGATGTTCCTCAAAAGTTCAAAGTCATGAGTCTGATTGTGGAAACAATCAAGAGGATAGATGTAGATCAGAAGAGGTCTTATGGGTATGCTCCACAAATTCAGGTGCTCATCAACTCAAAGATGGGCACATGCACTTATTTGTTGGACAAGGAGCATTTACCTCTCAAGCCAGATTTTGAGGATAACACTGTTGTCATGGATGAGAAAGATCCTTCCTCAATGCAAGCACATGAGAAGAGAGAGAAGGCAAGGGCAGAGAAAGCTGCAGAAATGCCAAGTGCTGAAGAGGCATTCAGGTGTTCTTAAAGAGTAAGAAAGATCAACTTGGATATCTAATCCAATCCACCTTGAGGATTGAGAAGGGCTTGGCCACCCTCACTCAAAATCAGGAGAGTTTGGAGAGGATCATTGAACAGAAATTCTATGATCTTGATGTCAAAGTTACTGAGATTCAGTTAGTAGTTGAGCAACTCCAGGAGGAAGTAGAGGAGAAGAAAGGCAAGTCAACTATAGATGCTTTCACAAGAGTGCCAAGAGGTCAGAGGTTTGCTGCAGTGCATGTTCCTGATACTAGAGCCACTACATCTGCACTAGCAGCCACAGCTTCAGTGCCACCTCTAGTAGCCACTCCACCAGCTCCAGCTACATCAACAGAAGCTTTTGTCCTTGGAGTCATCTCTACACCACCTCATGAAGACCAAGCCTGGGAGACGCATAGCACTATGCATATTTTTAACTTTTTGGTAACTTGTTGCCAAAGGGGGAGAAATATGTATAAATCATAGTCTGAGAGAGAGAGAGAGAGAGAGTGTGTGTGTGTGTGTGTGTGTTGTTTTGTTTTTGTCTCTCTTTGCACTTTATTTGCTTGATACTTTATTGTGTATTTTCTTGATACATTATGTCTTTTGTGAGATACTTGGATGATCGTGTGTTTGATCATATGCTACCTTAATGTATGCTTGAATGATATTATCCCTTATATCCTTTTATGATCATTCACTTTGCTTGGTGATGAGTGCAATTGTTATCATTTTGAGCACTCCACCAAGATGTATGTGACATGTAAGAGTGACTGAGGGATTCCTGGATTAGGGGGTATCCGGACAGCCGGACTATATACTTTGGTCGGACTGTTGGACTATGAAGATACAAGATTGAAGACTTCGTCCCGTGTCCGGATGGGACTCTCCTTTGCGTGGAAGGAAAGCTTGGTGATTCGGATGTTAGATCTCCTTCTCTATAACTGACTCTATGTAACCCTAGCCCCCTACGGTGTCTATATAAACCATAGGGTTTAGTCCGTAGGACAACAACAATCATAATCATAGGCTAGCTTCTAGGGTTTAGCCTCTATGATCTCGTGGTAGATCAACTCTTGTAATACTCACATCATCAAGATCAATCAAGCAGGAAGTAGGGTATTACCTCCATCGAGAGGGCCTGAACCTGGGTAAACATCGTGTCCCCAGCCTCCTGTTACCATTAGCCTTAGACGCACAGTTGGGGACCCCCTACCCGAGATCCGCCGGTTTTGACATCGACATTGGTGCTTTCATTGAGAGTTCCACTGTGCCGTCGCGATAAGGCTTGATGGCTCGTCTCGTTGTCAGGGACAACATCACCTCTGGGGGAGCCCTGGCTTCAGGCCAAACTCTCCGACTAGGCGGCTTCGTCATGACCGCCCGATCGGCTATCGCGCCGATGATGACTTCTCGGGTCATCAAAAACAGCCTCCATGTCAATTCGGAACTCGCCGAACAGATGGATCCAATGGAGCTCTCCTCCCTTAACGAGCTCTTGGATCGCATCGCCACTCTGGGGGTCGCTATGGACTACGATCGGATTGGGATTAAACCCGACCAAAGAGAGATTAACTCTCCGCCGGTCACCCATGAGATAGCGGTAGTGGAAGAGCAACACATGGATTATCCTTCTATTTTGAGGATGAACTATGTCCAGATTTCCGAGCTCTCCAAGCCGTATACCCGTTCGCGGGAAGACATGACCCAAACCCCAAACTTAGAATCGGGCGGTAGGCCGGAAAAATTGGGCAACATCCCGGAGCCCGAACTGCCAAGCTTGAAAGCTCCTCTGCCCCTGGGTCTCAAATCGGGTCAGGGTTCGGACTTAAATCTACCCACCCGCCCAGATTCAATCAATCTCTCCCATATCAGACAAGAGCCCCAAGAGATAGTACATCATTACTGGGCCAGATTCCTCCTTATGATAAACAAGGTCAAGGACTGTCGCGAGGAAGACGCGATCTCATTATTTTGCAAAAATTGCACGGACAAGGGGATCCTAAACACTATAAGTCGCCATGACATAGTACACTTCGCTGACTTAGCGGCCATAGTACAAAAATACTGCGCGATGGAAAGTGCCTAGAAAACCCAAACAAACTTTTGGGATAATCCGTCTCTCAATAAACCCTCCGTCCGAACTAAAAGGGCAAACTCTCGCAAGTCACCCGACTCAATTACCAAAAAACAAAGGCCTGCTGCAGGGCGCGGAACCGTATTGGAGCAATGGCTCAATGGGCCATGCAAAATTCATAGAACACCGGAGACCATACCAACACATAGCCTTAGAGCATGTTGGATACTCCGGCAGGTAGCGAAGAGTGGTGAGGATCTCTTCATCAACCATACTGCAGAACAACATCCCGCTGAGAATAACAATGCGGTACTGACAGTCTTCGAGACTTTCACCTCCAATAATAGGCGCAAGCGAGCTCTCCGTAGCCTCGCCAAAGTTTGCAACGTGGCAACAATAAATCCGTGGAATGACACGGCTATAACTTTCAATGACAGTGACGAACCTCAATTCCGAACAGTTCGGGCACCAGCCACTTTGGTCCTTACTCCAATCATGGACGGCTTCCGGCTCACTAAAGTGCTCATGGATGGCGGAAGCGGATTAAACCTCATCTACGAGGAAACCCTCAACAAAATGGAAATAGACAAGAGCCGCTCGAGCGGAGTAGTACGACCTTCAGGGGAATCATCCCTAGCCGGGAAGCACGATGTGCGGGAAAAATCACACTAGACGTGGTATTCGGCATGCTGGAAAATTACAGGTCCGAAGAAATCACATTCCAAGTGGCCCCATTTAGCAGCGGATACCACGCCCTTTTAGGGCGGGACGCATTCGCAAGCTTCCAAGCGATACCCCATTACGGGTACATGAAGCTCAAAATGCACGGGCCCAATGGAATCATCACTCTAGCTAGTGATCCGGACGTTGCACTCCGAGCTGAAAATAAAACCGCCGCATTGGCCCTGGAGGCATTATCCGAGGCCCTCGCGGCCGAAGAACTAACCATGCTGCACGCCACAGTGGACAGAGATGACGTGATACTTGACAAGCGTCCCAAGTCCACCTCTTTCAAACCCGCGGACGAGATAGTCAAATTCCAGGTCCGCCCAACGGACCCCACAAAAACAGCTTCCATTGGGACACAGCTGAACCCTACAATAGATGCCGCACTGCGAGATTTCTTGCGTGAGAATTGGGACATTTTCGCCTGGCATCCTTCAGACATGCCAGGATCCCACGCAGACTGGCCGAACACAGTTTAAATATACTGAAGGGGTATAAGCTGGTCAAACAGACCCTTAGGCACTTCTCAGAGCCTAAACGGCAAGCCATGGGGGAAGAGCTAGCTAAGTTACTCGAGGCCTGGTTCATCAGAGATATAAAACATCCAGATTGGCTAGCAAACCTGGTGATGGTACCAAAGAAGGACAAATCCTGGCGCCTATGTGTCGATTTCAAGGACCTCAATAAGGCTTGCCCTAAGGATCCCTTCCCCCTCCCCCACATTGATCAAATCATCGATGCTACCACAGGACACGACTCATTGTGTTTCCTCGATGCATACTCCGGATACCATCAAATCAAAATGGCGGAGTCCGACCAAGCCGCAACGGCCTTCATCACACCATATGGACCCTTCTGTTTCAATACCATGCCTTTTGGGCTCAAAAATGCCGGCGCAACCTACCAACGCATGATTCAGACATGCCTGGAGAAACAAATTGGCAAAACAGTGGAGGCATACGTGGACGACGTGGTCATCAAAACAAGACACGTCGAAACTTTAATAGACAACTTGAGGCTCACGTTCGATAACCTCCGGACATATGACATCAAGCTCAACACTGGAAAATGTGTCTTCGGCATACCTTCTGGGAAGTTGCTCGGCTTCATCGTCTCCAATAGAGGAAATTGAAGCAAATCCGGCAAAAATCCGAGCTCTGTCATAGTTGGCTACCCCAACAGACCTCAAGCAAATCCAGAAATTAACTAGATGTGTGGCTGCCTTAAGCCGCTTTATCTCCTGATTAGGAGAAAAGGCACTACCTCTTTATCGCCTTCTTCGATGCACCGAACACTTCGAGTGGACGGATGCGGCCACGGCCAGACTGGAAGAAATAAAGGACCTCTCGGCCAGCAGTCCAATCCTGACCATGCCGAATACTAGCGAACCTATGCTATTATATATAGCCGCAACACACCAGGTTGTAAGCATAGTGCTCGTCGTCGAACGAGAAACGGACGGACACAAATTCCCGCTCCAACAGCCGGTATATTACATGTCCACTGTCCTCACCCCATGCAAATCCCGGTACCCACACTATCAAAAGATAGCATACGCGGTCTTCATGGCATCCTGGAAGCTACGACACTACTTTGAAGAGTGTTCGATTACGGTGGCCTCTGAAGTGTTGGAAATATGCCCTAGAGGCAATAATAAAATGGTTATTATTGTATTTCCTTGTTCATGATAATTGTCTATTGTTCGTGCTATAATTGTATTAACTGGAAACCGTAATACATGTGTGAATACATAGACCACAACATGTCCCTAGTGAGCCTCTAGTTGACTAGCTCATTGATCAATAGATGGTTATGGTTTCCTGACCATGGACATTGGATGTCATTGATAACGGGATCACATCATTAGGATAATGATGTGATGGACAAGACCCAATCCTAAGCATAGCACAAGATCATGTAGTTCGTTTGCTAAGAGCTTTTCTAATGTCAAGTATCATTTCCTTAGACCATGAGATTGTGCAACTCCCGGATACCGTAGGAATGTTTTGGGTGTACCAAACGTCACAACGTAACTGGGTGGCTATAAAGGTGCACTACAGGTATCTCCGAAAGTGTCTGTTGGGTTGGCACGAATCGAGACTGGGATTTGTCACTCCATATGACGGAGAGGTATCTCTGGGCCCACTCAGTAATGCATCATCATAATGAGCTCAATATGACTAAGTAGTTAGTCACGGGATCATGCATTACGGAATGAGTAAAGTGACTTGTCGGTAACGAGATTGAACGAGGTATTGGGATGCCGATGATCGAATCTCGGGCAAGTAACATACCTATACACAAAGGGAATTGTATACGGGATTGACTAAATCCTCGAAATCGTGGTTCATCTGATGAGATCATCGTGGAACATGTGGGAGCCAATATGGGTATCCAGATCCCTCTATTAGTTATTGGCCAGAGAGGTGTCTCGGTCATGTCTGCATGGTTCCCGAACCACTAGGGTCTACACACTTAAGGTTCGGTGACGCTAGAGTTGTTATGGGAAATAGTATGTGGTTACCGAAGGTAGTTCGGAGTCCCGGATGTGATCTCGGACATCACGAGGAATTCCGAAATGGTCTGGCGGTGAAGATCAATGTATTGCACGAAGGGTATTGGAGTCCGGAAGTGTTCCGGGGGTACCAGGCTATGGCCAGCATGACCGTCGGGAGCCCCGGCAAGTGTTGGAGGGCCTCATGGGCCAAAGGGGAAGGGGAAAACCAGCCCACTAAGGGGTGGTGCGCGCCCCAAACCCTTTCCCATGTTATTTGGGGGAGGTGGGGCGCCTCCACCTGGCTTGGGAGGAAATCCTCCACCTGCTTGGCTTGGGGGGCAAGTCTCCCTAGGATTTTCCCTAGGGAGATCCAATCTGCTTGGCCACCGCCACCTAGGGGAAACCCTAGGGCGCCTCCCCCTCTCCCCTTGCCCCTATATATAGTGGAGGGGTGGGAGGGCAGCCGCACCTCTTCCCTGGCGCAGCCCTCTCCCTCCTCCAACACCTCCTCCTCCTCCATAGTGCTCGGCGAAGCCCTGCTGGAGAACCACGAGCTCCACCACCACCACGCCGTCGTGTTGTCGGAGTTCTTCCTCAACTTATCCTCTCCCCTTGCTGGATCAAGAAGGAGGATATGTCCCCGGGCTGTACGTGTGTTGAACACGGAGGCGCCGTCCGTTCGGCGCTAGATCGGATCTTCCGCGATTTGGATCACCGTGAGTACGACTCCATCAACCGTGTTCTAGTAACGCTTCCGCTTAGCGATCTTCAAGGGTATGAAGATGCACTCCCTCTCTCTCTTGTTGCTAGAATCTCCATAGATTTATCTTGGTGATGCGTAGAAATTTTGAATTTCTGCTACGTTCCCCAACAGTGGCATCATGAGCTAGGTCTATTGCGTAGATTCTATGCACGAGTAGAACACTAGTTGTTGTGGGCATTGATTTTGTTCAATATGCTTACCGTTACTAGTCCTATCTTGTTTCTACGGTATTGTGGGATGAAGCGGCCCGGACCGACCTTACACGTACACTTACGTGAGACAGGTTCGACCGACTGACATGCACCTGTTGCATAAGGTGGCTAGCGGGTGCCAGTCTCTCCCACTTTAGTCAGATCGGATTCAATGAAAAGGGTCCTTATGAAGGGTAAATAGCAATTGGCATATCACGTTGTGGTTTTGGCGTAGGTAAGAAACGTTCTTGCCAGAAACCTATAGCAGCCACGTAAAAACTTGCAACAACAATTAGAAGACGTCTAACTTGTTTTTGCAGCATATGTCGTGTGATGTGATATGGCCAAGAAGGATGTGATGAATGAAATATATGTGATGTATGAGATTGGTCATATTCTTGTAATAGGAATCACGACTTGCATGTCGATGAGTATGACAACTGGCAGGAGCCATAGGAGTTGTCTTTATTTATTGTATGACCTGCGTGTCACTGAATAACGCCATGTAATTACTTTACTTCAATGCTAAACCGTTAGCCATAGTAGTAGAAGTAATAGTTGGCGAGACAACTTCATGGAGACACGATGATGGAGATCATGGTGTCATGCCGGTGATGATGATGATCATGGCACCCCGAAGATGGAGATCAAAAGGAGCAAAATGATATTGGCCATATCATGTCACTATTTGATTGCATGTGATGTTTATCATGTTTTTGCATCTTATTTGCTTAGAACGACGGTAGCATAAATAAGATGATCCCTCACTAAAAATTTCAAGAAAGTGTTCCCCTAACTGTGCACCGTTGCGAAGGTTCATTGTTTCGAAGCACCACGTGATGATCGGGTGTGATAGATTCTAACGTTCGCATACAATGGCCTAGCATGTACACATGCAAAACACTTAGGTTAACTTGACGAGCCTAGCATGTACAGACATGGCCTCGGAACACAAGAGACCGAAAGGTCGAACATGAGTCGTATAGTAGATACGATCAACATGAAGATGTTCACCGATGATGACTAGTCCGTCTCACGTGATGATCGGACACGACCTAGTTGACTCGGATCATGTATCACTTAGATGACTAGAGGGATGTCGATCTGAGTGGGAGTTCATCAAATAATTTGATTAGATGAACTTAATTATCCTGAACATAGTCAAAAGGTCTTTGCAAATTATGTCGTAGCTCGCGTTTTAGTTCTACTGTTTTAGATATGTTCCTAGAGAAAATTTAGTTGAAAGTTGTTAGTAGCAATTATGCGGACTGGGTTTGTAAACTGAGGATTGTCCTTATTGCTGCGCAGAAGGCTTATGTCCTTAATGCACCGCTCGGTGTGCTGAACCTCGAACGTCGTCTGTGGATGTTACGAACATCTAGCATACACGTTTTGATGACTATGTGATAGTTCAGTAATGTTAAATGGTTTAGAATTGAGGCGCCGAAGACGTTTTTTGAAACGTTGCGGAACATATGAGATGTTCCAAGAGCTGAAATTGGGATTTCAGGCTCGTGCCCACGTCAAGAGGTATGAGACCTCCGATGAGTTTCTTAGCCTACAAACTAAGGGAGAAAAACTCAATCGTTGAGCATGTGCTCAGATTGTCTGAGTACTACAATCACTTGAATCGAGTGGGAGTTAATCCTCCGGATGAGATAGTGATGTTTCTCCAAAGCCACTGCCACCAAGCTACTAGAGCTTCGTGATGAACTATAACATATCAGGGATAGATATGATGATCCTTGAGCTATTCGCAATGTTTGACACTGCGAAATTAGAAGTCAAATAGGAGCATCAATTGTTGATGGTTAGTAAAACCATTAGTTTCAAGAAGGGCAAGGGCAAGAAGGGATACTTCATGAAATGGCAAATTAGTTGCTGCTCTAGTGAAGAAACCCAAGGTTGAACCCAAACCCGAGACTAAGTGCTTCTATAATGAGTGGAACGGTCACTGAAGCAGAACCACCCTAGATACTTGGTAGATGAAAAGGCTGGCAAGGTCGACAGAAGTATATTGGATATACATTATATTAATGTGTACTTTACTAGTACTCATAGTAGCACCAGGGTATTAGATACCGGTTCGGTTGCTAAGTGTTAGTAACTCGAAATAAAAGCTGTGGAATAAACAGAGACTAGCTAAAGGTGAGATGACGATATGTGTTGGAAGTGTTTCCAAGCTTGATGTGATCAAGCATCGCATACTCCCTCTACCATCGAGATTGGTGTTAAACCTAAATAATTGTTATTTGGTGTTTGAGTTGAGCATAGACATGATTGGATTATGTCTATCGCAATATGGTTATTCATTTAAGGAGAATAATGGTTACTTTGTTTATTTGAATAATACCTTCAATGGTCTTGCACCTAAAATGAATGGTTTATTGAATCTCGATCGTAGTGATACACATGTTCATGCCAAAAGATATAAGATAGTAATGATAGTACCACATACTTGTGGCATTGCCATTTGAGTCATATTGATATAAAATGCATGAAGAAGCTCCATGTTGATGGATCTTTGGAATCGCTTGTTTTTGAAAAGACTGAGACATGCGAACCATGTCTATTGGTATACATGCATGAAGAAACTCCATACAGATGGATCATTTGGACTCGCTTGATTTTGAATCACTTGAGACATGGAAATCATACCACATGGGCAAGATGACTAAAAAGCCTTGTTTTCAGTAAGATGGAACAAGAAAGCAACTTGTTGGAAGTAATACATTTTGATGTGTGTAGTCCAATGAGTGCTGAGGCACGGAGTGGATATCGTTATGTCCTTACTTCACAGATGATTTGAGTAGATGCTAAGTATATTTACTTGATGAAACACAAGTCTGAAATATTGAAAGGTTCAAGTAATTTCAGAGTGAAGTTGAAGATCATCGTCACAACAGGATAAAATGTCTATGATATGATCATAGAGATAAATATCTAAGTTATGAGTTTGGTACACAATTAAGACATTGTGGAAATTGTTTCACAACTAATACCACCTGGAACACCATAGTGTGATGGTATGTCCGAACATCATAGCTGCATCCTATTGGATATGGTGCATACCATGATGTATCTTATTGAATTACCACTATCATTTATGGGTTAGGCATTACAGACAACCACATTCACTTTAAATAGGGCACCACGTAATTCCATTGAGATGACACCGTATGAACTATGGTTTAGAGAAACCTAAGTTGTCATTTCTTAAAAGTTTGGGGCGGCGACGCTTATCTGAAAAGTTTTTTGCCTGATAAGCTCGAACCCAAAGCGGATAAATGCATCTTCATAGGACACCCAAAACAGTTGGGTATACCTCCTATTTCAGATCCGGAAGCAAAAGTGATTGTTTCTAAAACGGGTCATTTCTCGAGAAAAGTTTCTCTCGAAAGAATTGAGTGCAAGGATGGTGGAGACTTGATGAGGTTATAGAACCATCACTTCAACCAGTGTGTAGCAGGGCACAGGAAGTTGTTCCTGTGGCACCTACACCAATTGAAGTGGAAGCTAAAGATAGTGATCATAAAACTTCGGATCAAGTCACTACCAAACCTCGTAGGACGACAAGGATGCGTACTGCTTCAGAGTGGTACGGTAATCCTGTCTTGGAGGTCATGTTGCTATGAACCTACAAGCTGTGGAGAAGCGATGGTGGGCCCGGATTCCAACAAATGGCTCGAGGCCATAAAATCCAAGAGAGGATCCATGTATGAAAACAAAGTGTAGACTTTGGAAGAACTACTTGATCGTCGTAAGGCTGTTGGGTACAGATGGATTTTAAAAGGAAGACAGACAATGATGGTAAGTGTCACCATTAAGAAAGCTCGACTTGTCGCTAAGATGTTTTCTGACAAGTTCAAGGAGTTGACTACGATGAGACTTTATCACTCATAGCAATGCTATGAGTCTGTAGGAATTGTATTAGCAGTTACTGCATGATTTATGAAATCTTGCAGATAGGATGTCAAAACATTGTTTCCTCGACCATTTTCTTGAGGAAAGGTTGTATATGATACAACTAGAAGGTTTTTCAGTCCTAAAAGATGCTAAAAGATGTTGTTGACATATTATCAGAAATGATGTAGAGTTTCTGGAAAGCATATAGGGTTATTTGAAAAGTGTTTTTAAATGGAAAACCTGGATTAAGCTACTTGAACATTGAGCATCAAGATCTATAAGGATAGATCAAAATCGCTTAATAGTACTTTCAAACAAACACATACCGTGACAAGATTTTGAAGGAGTTCAAAATAGATCGGCAAAGAAGGAGTTCTTGACTGTGTTATAAGGTGTGAGTATTGAGTAAGACTCAAGACCTAACCATGGCAGGATAGAGAGAAAGGATGAAGGTCGTCCCCTATGCTTTAGACGTAGGCTCTACAGTATGCTATGCTGTGTACCGCACCTGAAGTGTGCCTTGCCATGAATCAGTCAAGGGGTACAAGTGTGATCCAGGAATGGATCACAGGATAACGGTCAAGGTTATCCTTAGTAACTAGTGGACTAAGGAATTTTCTCGATTATGGAGGTGGTAAAAGAGTTCGTCGTAAAGGGTTACATGGATGCAAACTTTGACACTAATCTGGATGATTCTGAGTAGTAAACCGGATTCGTATACTAGAACAGTTATTTGGAATAGCTCCAAATAGAGCGTGGTAGCTGCATCTACAAGATGACATAGAGATTTGTAAAGCACACACGAATCTGAAAGGTTCAGACCCGTTGACTAATAACCTCTCTCACAAGCAAGATATGATCAAACCCCATGGGTGTTGAATTCATTACAATCACATAGTGATGTGAACTAGATTATTGACTCTAGTGCAAGTGGGAGATTGTTGGAAATATGCCCTAGAGGCAATAATAAAATGGTTATTATTGTATTTCCTTGTTCATGATAATTGTCTATTGTTCATGCTATAATTGTATTAACTGGAAACCGTAATACATGTGTGAATACATAGACCACAACATGTCCCTAGTGAGCCTCTAGTTGACTAGCTCATTGATCAATAGATGGTTATGGTTTCCTGACCATGGACATTGGATGTCATTGATAACGGGATCACATCATTAGGATAATGATGTGATGGACAAGACCCAATCCTAAGCATAGCACAAGATCGTGTAGTTCGTTTGCTAAGAGCTTTTCTAATGTCAAGTATCATTTCCTTAGACCATGAGATTGTGCAACTCCCGGATACCGTAGGAATGCTTTGGGTGTACCAAACGTCACAACGTAACTGGGTGGCTATAAAGGTGCACTACAGGTATCTCCGAAAGTGTTTGTTGGGTTGGCACGAATCGAGACTGGGATTTGTCACTCCGTATGACGGAGAGGTATCTCTGGGCCCACTCGATAATGCATCATCATAATGAGCTCAATGTGACTAAGTAGTTATTCACAGGATCATGCATTACGGAATGAGTAAAGTGACTTGCCAGTAATGAGATTGAACGAGGTATTGGGATACCGACGATCGAATCTCGGGCAAGTAACATACGGATACACAAAGGGAATTGTATACGGGATTGACTGAATCCTCGACATCGTGGTTCATCCGATGAGATCATCGTGGAACATGTGGGAGCCAATATGGGTATCCAGATCCCACTATTGGTTGTTGGCCGGAGAGGTGTCTCGGTCATGTCTGCATGGATCCCGAACCCGTAGGGTCTACACACTTAAGGTTCAGTGACGCTAGAGTTGTTATGGGAAATAGTATGTGGTTATCGAAGGTAGTTTGGAGTCCCGGATGTGATCCCGGGCGTCACGAGGAGTTCCGGAATGGTCCGGCGGTGAAGATCGATGTATTGGACGAAGGGTATTGGAGTCCGGAAGTGATCCGGGGGTACCAGGCTATGGCCAGCATGACCGAAAGGTGTTTCGGGAGCCCCGGCAAGTGTTGGAGGGCCTCATGGGCCAAAGGGGAAGGGGAAAACCAGCCCACTAAGGGGCGATGCTCCCCCACACCCTTTCCCATGTTATTTGGGGAGGTAGGGCGCCTCCACCTGGCTTGGGAGGCAATCCTCCACTTGCTTGGCTTGGGGGGCAAGTCTCCCTAGGATTTTCCCTAGGGAGATCCAATCTGCTTGGCCGCCGCCCCCTAGGGGAAACCCTTGGGCGCCTCCCCCTCTCCCCTTGCCCCTATATATAGTGGAGGGGTGGGAGGGCAGCCGCACCTCTTCCCTGGCGCAGCCCTCTTCCTCCTCCAACACCTCCTCCTCCATATTGCTTGGCGAAACCCTGCTGGAGAACCACGAGCTCCACCACCACCATGCCGTCGTGCTGTCGGAGTTCTCCCTCAACTTCTCCTCTCCCCTTGCTGGATCAAGAAGGAGGAGACGTCCCCGGGCTGTACGTGTGTTGAACACGGAGGCACCGTCCGTTCGGCGCTAGATCGGATCTTCCACGATTTGGATCGCCGCGAGTATGACTCCATCAACCGCGTTCTAGTAACGCTTCCGCTTAGCGATCTTCAAGGGTATGAAGATGCACTCCCTCTCTCTCTTGTTGCTAGAATCTCCATAGATTGATCTTGGTGATGCATAGAAAATTTTAAATTTCTGCTACGTTCCCCAACACGAAGTACCACTCAATGACATAATAAATAACCGCGACGCCACGGGCCGGATTGCTAAATGGGCTATTGAGCTCCTGCCGTTCGACGTAACATACAAACCACGGTGAGCCATCAAGTCGCAAGTACTGGCCGACTTTGTCGCCGAATGGACAGAAGTCAAACTCCCTAAAGAGTACGGCGCATACTCCAATTGGATCATGCACTTCGACGGCTCTAAAATGCTGGCCGGATTGGGAGCGGGTGTTATCTTGACATCCCCCACTAGAGACACGATCCAATATGTACTTCAAATATTATACACACACTCCAACAACGTAGCCGAATACGAGGCTCTATTGCATGGTCTTTGGATGGCAGTCTCCATGGGCATCCAACGCCTAGATGTGCGCGGGGATTCGAACCTCGCAATATCTTAGATAAATGGAGACTTTGATGCCAAGGATCCGAAAATGGCGGCGTACCATAATGCCGTCCTCAAAATGTCAGCTCGGTTTGAGGGGCTCGAATTCCACCATGTGGTCCGAGAAAACAATCAAGCGGCGGATATTCTCGCCCGCATTGGTGCTAAACACGACCCCGTCCTACCTAATATCTTCTTGGAAAGGCTGTTCAAGTCATCCATGGTATGGGAAGGGGAGATCGGCAATACCAGTCCGGATCCGAATATAAACCCAGATTCCAAACCATCTGACGTAATCGGAGGTTCTGCCACCGAAATAACAACTTCGGCCCACGAAATCATGGATGTCATCGCCCCATGGACCGAGCCCTTCTTAGCCTACCTAAATAGGTAAGAGCTCCCCGAGGACCAAAATGAGGCACGTTGTATTGTGCGGTGTTCCAAGGCCTACAAAGTTCACGAGGGAGAGCTTTATAAGAAAAGCGCCACCGGAGTGCTCCAAAGATGCATCTCCGAAGAGGAAGGGCGGCAGCTCTTGGCTGAAATCCATTCCAGACTCGGCCGGCACCATGCCGCAGCTCGGGCACTTGTAAGCAAGGCCTTCCGTATAGGTTTTTACTAGCTGACAGCCCGGGCAGATGCACAGGACCTTGTCCAACATTGCGTCGATTGCCAACTCTTCGCCAATCAGAGCCACATGCCCCCTACCGCTCTCCAAACAATCCCCATAACTTGGCCCTTCGCGGTCTGGGGGCTTGATATGGTCGGACCTCTTAAAGGGGGAAGCCATAAGAAAAAATACTTATTGGTCATGGTGGATAAATTCACCAGATGGATCGAAGCCAAACCAGTCAAAATGGCAGAATCCGGACCAGTGATAGACTTCATATCAGGGGTCGTGCACCGCTATGGTGTCCCCCACAGCATCATCACTTACAATGGCTCAAATTTCACAACCGATGAGGTGAAAACCTGGTGCGGCAAAATGGGCATAAAGATAGATTACGCCTCTGTCTATCACCCCCAAACAAATGGACAAGTCGAATGGGCAAATGGTCTTATTATGAGCGGCATCAAACCCAGACTAGTGCGATCCTTGAAGGAATCAGACACGCACTGGGTCGAGGAGCTCGACTCCGTACTTTGGGGGCTGCGGACCACGCCAAATCGCACCACCGGATACACACCATTTTTTATGGTGTATGGTGCAGAGGCAGTACTACCCTTCTATATAATTCATGACTCACCTCGCGTGCGCATGTACAAAGAGAAAGAAGCCGAGATAGATCGGTAGGACAACTTGGATGCCTTGGAGGAGGAGCGTGACGTTGCAAAAGCCCATTCCGCATTCTATCAGCAGCAGGCTCGAAGGTACCAAAGCAGAGAAGTACGGGCCAAAACTTATAACATTGGCGAACTCATTCTACGCCTACCGGAGAAGAATAAGGACAAGCTCAATCCCAAGTGGGAGGGTCCCTTCATCATTGATAAAGTCCTCACCGGAGGAGCGTACCGTCTGCGTAATGCATCAGATAACATACTCGAGCCAAACCCATGGAACGCGGCAGACTCCGAAGATTCTACGCCTAGCGCCAAACTCAGTGTTTGTATCCTTACCTCCGCCTTTTCAATTATGTACTCCTCCTTTCTTTCTCTTCCTCTTTTCCTTTTATACACAAAGCCTTAAAAGCTTTACGGATGCTTTGATCGCTCCGGCCGCACTATGCGTGCTCAATATACCTGGGGGCTTCCTATACGGAAGCTTAATATAATTACTTTCATGGCTTCATGCCCACCACATATGCGTCACCTTTCCATATGTGCCTTTTCTTCACCATTATATGCATCGATATGACTTAAGTTTTGGCCATGCTGGGTTGCATGGCTCTTGTGTTTATGCCCTACGTTCATGTTAATTCGGCTAGGGCATAAGGGGAGCACCTCTGCGATTGCTACTGCCGGTTCAGCCGGATGTGTACCTCAGACTGGGTGAAGCCGAAAGCTAGCGTTCTTAAGAGAATATTCGGTCGGCGGACAAAAGATGCTTTTTGTTTATTACAACATAAATCCCCAGATGTTTTGTATCCCGCGTCTCTGTTCGCAGTTTGGACATGCACATCGATGCATGCATACCCAGGGAAAGGAACCCCTAACGGAACTATTCTCTCTAGAAGATGTTTCTTACTATCCATGTAATATAACATAACTAGTTGGGTACTTGTCTGTTCAAGCACTTATGACCCCTACGCCTGGTTTCCACACGTACCCCGGTTTTACATAACTGAGCGGGTACTCGGATACACTCCGGACTGTCGGGTTCGAAGGCTGAAGCGAAAAGGTCTGCCATGACAAATGATTTACAATCCGGCTAGGGACCACATACGTCCATTGAAGTACATAGTCACTTGGACTGGCTAAATTTTTCTTCTATACCATCCAACAGGCTTCTAGCCTACAATCCTGTTGGGAATACTTTGCAGCTAATGCTACTTGGTCATACACCAGACTTATGGGAATCTCTTTCCCATCTGGCCCCACCGGTCCGACTTCGGCCATGTGGTTTGGGTCAGCCTTGGTGTTGGTGTCAAAACTGGCGGATCTCGGGTAGGGGGTCCCGAACTGTGCGTCTAGGCGGATGGTAATAGGAGACAAGGGACACGATGTATTTACCTAGGTTCGGGCCCTCTCGATGGAGGTAAAACCCTACTCCTGCTTGATTAATATTGATGATATAGGTAGTACAAGAGTTGATCTACCACGAGATCAGAGAGGCTAAACCCTAGAAGCTAGCCCATGGTATGATTGTCGTTCGTCCTACGGACTAAACCTCTCCGGTTTATATAGACACCGGAGAGGGATAGGGTTACACAGAGTCGGTTACAATGGGAGGAGATCTTCATATCGTATCGCCAAGCTTGCCTTCCACACCAAGGAAAGTCATATCCAGACACAGGACGAAGTCTTCAATCTTGTATCTTCATAGTCCGGGAGTCCGGCCAAAGGTCATAGTCCGGCCATCCGGACACCCCCTAATCCAGGACTCCCTTAGTAGCCCCTGAACCAGGCTTCAATGACGATGAGTCCGGCGCGCAAATTTGTCTTCGGCATTGCAAGGCGGGTTCCACCTCCGAATACTTCATAGAAGATGTTGAACACAAGGATAGTGTCCAGCTCTGCAAAATAAGTTCCACATACCACCGTAGAGAGAATAATATCTGCACAAATCTAATCTGCTAACGTATTCCGTAGCGTGACATCATGCCACAGCCAAGCCTTCATTCGAATTGTTTTACTATCCCACCTCAGTGTGTTTAGCGAGGCGGTTTCCTTGGCACGTCTTGTCAAAGCAGAGATCGTGTCCCCTTATTTCGGGATTCTCATCAATACGAACGTGGGTAACCCAACCGTGCCATTGGTATGGCATCATAATTGAAAGTGAGTCCCAAATGGTCACGGGGAGGGCTCTTGGTATTCAACCCCTTTATAAAGGGACCAAGGCCCGACTCCTTTCTTTCAATCCAATCAAATCCGCCTCTTGCCTCGAGTTCCAACACCCAAAGCTTCAGATTCAGGCGCTTCGGACCTTCGATGATGTCCGGCTCCGACCTCCAAGGCCGGTGGATGCCTTCCTCCATTACGGAAGAAGACGTGCGAAAGCTGAGAGATGCCAGGTATCTGACCGGCGAAATCTCGCATAGGCTGCCTGCTCAAGGGCAGGCCATTCCCACTCCCCAGCCTGGTGAGAGTGTGGTGTTCACATCTCACTTCCTTCGGGGGCTAGGCTTCCCGATTGATCCCTTCGTGAGGGGGCTCATGTTTTATTACGGGCTGGAATTTCACGACTTAGCTCCGGAGTCCATCCTCCAAATCTCACCGTTCATCATCCTGTGCGAGGCCTTCCTCCATATTACTCCTCACTTTGGGTTGTGGCTTAAAACCTTCAAGCTAGAACCGAAGATGATCGAGGGGCAGCATGCTGAGTGCGGAGGTGCCATTATAAGCAAGATTGCCGATGCTCCATGGCCTGAGGGCTCTTTTCAAGAGGAGTTCGGCTTATGGCAACGAGAGTGGTTCTACATCACAACTCCTAGGGGCACCACGTGGGTGGCGCCACCGGCTTTTCGCTCGGGTCCCCCACCACGGCTAGCGTCATGGGTCAACAAAGGGCTTAACTGGGGGCCGCCCAAGGACATGCCCATGCTGCATCGCCGCGTTCGAGATATCCTAGAGAGAGATATCAATTTGGCTGTAGTGGCGCAGGTTATGCTGATTCATCGCATACTGCCCTGCAAACGTCGCCCCCTCCGCATGTGGGAATTTAATCCGAAAGGGCCACGAGCTCTCCAACACTTTATGGGCACGACGCCCGTGGAGATGTACAAATTGTTCTTCGGATCACAAGCAAGGTGTCCGTACTTGTCCGAGGACGCAGGTCTGAGTTGTAATCGCCCGGATACTCAAGTAAGTAGCCCCGTACCCGGACATGCCATCCGTACATTTATCATAAAACTGCCTTTAAAAGAGCTGTCCTTTAAAAAGGAGTGGATAGTGGAAGCAAAGCTTATCAGGTGTTCGGCCCCCCACCCGGAGACCACGCCGGATCCCATGTTGACCAGGATGCGGGAGATTGCGCCTTTTGAAGAAGGCGAAGAGGGGAACAAAGAAGCTACCGCCTCCGCGAAGGAGGCTGTCAGGAAGGGAGGAGTCGAGAACTCCTCTATCCAGGGAAAGAAGAGGAACGCCTCTGAAGACTCGGAGGCGATCGCCTCAAAGCGGGGGAAGAAATCTTCGTCAGAGGGTCCGGCGCCGAAGAGTGCTCCGGCCGCATTGCGCCCCCAAGGGGATCAGCTCTCCAATGAGCCGTAAGTAAAGAGGGGGGTTTTAAAATGAGTGATATCCCTGTTTTATTTCTGAGGAAGATAACCAAAATTTTACCTTGCAGTTCGGATCCCAACCCTTCTCAGCATAGCTCATCTTCAGGGGATCTCCTTCCGGAGATGATGGAGAGCGAAACGCCTCCCCCAGCTGTACCGTCTTGCGAGGCTGGCGACCCCGAGGTGTCGTCTCGGAGGATTTCTCCAAATCCGGACCTTGAAAAAGGTCGTCGGACTAGTCCGGCACCTTTTGGTGCACAGTCAGAGGGGCTGAAGGATCTGCTCGGGCGAGCGTCTATCTCAGAGGAACACCGTGTGTTGATGAACACGGTGATTAGAAGGATTTCATCTGCGGAAAGCGGATTGTACGAGGCCACCAGGAGTTTACTGACAGGTTTTGAGGTACGCAAAAAGATGTACCTTTTGACAGAGCCGCATATATGAAATGCGCCCTGTATAAATAGTAGCCCCTAAGACTCTGTGTGTTGTAAAAAATGACGGTGCATAGAGGATCATAATCCCAGGTATAATATGTCGCCTTTCCTATGTAGGTGGCGAGGTGTTCGGTGGCTAGCCGGACTGATGAATTTGCCGAGCTAAAGCGGCAACTTGACGTAGCAGATGCCGACATCGCGCTTGCAAATGAGCAGCTAGACGAGGCACAAGGTGTGTAATGTCTCCAAAGACATCTAATAAGAGGAGCTTGATGCTCGTGCCTTATAACATATGTGCTTAATGCAGATGGTGCCGCTGCCGTGGTGAACCTTCGGGCGGAACTTGCCCAAGCCAAGGAGCAGGCGAGGAAGAGCGATGCGGCTGCCGTTAAAGCGCCTGAAGAGCTAAAAGCCGAACAGGCTGCTCACTGCCAGAGCAAGAAAGAAATGGCCGAGATGGCTGTAAAATTGAAGGATGCTGCCGACCGTTGTAAGCTTCGTGAAAAAGAAGATAGGGTGGCATAGAAGGACCTAGAAAAGGTCACTTTCGAGGCCAAGGACACTCGCTCTATAATGAGAGCTATGAAGGAGGAGCTTCGTCAGGCCGGAGATATCGCGGCTGGAAGGCCCTATATGTTGTGGATGAAGTTCGGGGATCCTAAGTATGCTCCGTTGGACCGGAAGTGGAGTGGGCGAACACTTACCTGGATTTGGCGGCGAGTGCCGCGGACACGACCGAACACTTCCGGGGTCTGGATGACAATAAATTGGAAGGATTGTTTTGGTCGTAGTTCCATAATCTAGAGCACCCACTTTCGGTGTCCGACCGTTTGGCCGCTTGGGCGGAGCTGAACAGGTTGTCCGGACTCGCTATGAGGTACGTCGTGAGTCGTCTGTGTCCGGAAGAGCCAGAGCCGAAGAGTTATTTTAGCTTGGTGCAGCAGTTCCTTGGTTCGGTGCCGCATGTTGATGCAATGAAGAGGTCTATGTGCATAGAGGGTGCACAGATGGCTCTTGCCCGTGTCAAGACATACTGGGCGGATATGAAGGCCAGTGTTGTTGCGTCCCGGGATTCGGACGAAAGCCGAGTACCTGCCAAGCACTACTTTGAGGAAGTTCTTCAGGGCGCTCGTTTAATAGAGACGCGGTGCTCAAAGGATGTTGTGTTCAAATAACATGTGCTATTGTAAAACAATATTTTGATGGGATGTAAAAGCTTTTTATACTTGTGCTTTCAAGAATTAGAATGCCTCCTGTGCGGCCGTTAATGTATATGTGTATATAACCTGAAAGATGGCAGTCGTTGGCTTCAGCCCCCATGCATATAATGCGGGGGTGTTTGCAGAAGGCGCCTTTTCACACTTGATCCAATGTCTTGGTCCTATAAAGGAGGTGATAGCGCAGCGAACTAGGCAACCGGACTATAATGCTTTATCACTTTCACTTAGCCATAGGAGTTTGACAGTGGGGCTACTGAATAGCCCCTAGGGGCACCGCGCTCGCCTGAATTCGGGGCGCGTGTGTGCCTGACCAGGAAACGGCCCTTCGTTAATGCAGAGGAATCCTAAAGATTCCGGCAAGTCATCGAGTGGTTGACCAGTCTCTCGCTATATCATGACAGTGAGTTTTTGGCTTTCTCTACTGAGGTGCTCGCCTGGCCGAACCGGGGCACAATCGTAGTAGTTCTCCTGGTGCCGCCTTAGCCAATAGAGCGGAACGTAAGGCAGCGAAACACACGAGCCGGGCAAACCCAACATTTGACCAAAGACATGATTCGGAGCTGATGCATATAAGGCCAAACTCGCAACGCGAACACTCCCTAAGGTATTCGGTCTTTATGAAGACGGGCCGAACAAAAGCCCTTGGTAAAAGAGCCCCTGGTGTCCAGGTACGCACAAAATTCTAGCGTGGCCACATGCCAAGACGCCAGCCTCCTCCTCGGTTATAGCAAAAACCAGGGGATGTTATCAACAAGAGACAGTAAAAAAGGTTTACGCAGGGTCCTAATCTGAAAAGAATCCTTGAAACGGGTCCCTACTGCATGCTGCGCATGTGTCTCCGTTGTGCTATATCCTGGACGGGTGTAGCACGGTGTTCGTCTGCAAAAGGGAGGAACTTAGTGGAAAACAATCGCGCGAGAAATCGATGTTAAAATAAACAAAGTATAATACAGAAAATGGGGAGAATTGAGCTTTATTGTCTCCTGGTGTAAACGCGCGGAGCCCCTTGTACAGGGTTATGTGGCTATTAAGCCTTTGTATGTTTGCGCCGAACTCGTCGAGCCATGTCCAGAGTCTTTAACGACCTGTTTAGGTGCTATAACTAGTAAAGCTGGATTAGTGCGCGGCTGTCAAGGCAGCCGCACCATCATCCGCGCTTGGGTGACACTTGATGTTTCCCATTAATGAGATGATGCCTCGTGGACCGGGCATTTTGAGTGTAAGGGATGCATAATGCAGTATTGCATTAAAGCGGGCGAAAGCTTCGCGTCCCTATAGTGCTTCATAGCGACTTATGAATGGGGCGATGTGGAAGGTTAGCTTTTCGCTTCGGAAGTTGTCGGGGGAACCGAACATAACTTCTAACGAGAGGGAACCCGTGCAATGGGTATCTGGGCCTGGCGTGACCCCTTGAAAGGAAGTGTTGCCATGGCGAATTATTGCTGGGTTTAACCCCATTTTGCGGATTGTGTCCTGATATAGCAGGTTTAGGTCACTGCCGCCGTCCATTAGGACTTGTATAAAGTGGAGTCCGTTCATTATCGGATCTAAGACCAAGGCAGTCCAGCCTGCGTTCTAGATACCTCTAGAGTAATCCTGATGGTCGAAGGTGATTGGTTGTAACAACCAGTGGCGGGACTCCTCTGGGACAGGCCGTATGGCGCGTATCTCCTTAGGCGCCACTCTTCTTTTCCCTTTTGTCACATGAAGTGAATTTACTATTTTGACTTCTTGTGGGAACTTCTTTTGTTCTCCGGCATTCTGCTTGTGGGGTTCGTCATCGCCCTCGCTTGGTATGTCGAGCCCCTTGTGTTTGGCGTTGAGTTTGCCGGATTGCTTGAAGACCCAACAATCTCGGTGGGTGTGGTTTGCAGGCCTCCCGAGAGTACTGTGGATTTGGCATATTTTGTCCAAGATTTTGTTGAGGTTAGAAAGCTCGTCCCTATTATCCTTGGCGACGGCCTTTTTTGATTCTGCCGAGAGCTTTTGAATCCGGTGTTGACTGTTGTGCTCTTCGGGCTGTTATCCTTGATCCGACTCCATTCCTTGTTACGGTGTGGTTTCCCGTTTCCATCTCTGACTTCGGATGTACTTGGGTCGCTGGTGCTGCTTCTTGCCAACCAGCTATCCTCTCCTGCGCAAAAAGCGGGTCATGAGGCTTGTTAATGCGGCCATTGTTCTTGGCTTTTCTTGGCCGAGGTGTCTGGCGAGCCATTCGTCTCGAACGCTATGCTTGAAAGTTGTTAGGGCTTCGGCGTCCGGACAGTCGACTATTTGATTCTTTTTAGTAAGAAATATGTTCCAGAGTTTCCGGGCTGACTCTCCGGGTTGTTGAGTTATATGTCTTAGATCATCTGCATCCGGAGGTCGGACATAGGTCCGTTGGAAATTTGCCCGAAAAGCATCCTCGAGCTCCTCCCAACTTCCAATGGTGTTTTCTGGAAGGCTTTTAAGCCAGTGCCGGGCTGGCCCTTTGAGCTTGAGGGGTAGGTATTTTATGGCGTGGAGGTCATCTCCTCTAGCCATGTGTATGTGGAGGATATAATCCTCAATCCAGACTCCATGGTCTGTTGTTCCATCGTATGCCTCTATGTTTACAGGCTTGAATCCCGCTGGAAATTCATGATCCAGCACCTCATCGGTGAAACATAGGGGATGCGCGGCGCCCCTGTATTTCAGTGTGCCGTGATGTTCGGATATTTGTTGCGTTGCATTGCTTAATAGAGCTTGCTTTCTTGGCCCATAGATAGATCTAGGTGGGCCGTCTTTTTGATTCGAATCCTTGTGCGGATCGTGTGCCAGATTGAATGCGGCGCCCTTTGCCGCTCGATGTTGGCCATGGGGTCGTCTATCCGACCAGGTGGCTTCCTTGTTTTTTGACCGTGGGGGCTCTAAGGCCTCCTCATCAAATTCTGGTAGTAATCTTCGCGTCGGATAGCTCTTTGTCTGGTGACTGTCGCCGTACTTGTGTGCGGTGTTGAGTACTCTGTCCCATCTGATTCTAAGTGCTTCTTCCGCTGTTCTGAGCTTCCGCTTCTGCTTTTTCAGGCTACGTGCCGTGGCGACGAGCCTTTGGTGGAGGTTATTCTTCTCCAGTAATTTGTCCGGCATGAGGTTGTCCGTACTATTATCTTCACCGGGGACGGGATGCTTGGTTTGTTCATCCAAGTTGCCCTGTTCGGACGGTTGCTCGATGGTATGTTCGTCGTCCGCCGGTTCATCCTGCTCTATGGCTGGATCTCTGTCGAGGTGGGGTTTGGCACGGCGTTTCCACCGCCGCTTTGATTGCTTTTCGAGGGAATGATCCCTCATTGCGACTTTTTGATCCTCGTCTTTGTTTCTTTTAGGTGTGTCCACCATGTATACATCGTGAGGTGAGGTGGTTGTCCAGTGCCCTATAGGCGCTGGTTCTTGGTCGTCTCCTTCATCGGCATCCATACCGTTGATGTCTTCGGAGTCGAAGTCGAGCATGTCGGTTAAATCATCGAGAGTGGCTACGAAGTGGGTGGTGGGTGGGTTTTGAATTTCTTCATCGTCCGCATCCCAACCTTGCTGACCGTAGTCCGGCCAGGGCTCCCCTGATAAAGAGAGAGACTTTAGTGAATTCAGGATGTCGCCAAAGGGCGAGTGCTGAAAGATGTCCGTGGCGGTGAACTCCATGATCGGAACCCAATTGGGTTCGATCGGAAGGGGTGCAGAAGATTCGGAGTTCGGAAAGGAGTCCGGCACCTTGGAGTCACAAGCTTCACAAAGGACAAGGCTGGTATTCGGCTCGATCGCCGTAGAGATTGCAGCCCCCGAGGCGGCGTCCAACCATCCATCCCTGATTGGCGTGGTCGGCTCCGAGCTAAGGGTCGGAGCGGACACCTGAGCGGCACTCTGGGCATTGTCCGGCGGCAGAGCTAGATCATGCCCATCGTGACAGTGCGGCGCGCTCGGCTGTGGCTCGAATCCGTTGAAGATCAAGTCCCCGCGGATATTAGCTGTGTAGTTCAAATTTCCAAATCTGACCTGATGGCCAGGGGCGTAGCTTTCGATCTGCTCTAGTTGGCCAAGCGAATTGGCCCGCAGTGCAAAGCCGCCGAACACGAAGATCTGTCTGGGGAGAAAAGTCTCACCCTGGACTGCATCGTGGTTGATGATCGAAGAAGCCATCGTGCCTAAAGGTGACGACACAGAGAAACTCTCAATGAAAGCACCAATGTCGGTGTCAAAACCGGCGGATCTCGGGTAGGGGGTCCCGAACTGTGCGTCTAGGCGGATGGTAACAGGAGGCAAGGGACACGATGTTTTTACCCAGGTTCAGGCCCTCTTGATGGAGGTAAAACCCTACTCCTGCTTGATTAATATTGATGATATAGGTAGTACAAGAGTTGATCTACCACGAGATCAGAGAGGCTAAACCCTAGAAGCTAGCCTATGGTATGATTGTTGTTTGTCCTACGGACTAAACCTCTCCGGTTTATATAGACACCGGAGAGGGCTAGGGTTACACAGAGTCGGTTACAATAGGAGGAGATCTTCATATCGTATCGCCAAGCTTGCCTTCCACGCCAAGGAAAGTCCTATCCGGACACGGGACGAAGTCTTCAATCTTGTATCTTCATAGTCCGGGAGTCCGGCCATCCGGACACCCCCTAATCCAGGACTCCCTCACTTGGCGTATCGCGTCTTCACCATGGCCCAGGCTTCCCTTGCACCTTGTCGGCAGGCCGATATCTCCCATAATCAGAAGCGCCACCGTGCTCCTTTGAGCATATCCACAAGCTCCCCCATGCCTCCTGGCAGGGAAGCGGATGGCCACAAGGCCTGGGCAATACCCTGCATCACCTGCTGAGCTCGTCCGTGCAGTTGTGAGAGATCTTGCAGCAAATCGCATGCGGATCCGGGCATCTCCTCTTCATGGCGTCCCGTCAGCATACCTACAGACATAACTCTGTTAATACACTTCCCCACCGAACTCTACTATAGTTCGTTTAAGCACTTACCATAAATGCCACGTCGAAGCCTCTTGTTCTCCTTCACGGAGTCTGCAAGTTGAGCTCAAACATCTGCTATTTCGACGCTCAGCCGGATATTGGCATCTTGGAGATTATTTTTCTCTTGAATAACCTGCGTAAGCACATGCTCGCCAGCCTTCGGATTCTTATAATATGTGGCTCATTATCTTTTACACTCTTCGGATTCTTTCCGGGATCGTCTGCAGAATCTTCTGTTAGACTTATCAAGCATGTCGAATACTAAATGGTATACGTCCTTAAAATTTCTCTATTGAGACAAGTATTACCAGATGAGGCCTTCTGGGATTCCTCTAGTTCGTCAACTGCGGCCCGGAGCTGGATCTTGCATTCCTCTAGCTCTCGAGATAAATGGGTATTCTTTTCTACAAGAACCTGTGCATACAATGATCCTTAAATCAGTTGTTCCAATTGTTTCAAGTCTCAGGGGCTACTGATACACATGCTTATTAAATTTTCTTACCTGAATATCCTTTGCATATCGGCCCATTGCTCGGGCGAGTCCATCTTGAGCAGCTTGGATGTATGCGTCTCCCAAATTGAAGGCATTGAACGCCTCTTTGGAAAAACACTATCGCGGAGTACGGCCCGTCAGCGCCGGTGATTCATGGCGCTCTCTACTTCGGAATTTGTGGTGGAGAGCCTATCCGCATCCTCTGTCGGAGGACAATTCGGCGTCGTCCCCACATTAGCCTCCACTCATGAGGCCGGTTCTGGAATCTGGCTGGTGGAGGCGTGGCCGGAAGGGTCTCCGGATATAGCCCGGCGACTACTATTTCTGCCAGAACATGATGGACGCTGTTACATTTCAAAGATGATAATCACAGAGCAGGTTTTAAATTATACCTCTGCGACGGTGTTTCAATCCTGACCGCCTTCCTCTTAAGCCTGCCTGGCCTAGATGCCCTTTGCTGATGAGCCCCTAGGGGCTCGGTGCCGCGTCCCGGTGGCCATCTCAATAAAAGTACGATATATGTGCATAATGTATGGCATAAAGAGGGAATCCTTTCTGGAGGTTAGGGCTTCAGCTTCGCTTACATGTGATACGGGGATTAGCCCGGGATAATCAGCGATGATGGCCACTAGGGTGCCGTTGCAGCTTGCCTGATAAAATGTCCCATCGACAAGCTCCACAGACATATCCAGGTCTTCTTCAAGTCCAGGGTCGAAAGCCCGGCCAGGATCCTCTGGCTGCGGAGCGGGGTTGTTGAACTCTTTCACAGCCTTCCTTAGTTCCTGCTTTGAAATAGCAAGGTAAATGATTGTGACAAAGGATGCAAGAATGGATGGAGTTGAGTAAAGAGTAACGGCTTACCCAGCTTGGAGGGTTGTACATGGAAAATTCATCCCGCGGCTTAATGCGGAGGAACTCCTCTTCTTCTCCTTTATATAAATCGGACAGTATCCTCGCCAGAGCGGTGGCGGAGTCCAGACCTTTACAACCGCAACGGGTAGCATCGTCTTCCCCGTTGAAGTGCCACATGGGTTTCCCCCAATATTGAAGTGGCTGCACCCCCCGCATTATGCATATTGACATAACTTCGATTATGGTCAGTCCTAATTGGGCCAGTGTTTTTATCCTGCCCATCAGGAACTGGACCTCTCTGTCATCTTCCTCCTGAGGGCTCCGAGGGCGCCAGCTTTGGCGTTTCTTCAGTGGAGCATTACTGAACTCAGGAAGGCCCGTCCAGATTGGGTCCGTAAGGGGAACAACATCCACATAAAACCACTCTGAGGGCCACTCTTTGGATGCCTTCTTTGGAGTGCCGGATAAGTATCCGGTCTGGGCAACGCGCCATATTTCGGCTCCGCCCAATTGATATATAGATCCCTCCTCATTGCGAGGGACAAGGCAGAATAGCCTCTTCCATAACTCAAAATGAGCCTCGCAGTGCAGAAATAGTTCGCAGAGGGCAACATAACCTGTGATGTGCAGTACGGAGGCGAGGGTGAAGTTATGTAGCTGGAGACCGTAGAACTCCAGGAGCCCGCGGAGGAACGGGTGGATTGGAAACCCGAGTCCTCTCAGCAAATATGGGACAAGGCATACCCGCTCCCCCTGAGATGGGTTAGGAAAGTTCTCCGCTTGCTCCCTGCCATCATAGGTGGCTAGTCCGGCTTGGACGGGGACCATATATGCAGGTGGAAGGAACCCTTGGGTCTGCAACTCTACTAAACGGTTGTGGGGGACAGAACACTTTTCCCAATCACCTGGCTTAGAGCTAGGGGAGCGAGAAGAGGAGCTGCAGTGACCGGCCATGATGGAATGGTTTTTCCAGATGCGCTCCGTTGAATGCTTGCTTGGGGGAAGGAGGTGAGATTTGGATCTGAGAATCCCCGTCTCTTCAAATAGATGGTTCGCTTACAGGGTCAGGGTGGCAAATGTAAAAATTCCCCGGCTCCTCGTATTCACTCGACACGTGGAGATAGCCATTATTTAAGCACAGAAGCCGAGGAGTACAACATTGATGGGAAGCCGGACACTGTTCGCTACGACAGGTACTCTAGATTTGGAGAAGAACCCGCCTTGCAATGCCGAAGACAATCTGTGTGTCGGACTCATCATCATTGAAGCCTGGTTCGGGGGATACTGAGGGAGTCCTGGATTAGGGGGTATCCGGATAGCCGGACTATATACTTTGGCCGGACTGTTGGACTATGAAGATACAAGATTGAAGACTTCATCCCGTGTCCGGATGGGACTCTCCTTTGCGTGGAAGGCAAGCTTGGTGATTCGGATGTTAGATCTCCTTCTCAGTAACCGACTCTATGTAACCCTAGCCCCCTCCAGTGTCTATATAAACTGGAGGGTTTAGTCCGTAGGACAACAACAATCATAATCATAGGCTAGCTTCTAGGGTTTAGCCTCTACGATCTCGTGGTAGATCAACTCTTGTAATACTCATATCATCAAGATCAATCAAGTAGGAAGTAGGGTATTACCTCCATCGAGAGGGCCCGAACCTGGGTAAACATCATGTCCCCAGCCTCCTGTTACCATTAGCCTTAGATGCACAGTTCGGGACCCCCTACCCGAGATCCGCCGGTTTTGACACCGACAGTGACCCATGATCCTAACACATTGTGCATTTGCAGTCCAAAGCAAATTTAAATAATGCACAAATTTAGGGGGAGCTCTTGTTTGTCACATACTTCTCAAAGCGACAATGTATTTCAATCTTATTATGATTTGTCGAAGCTTTGATCTATATGTTGTCATCAATTACCAAAAAGGGGGAGATTGAAAGTGCAACTATCCCTGGGTGGTTTTAGTAATGATTAACAACATATAGCTCATTGAACTAATGCCATTTCAAGACAAATATTTCAGGAAATTTCAATGATTGGCATGGCATGGATTAGGACTGTGGACCCCTCAAAATGCTAAGGACAAAAGATTGGCTCAAGCTCTAAAGTCCAAGACTCTACATTCTCTATTTTAGTGACCCAAGATCATGTTAAGTCTATAGGAAAGCCAATATTATTAAAAGGGGATGAGGTGTTGCTTAATGGCTTGCTTGCTCAAAGTGCTTAGTGATATGCTCCAAATCTCCCAGCCACTTTCTCATATCCACATATGTCCCAAACCAAAAGTCAAACTCGGCCCCACCGATTTGATCCATCCGACGCCACCGAGTTCAGATGACATAGCCACTGCCAGAAACCCTAGTCACTTCGGTCTCACCGGTAGGGATCTCGGTCTCACCGAGATGGGGTTGCAAACTCTCTGTTTCCCTTCTTAACGTTTTGGTCTAACCGAGATGAGCGATCGGTCCCACTGAGTCTACAATGCAAACTCTCTGTTTCCTTTTCGTAACGCTTCGGTCCCACCGAGATGAGCGAATCGGTCCCACCGAGTTTGCCTGACCAACTCTCTGGTTAGCTTATTACCAAAGTCGGTCCAACCGAGTTTGTGTAATTGGTCAAACCGAGATTACGTTATGCCTGACCCTAATGATATCGGTCCCACCGAGTTGACATGTCGGTCCCACCGAAATTTCCTAACGGACACATTATGTACTGAATCGGTCCGACCAAGTTTTCTGATTCTGTCCCACCGAGTTCGGTATATTGTGTGTAATGGTTAGATTTTGTGTGGAGGCTATATATACCCCTCCACCCTCTCCTCATTCGCGAGGGAAGCCATCAGAACGTGCCTACACTTCCAGCGTTCATTTTCTAAGAGAGAACCACCGGCTCATGTGTTGAGGCTAAGATATTCCAATCCAACCATATGAATCTTGATCTCTAGCCTTCCCCAAGTTGCTTTCCACTCAAATCATATTTCCACCAAATCCAATCCTATGAGAGAGAGTTGAGTGTTGGGGAGACTATCATTTCAAGCACAAGAGCAAGGAGTTCATCATCGACACACCATCTATTACCTTTTGGAGAGTGGTGTCTCCTAGATTGGTTAGGTGTCACTTGGGAGCCTCCGAGAAGATTGTGGAGTTGAACCAAGGAGTTTGTAAGGGCAAGGAGATCGCCTACTTCGTGAAGATCTACCCTAGTGAGGCAAGTCCTTCGTGGGCGATGGCCATGGTGGGATAGACAAGGTTGCTTCTTCGTGGACTATCGGTGTCAAAACCGGCGGATCTCGGGTAGGGGGTCCCGAACTGTGCATCTAGGCGGATGGTAACAAGAGACAAGGGACACGATGTTTTTACCCAGGTTCGGGCCCTCTCGATGGAGGTAAAACCCTACTCCTGCTTGATTAATATTGATGATATGGGTAGTACAAGAGTTGATCTACCACGAGATCAGAGAAGCTAAACCCTAGAAGCTAGCCTATGGTATGATTGTTGTTCGTCCTACGGACTAAAACTCTCCGGTTTATATAGACACCGGAGAGGGCTAGGGTTACACAGAGTCGGTTACAATGGGAGGAGATCTTCATATCATATCTCCAAGCTTGCCTTCCACGCCAAGGAAAGTCCTATCCGGACACGGGATGAAGTCTTCAATCTTGTATCTTCATAGTCTGGGAGTCCGGCCAAAGGTCATAGTCCGGCCATCCGGACACCTCCTAATCCAGGACTCCCTCAGTAGCCCCTAAACCAGGCTTCAATGACGACGAGACCAGCGCGCAAATTGTCTTCGGCATTGCAAGGCGGGTTCCTCCTCCGAATACTGCATAGAATATGTTGAACACAAGGATAGTGTCCGGCTCTGCAAAATAAGTTCCACATACCACCATAGAGAGAATAATATCTGAACAAATCTAATACGCTAACGTATTCCACAGCGTGACATCACGCCACGGCCAAGCCTTTATTTGAAGCATTTTACTGTTCCACCTCAGCACGTTTAGCGAGGCGGTTTCCTTGGCACGTCTTGTCAAAGCAGAGATCGTGTCCCCTTATTCCGGGATTCTCATCAATACGGGCGTGGGTAACCCAACCGCGCCATTAACCGCGGCGCTTGGGAGATAAGCGAGTTTTATTAGGCTGGTGGGGGTTTATAGTTTCGACCGCCCATATAAGGGGATAAGGATCCACCCTTTCCATTTACGCCTTCTTCCTCCTTTGCTTTTCCATCCCTGCGCACTCGAGCTCCAGCGCCCAAGTCCGCACTTCCCACCTCAACCTTTCTCCAATCATGTACGGAGCGGGAGGTAGATGGATGGCCTCCTCCGTCACAGAGGGGCAAATCAAAAAGTTGAGGAAGGCCAGATACTTGTCTGACGACATCGCGCACCGGCTTCCAGATGAGGGGCAAATCATCCCCACCCCTGGGGCCCATGAGAGGGTCGTGTTTCGCCCCCATTTCCTCCGCGGACTGGGCTTTCCTCTTCACCCGTTCGTCCGGGGGCTCATGTTCTACTACGGCCTGGACTTCCACGATCTGGCCCCGAACTTCATCCTCAACATCTTGGCATTCATCATCGTGTGCGAGGCCTTCCTCTGCATCCAGCCCCACTTTGGCTTATGGCTGAAGACTTTCAATGTCAAGCCGAAGGTAGTGGGCGGCCGCCAAGCGGAGTGCGGAGGTACCATGGTGGGCCGGATGGCCAACGTCCTATGGCTCGAGGGCTCCTTTGTGGAGACAATAAAGGGGTGGCAATCGGGGTGGTTCTACATCACCGAGCCGCGTGACCCCAAATGGGCGGCGGCCCCCGAATTCCAATCTCGTTTCCCCACACGGCTCACCTCCTAGAAAGAGACGAGCCTAACGTGGGGAGATTCAGAAGAGCTAACCGGACTTCAAGCTTGCGTCCAAAAGCTGGTGAACAAGAGTCTCAAGCTTTTCAACGTAGTCCAGGTCATTCTCATCCGCCGGATCCTCCCATGCCAACAACAGGCCTTCAAATTGTGGGAGTTTGATCCGGCACAGCACCAAACCTTGAGCAAGCTCTTCGACACTATGTACGAAGATGCCTAGAAGGTGTTGTTTAAGGGTGCCGAGGCCCCCGCATCCGCCACCAAAGATCGTGGATTCAGCTTGCGGTGTCAGGCCAGCGAGGTAAGCTATTCTACCCTTTACGGGACTCTTGTTTTTCATATTCTGACTCTATGTGGGATCTAAACTCCCTTACCTTTGACAGGACTGGTTGAAGAAGTCTGGGCAGGTTAACTGTCCGGCTCCCTTACCAGAAGACCCAGCGGACGCCCGATTGACGGGGCTGCTGGTTCCGGCACCTCACGTGGTGCCGGATAAGAAGGCCAAGAAGAAGGCCACGGGAACCCGAAAGAGTTCCCGGCGCCTGGTGGTGTCGGATTCATTGCCTGACAACCCCGAAGCACCCTCCGCCTCTGAGGACGAGGAGGAGGAAGAAGAAGCCTCTCCCCCTCCAGCGGGGGGAGGAAAGAAAAGGAAGGTCGCCCCAACTGGGGAGGCCGGAGGGTCCAAGAAGGGGAAGACCCTTTTACCGGACTACGCCTCCCATGCCGAAGACGGCGGGGAGGAATGGCCATCCAGGGTCAAGCCCCTGGCAAAATCGTAAGTATCCGGATACCCAAATAACTTATGGCGCTCCTCTATTATACGGTACCTTCTGACGCCGAATTCAATCATGCAGTTCGCCCAAGGCTCAGCTTGGCGATTCGTCGAGCGGCTCCCTGGATTCGTCGGATGTGAATAGCGCTTCACTTCCGACGGCCTCCTCCCCACTCCCTGCGGACGACGCCGAGGTGGAGTCCCAAAAGGGACTAAACCAGGAGGAGGTGGTCCTGGAGGCGCCACAGGCGACCTCCCGGATTCCAGGCCCAAAGGGGGTAAAGCCCCAGAGGTGTCTAAGTCCGGCCCTAGGCCGGACACTGCTCCGGAACCTTCAGTGGTTCCGGAGTCCGGCAGGCGGCGCCTTCGTAAGAAGGGCAAGCCTACGACGCCAGCGACCTCCGTCCAACCGAAGGTGCCGGACAATTTGCTGGAGGTGCTTAACGGCACCTCCATCGACGAGGAACACTGCACTGTTATGAGTGCGGTGATTCAGAAGGTTCAGTCCGCCAAGAGCGGGCTGACTGAAGCATGTACCAGCCTTCTAACAGGCTTTGAGATAAGTTTTAAGATATGTAAGAATATTACCGCATAGACAGTAGCCCTTGATGCTCAGTTTGGTGTTAGGAAAGAAAAGCCGAGCTGAGGATCTAAAAAGATATACGCAGGAGTCTAACATAAGTATGTCAATATGGGAATGCAGGTTGCGCTGCTGACCTCTGCCTCACTGACTGCGGAGGTCAATGCATTGAAGGAGAGCCTCGAGCGGTCCGAGAACGAGCTCGGCGTTGCCAAGAAGCAGCTCGAGGACAAGGAAGGTAAGTAATACCTTATTAAAGTAATACCTTATAAAAAGGATTTGGTTGCAAAAAATGACAGGAATAACATGGGTATTGCAGGGGCCACGATCAAGGTGGCGACCCTGAAGGAAGCGGTGTCCAAGGCCGAAAACAGTGTGGCCTTGGAGCGCACTGAGCGAGAGAAGCAGGAGGCGCGGGCGACGGAGGTGCGGCAAGAGCTCCAGGCTCTCGTGGAGAAACACGAGAGTTTGGAGCGTGACTCGAAGACTCGAGAGTCCGAGCTCGCCATGGCTCTTGAGAGTGCAAAAACCGCTAAGGCCGAAGCCCAGAAGGCCCTCCAGGAGATCGAGGCGATAAAGAAGTTAGCGACGGGTAAGGCATTCTTTATGCAAAGCAAGCATATAAAAGTGAATTATCTGTTACTTACCCGAATCCGGAGCACTCCAGGAGCGTTCGCCGATCTGCCCCATAGTGTGTCTGATGCTGCCGCGTTCTACCGAGCCGAGGAGGGGAGCTCGATGGAAAAGGTGTTCTGGTCTCAATATGCTGAGGCCGGACATCCGGTGCCCCTGAGCGACCAGCTGAAGCAGCTGGTCGAGCTCCACAAGGTGGCTAAACAGGCCATGAAGGGCCTCATAGTTTGGCTGTGGCCTAGAGAAGCCATGCCTGGGAGCTACTTCGGTCTGGTGCGGCGGCTGGTGGACGCCTGTCCATGGATTGAAGTCATCAAGCGCTCCGTCTGTATTGAAGGTGCTCGTCGGGCCCTTGCCCGTGCTAAAGTGCACTAGGGCAAGATGGACGCCGAGAAGCTTGTGACGGACGCACCACCACCGGGCAAGGAGTATCGCAAGCCCGAGATGTATTATGAGGGCGTCCTGAAGGGTGCCCGCCTTATAGCGGGTGAATGCTCCAAAGATGTAATTTTTTAGTAGACTCGCATATGTTATCCTGTACGCTGAAAACTTTGTTCATATGCGCTAAGCAATGCTTGTTAATTTAAAATATTACCTTTTGTGCGGCCGTTTATCAAATCTGAGAGATGCAAGTCGTCGGCTTCTACCCCCATGCCACGAGTGCTGGGGTGTTCGGGGTAAACCTGAGCGCTCTTGTTCCCATTCTTGGGTCCATCTAGGGAGGCGCTCAGCACAACGAACAAGGCCATCGGACTTATAATGCTTTATCACTCTCACTTAGCCATAGAATTCTATAATTTTAAATTTTGGCGAAGCCCCTAGTATTCGGAAGACCGAGTTCGGGGCGCTATCCATGCCTAGGCCAGATAAATCCGGCTCCTCGCTCTAAGCGGCATAAGTCTTTAGGGACTCGAAAAACCTCGCGAACAGCGACCGGTCTCTCGCACTATCATGACGGTCAGTTTTAGCTTTCTCTACTGAGGTGTTAACCCAGCTCAACTGGGGCACAATCGCAGTAGTTCTCCCAGCGCTACCTTAGCCAACATTGCGGAACGTAAGGTACCAAAACATGGGAGCCGGGCAAACCCAACTATTGACCCAAGACATGATTCGGAGCTGATGCATATAGTGCTATAAGTTCGGGGTGCCGCACTCATGAGAGTGTTCGGTCTTCTCATACCGTGTTATGGGGTGCTTAAGCCCTTGGTGTATTGGTCGTACCAAAGTGTACGGTTGCATAATGTCATGACTGAACATATTTGTATAAAAATATATGAATACAATAATAGATAAGACCTATGTATTGTTTATTAAAAAGGGCTGGTATGAAAGCAGAACAATACAAATAGTGCGATAAGCAAGAGATGGGATTATTTGTCATGTCCCCCTCCAGGGGCAAGCTGCGAGACTTTAAGTAAAATAGGTATTTAGCTCGTTATAGAGACCACCTGGACATTTGACGTGGCTTGTTCTCTCCCTGGCTGTTGCATCGTGTGTTCGGCGAGTGTATTGCCGGACAGGCCTTCCGGATAGTTGGGTCCTGAAAGTATATAAAAAAAGGAAACGGGAGAATAGGGAGCCCCTAGTGCGGTTGAGCCGCATTCTGGGTGTGCCGTGGTTGTGCCCCTCCCCTTATGCCCATGGAATTTCCAAAGCGTAATTATGTACGCGTGGTACCGCTATCGCCATCTGGCGAGGGCTGGGGTTGGGGCCGCACTGCTATGCTTGCTCGGAACGTGCCAGCTGATTTTGTTGTAGGTTACTTCGGGCGCGCTTGACGTTGTCCGGGCATTTAACACCCGGATTGGAGAATTTCCTTGAGAGGCTACTTTGTACTTTGGCCGCCAGGGCCGCCGTGTGCTCCTCCGTTCAGAGAGAGTGTTCGGTGTTTCCATTTACCGTAATGACTCTGCGAGGGCCTGGCATCTTGAGCTTGAGATATGCATAGTGCGGCACCACATTGAATTTTGCGAATGCGGTTCATCCGAGCAGGGCGTGATAGCCACTGCGGAATGGGACTATGTCGAAGATTAACTCTTCGCTTCGGAAATTATCCGGGGATCCGAAGACCACTTCGAGTATAACCGAGCCTGTCTAGCTGGCTTCTACACCTGGTATGACGCCTTTAAAGGTTGTCTTTGTGGGTTTAATCCTTGAGGGATCTAATACCCATTTTTCGCACTGTATCCTGATAAAGCAGGTTCAGGCTGCTGTCGCCGTCCATGAGGACTCTAGTGAGGTGAAATCTATCAATGATTGGGTCTAGGACCAATGCGGCGAATACGCCGTGACGGATGCTAGTGGGGTGGTCCCTTCGATCAAAAGAGATCGGGCAGGAGGACCATGGGTTGAACTTTGGGGCTACTGGCTCCAATGCATAGACGTCCTTGAGAGCACGCTTCCGCTCCCTTTTGGGGATATGGGTTGCGTATATCATGTTCACCGTCCGCACTTGCGGGGGGAAGCCCTTCTGTCCTCTGCTGTTCGGCGGCCGGGGCTCCTCCTCGTCATCACTATGCAGCCCCTTGTCTATGGTTTCGGCACTTAACTTGCCTGCCTGGTTGAACACCCAACAATCCCTGTTGTGCGGTTGGCTGGTTGTTCGGGGGTGCCGTGTATCTGGCACGAGCGATCGAGTATCCGGTCTAAACTGGATGGGCCCGGAGGGTTTATTTTGAATGGCTTCTTCCACTGACCGGGTTTAGAGCCTCTGAATCCGGCATTAACTGTCGTATCCTCAGTATTGTCGCCGTTAATGCGGCGCTTGTGCTTGTTGTGACGTGACCTGCCATTGTTGTCCTTGGTATCCGAATTGCTAGGGCTCTTGGTTATGTTATTGCTACGAGCTAGCCAGCTGTCTTCTCCCACGCAAAAGCGGGTCATGATTTCGGCTTTTCCTGTCCTAGGTGTCGGGCAAGCCATTCGTCTTGGATGTTGTGCCTGAAGGCTGCAAGGGCCTCTGCATCCGGACAGTCGACTATTTGATTTTTCTTGGTTAGGAACCGTGTCCAGAATTGTCTGGCCGATTCCTCTGGCTGCTGGATTATGTGGCTTAGGTCATCGGTGTCTGGTGGTCGCACATAAGTACCCTGGAAGTTGTCATGGAATGCGGATTCCAGGTCCTCCCAGCAACTAATTGACTCTGCGGGCAGGCTGTTAAGCCAATGCCGAGCTGGTCCTTTAAGCTTGAGTGGGAGGTATTTGATGGCGTGTAGATCATCACCACCGGCCATGTGGATGTGAAGGAGATAATCCTCGATCCATACCGCAGGATCTGTTGTGCCATCGTATGATTCGATGTTTACGGGTTAAAAACCCTCAGGGATTTGATGATCGATTACTTCGTCTGTGAAGCATAGTGGGTGTCCGGCGCCCCTGTACTGGGCTATATCGCGACGTAGCTCGGATGAGCTTTATCTATTGTGTTCGGCCTAGCCGTATTTATCATATCCGGCGTGACAGTTATCGTCACGTGACGTGGGGCGCCCACGCGATCCGTAGATCGATCTTGTTTGCCTTGCCTTATCCTCCAATATGTCTTGCAGGTCTGTTGTGTTTCCCTACGCTCTGGTATTTATTGAGCGGCGCCGGGGTGCGGCTTGGGTTGAGGGCCGAAAGGCCTCTCTGTCGCGGCCACGGGGTGGCCGATCGGGCACATCATACGCTGGTGATGTAGGTTTAGTTGTTTCCTCCTCTAGTTGGGGTAGCAGCATGCGCTTTGGGTAGCTCTTGGAGGGGCGTTCGAGTTTATACTCTTTGGCTGCCAGGACTTCAGCCATCTGTCGGCTAGCAAGTCTTGGTCAGCTCTAGGCTGCTACTATTTTTTCTTGAGGCTGCTTGCCGTGGCCATAAGCCTGCGTTTGAAACTCTCTTGTTCGATGGGATCCTCTGGCACGACGAATTCGTCGTTGTCGAGGCTTGCCTCGTCTTCGGAGGGAGGCATATAATTGTCGTCCTCGACCTTCCTGTCTGCCGCTCTCTCATGAGGGCTGGCTCCTCCGTCCTCCTGCGCTGAATCCTGCTGGAGGGGGTTGTCTTCAGCACTGTCCGGGGTGTTGTTGTCTCCAGTGCCGGACTCGCCATTTTTGCTTTGGCGGGATTTAGAGCGGCGCCGCTGACGTCGGTGCTTGGGTTGCTTCTTGGAGGGGTCGTCCTCCATTTTTTCATCGCCATCCCCTGCTTTAGGGGTGTCCACCATGTATATGTCATATGACGAGGTGGCTTTCCAGTGCCCTATAGGTGCTGGTTCTTGGTCGTCTCCTTCATCGATGTCCATACCGTCGATGTCTTCGGAGTCGAAGTCGAGCATGTCGGTTAGATCGTCGATAGTGGCTACAAAGTGGGTGGTGGGTGGGTTTCGAATTTCTTCGTCGTCCGCATCCCAACCATGCTGACCATAGTCCGGCTAGGGCTCTCCTGACAAAGAGAGAGACTTTAGTGAATTCAGGATATCGCCAAAGGGCAAGTGCTGAAAGATGTCCGCGGCGGTGAACTCCATGATTGGAGGCCAATCGGGTTCGATCGGAAGGGGTGCGGAAGATTCGGAGTCCGGAACGGAGACCGGCACCTTGGAGTCATAGGCCTCGCAAAGGACTGGGCTGGTATTCGGCTCTATCGCCGTAGAGATTGCGGCTCCTGGGGCGGCGTCCAACCGTCCGTCCCCGACTGACGCAGTCGGCTCCGAGCTAATGGTTGGAGCAGACACCTGAGCGGCGCTCTGGGCGCTGTCCGGCGGCAAAGGTAGATCATGCCCAGCGTGACAGTACGGCGCGCTCGGCTGTGGCTCGAATCCGTCGAAGATCAAGTCCCCACGGATGTCAGCCATGTAGTTTAAGCTTCCAAACCTGACCTGATGGCCAGGGGCGTAGCTTTCGATCTGCTCCAGATGGCCAAGCGAATTGACCCACAGTGCAAAGCCGCCGAATACGAAGATCTGTCCAGGGAGAAAAGTCTCACCCTGGACCGCGTCGTGGTTGATGATCGAAAAAGCCATCGGGCCTAAAGGTGACAACATAGAGGAACTCTCAATGAAAGCACCAATGTCGGTGTCAAAACCGGCGGATCTCGGGTAGGGGGTCCCGAACTGTGCGTCTAGGCGGATGGTAACAGGAGACAAGGGACACGATGTTTTTACCCAGGTTCGGGCCCTCTCGATGAAGGTAAAACCCTACTCCTGCTTGATTAATATTGATGATATGGGTAGTACAAGAGTTGATCTACCACGAGATCAGAGAGGCTAAACCCTAGAAGCTAGCCTATGGTATGATTGTTGTTCTAAGTGCATCTAGTGCAACCCCTAGTTGGTTTTGGAGTATTGACGACAAAGTTGGTTGAGGGACTAATGCGTTTGTGAGAATTGCAGGATAACGTAGGTAGTGTCCCTCATTGATTCGGTTTACCTACCGGAGATGACCCCTAAAAATGTATGAAGACATTGAAGACAATGGTGGTATGTGAAGATATTCACATTGAAGACTATGACATGAGAAGACATTGAGCGAAGACTATGGAGCGCGAAGACTGTGTTGTTTCGTTGTTTCCTTTTCTTCTTTGTTGAGTCATAGGAACCACCGTACTGTTAAGTGGGGTCCAAGTGAACAAAGTTAGAGTGACTAAAGTGATGCTCAACCCAAATCCTATGTCTTCGAGCGAAGACAATGAGATCAAATCTTATCCAGAGATGGATGAGTCAGCTTTGCTTGTAGCCCAAGTAAAGTTGCCATGTGTGTTTGAAATCTGACCGTTGGAACATGTGTCAGTTCCTTAGTGACCCAGGGTCATTTCGGACATATTAGGTCGGGTTGCGTTGTGGCTATAAATAGCCCACCCCCTACACCATAAATTGGTGGCTGCTCAGAGTTAGTTTACTGAAAGTGCTAGTTATCGACTAGAGGGGGGTGAATAGGCGATTTTTATCAAAGTCTTCAAAACGTGGAAGTTTTGAAGACAAACAATAGAAATGACCTAATTGATATGCAGCGGAAGATAAACTACAACAAGCAAGCCATAGTCAAGTATGCAATAATGTGAACATACAATGACTAATAGCAGCTAGGTAGTAAGGATCAGGATGGAAGATAATACGAAACCAATCAACGATAGTAGTCAAGCAATGAAGTCAAACAGATAAGACAAATAAGCAATGACTTCACGAAGACAAACTCAAAGTAAAGGAGGGAAGAGATAGAACCAGTCAACTTGATGAAGACACAGGATTTGTTGGACCAGTTCCAGTTGCTGTGACAACTGTACTTCTGGTTAGGGAGGCTGATATTCAACTCAGAAGACTGTGTCTTCACCTTATTCCCCTTGAGCTAAGGACACACAGTCCTCGCCCAATCACTCTGGTAAGTCTTCAAGGTAGACTTCCGAACCTTCACAGACTTCGTTCACCGGCAATCCACAATGACTCTTGGATGCTCAGAATGCGACGCCTAACCGGCTGGAGGATACACAGTCCCCAAGTGTAATAAGTCTTCAGGTCACACAGACAGAAAAACTTCAGTGATGCCTAACACTCTTTGGCTCTGGGTGTTTGGGCTTTGTCCTCGCAAGGATTTCTCTCTCAAAGGCTTCGAGGTGGGTTGCTCTCAAAACGACAAAAGCCGTAAACTCACTCTAAGCAGCCACCAATTTATGGTGTAGGGGGTGGGCTATTTATAGCCACAAGGCAACCCGACCTGATATGTCCGAAATGACCCTGGGTCACTAAGGAACTAACACGTGTTCCAACGGTCAGATTTCAAACACACACGGCAACTTTACTTGGGCTACAAGCAAAGCTGACTCATCCAGCTCTGGATAAGATTTGCTCTCATTGTCTTCGCTCGAAGACATAGGATTTGGGTTGAGCATCACTTCAGTCACTCTGACTTTGTTCACTTGGACCCCACTTAACAGTACGGTGGTTCCTATGACTCAACAAAGAAGAAAAGGAAACAATGAAACAACTCAGTCTTCGCGCTCCATAGTCTTCACTCAATGTCTTCTCATGCCATAGACGTCACTGTGGATATCTTCACACACCACCATTGTCTTCAATGTCTTCATACATTTTTAGGGGTCATCTCCGGTAGGTAAACCGAATCAATGAGGGACACTTCCTGCGTTATCCTGCAATTCTCACAATCGCATTAGTCCCTCAACCAACTTTGTCGTCAATACTCCAAAACCAATTACGGGTGGCACTAGATGCACTTACATTTACGACTTTTGTCATTTTGAGAGCAACCCACCTCGAAGCCTTCGAGAGAGAAATCCTTGTGAGGACAAAGCCCAAACACCCAGAGCCAAAGAGTGTTAGGCATCACTGAAGACTTTCTGTCTGTGTGACCTGAAGACTTATTACACTTGAGGACTGTGTATCCTCCAGCCGGTTAGGCGTCGCGTTCTGAGCATCCAAGAGTCATTGTGGATTGCCGGTGAACGAAGTCTGTGAAGGTTCGGAAGTCTACCTTGAAGACTTACCAAAGTGATTGGGCGAGGACTGTGTGTCCTTAGCTCAAGGGGAATAAGGTGAAGACGCGGTCTTCTGAGTTGAATCTTAGCCTCCCTAACCAGACTTACAGTTGTCACAGCAACTGGAACTGGTCCAACAAATCATGTGTCTTCAACAAGTGACTGGTTCTATCCTTTCCCTCCCTTTACCTTGAGTTTGTCTTCGTGAAGTCATTGCTTATTTGTATTATCTGTTTGACTTCATTGCTTGACTACTATCGTTGATTGGCTTCATACTATCTTCCATCCTGATCCTTACTACCTAGCTGCTATTAGTCTTTGTACGTTCACATTATTGCATACTTGACTATGGCCTGCTTGTTATAGTTTATCTTCCGCCGCATATCAATTAGGTCATTTCTATTGCTTGTCTTCGAAACTTTCATGTTTCGAAGACTTTGATAAAAATCGCCTATTCACCCACCCTCTAGTCGATAACTAGCACTTTCAATTGGTATCAGAGCAAGGTACTCCCTTGTTCTGTGTGATTCGGTTTAACCACCTAGAGTTTAGCTATGTCGACTGCAGGATTGAGGAATGTATCTTGCCCCACCTTTGACGGTCATGAGTATCCTTGGTGGAAAGCCATGATGAAGAAGCAACTCATGGCTATGGATAGCAAATGGTGGACCTTCACTGAGATTGGTCTTACCGATCTATGCAAGATGGTGGAGGCTGATGACATTCGCAAGTACACTCTACTGAACCTCACAGCGAAGGATGTCATCTGCTCCTGTCTGTCCTGAAATCAGTTCAGGAACGTCATGCACCTCAATCACACGAAGCTAATCTGGGACCGGCTTTCTGAGGTCTATGAAGGTCATCTTAATCGTCATGATCCTTGGCTTGATGACTACAAGGAGTCTCTTAAAGATATGACCTTTCCACCTGAATCATCTTCATCTTCACCATGCCTCATGGCAGGGGGTGCTAAGGTAACTGAATGCTACCTCTCTGAAACTAGTGATGATGAATCAGGTGATGAATTTGGCCCCAGCTATGTCAAACTTGCTTCCCTTGCTACTGAACAACAAAGGACTATGGAACATACTCAAAAACTGTTAGACAAAAGCGATGACCTGTTGGACGCAGAAATGACACGTTCACAGTCCTTAGTTGAAGACATAAAAAATCTTCATGCTAAGTACCAAGAACTTGAAAGTCTTCATGAGACGCTCTCAACCACTTATGAAAAGCTCTCCTATGATTATCTTCAAAGGAAGCAAGAGCTTGAGAAATTGAAAGCGACTCATGAAGATCTTCAAAAAGAGAATGAGTCATTTCGCGCTCAACATATCAGTTCCGCTCAGGATGGATTTGAACCACCATGTTTAAAATGCATTGAGCGTGATAACGCTACCTCTGTTGCTGAATGTTCCAATGCCGCTGCTGTTGCATTGTCTTCAACTACTGATGTGGAAACTAACCCCTCTACGGAGGATACCACTGCTATTGCTGATGAAAATGCTAGGTTGAAGACATTGCTTGAAACAGGGATGTATAAAAGTCTGAAAGGACATCAGACACTTTGTGATGTCCTCAAAAAGCAGATTCTGAACCGAAACCCTAGGAAAGAGGGTGTTGGATTCGAGAGGAAAATGAATGCTGATGGTTCCTACTGGAAGCCTGAGCAGTATCCCAAAACCACATGGGTTGCTGCAAAGGAACCTTCAGTGGATCCATCCACTTTATCTGGCTTTACCTATGCTAATCCTATTATCATTGATGAATCCCTTGATGCAAACTATAAACTGTTCAAAAATCAGAATGGTGAAGTGTTTGCCAGGTATATTGGTACTAACTGTAGGAATGGACCACCTATGAAGAAGATCTGGGTTCCCAAAAGCTGTCTTGAGAATCTTCTAGTGAATGTCATCATGACACCACCAGGGAAGAAGACAAACCCCAGACCAAAGGCATCATATGGTCCAACGGCTTCATACAGATACAGGATTCACTTGAGTCACCCTAACGCCAATGTTTTGCAGGGAAATCATACTCAGACTTATGAATATGAGCGTGTGTCTTCAAACCACTATGTTCATAGGACTAAGAACTTTTCTGCTGATTCATATGAGTATCATTCATCTCCTGCAAGGCTATTTGCTAGGGCTTCAAAGCCGAAATTCTCCGATGCTGCACTTAGACTCATTGCTTCTAAGCCACCCCTGAAGATGTGGGTGGTGACGAAGAATTAACTCTTTTTTGCAGAATATGGTCTCCAGCCAGCAATCAAAGGCGTCCGATACTATTGCTGGGGACCTAAAACACATTAAGGGACGCATGATAAAATGACTTACTATGTATTCCACATATGAATCGCTTACCTACATACTGTGTGTTCTAACCTTGATCTAAGCTGTGATAATCCTAGTGTGCGTCAAATGCTTATGCTTCACAACATACCTTGTGAAGCCTATCCTCCTAACTGCACTGTAGGGTATGACACCTCGTGCTTGGACAGCGGATGCACTAATCATATGACTGGTGATCGAAGTCTTCTCATGGACTCAATTTTACGTCCATCTGACAAGAGTCAAATCACATTTGCTAACACTGGTAAAAGCAAGGTATTGGGTCTAGGTAGAGTTGCAATCTCAAAGGACCAACACATGGATAAAGTGATGCTTGTTGAATCCCTTGGGTTCAACTTAATGTCTGTCTCAATGCTTTGTGACTTGAACATGATTGTGCTATTCGGAAAATATCGTTGCCTTGTACTAATGGAATCTGACAAGTCTCTAGTCTTTGAAGGGTATAGGAAAGATGATCTATACATGGTAGATTTCTCAGCGGGTCCACAGCTTGCTGTATGTCTTGTTGCAAAAGCTTCAGAATGCTGGCTCTGGCATCGGAGGATGGGGCATGCTGGCATGAGGAACTTACACACACTCGTCAAGAAGAAGCATGTCATAGGCATCCAAGGTGTCAAGTTCAAGAAAGATCATTTGTGTGGTGCCTGCGAAGCTGGAAAGATGACTAGGGCGAAGCACCCCTCAAATACAATCATGATGACATCTCAACCCTTCGAGCTGTTACACATGGACTTATTTGGCCCTACTCACTACTCTACCCTCACAACAACAGCTTGTCTCTATGGCTTCGTCATTGTTGATGACTACTCAAGATATACATGGGTGCACATAATTCTCTACAAGACTGAAGTACAAGATGTCTTCAGACGATTCGCCAATCGAGCCATGAACAATTATGGCATCAAGATCAAGCATATCAGAAGTGATAACGGCACTGAATTCAAGAATACCGGGCTTGATCTTTATCTGGATACAATGGGAATCACTCATGAGTTTTCTGCTCCATACACACCTCAGCAAAATGGCATTGTAGAGCGCAAGAACAGAACCCTCATTGAGATGGCTCGAACAATGCTCGATGAGTACAAGACACCAAGAAAGTTCTGGCCTGAAGCTATTGATACAGTATGTCATATCATCAACCGTGTTTACATCCATAAGCTTCTGAACAAAACATCCTATGAGCTCCTCACTGGCAAGAAGCCAAATGTCAGCTACTTCAGAGTTTTTGGTGCTAGGTGCTGGATCAAGGATCCCCATCACAAGTCAAAATTTGCACCTAAAGCTCACGAAGGCTTCATGCTCGGTTATGGAAAGGACTCGCACTCTTACAGAGTCTTCAACCTCTTTCACTACAAAATCGTTGAAACTGTGGACGTGTGATTTGATGAAACCAATGGTTCACAACAAGAGCTCCTACCAAGCACACTTGATGAAGCTCCTCCCAACGAATCTATCAAGCTGATGGGAACTGGTGAAATCATGCCTTCTGAAGCACTGCCTGAAGAGGAACTTATCATTTCTGCACCAAACCAACATGAAGACAATGCTCAGACCGAAGACAGTCCTACCCATGATGACAATGATTAGCATGATCAAGGTCTTCGTCCAGTTCATCCTCGTGTTGCAAATGAAGTACAAATTGAGAAGATAATTGATAACATCAATGCACCTGGTCCACTTACTCGCTCAAGAGCAACACAGTTAGCAAATTTCTGTGGGCATTTTTCATTTGTGTCAATATTAGAACCCAAGAAAGTTGCTGAAGCCTTTATGGAACCTGAATGGATTCAAGCCATGCAAGAAGAACTTCAACAGTTCAAGCTGAATAATGTTTGGGAACTTGTCAAGTGCCCTGACCCTCGCAAACATAACATTATTGGCACTAAATGGATATATCGAAACAAGCAAGATGAGCATGGTCAAGTCGTCAGAAACAAAGCACGTCTTGTGGCTCAAGGATATACTCAAGTTGAAGGAATTGACTTCGATGAAACATTTGCTCCTGTAGCAAGGCTTGAAGCTATTCACATACTACTAGCCTATGCTAATCACCACAACATCTTGCTATATCAAATGGATGTGAAGAGTGCATTCCTCAACGGCAAGATTGAAGAAGAAGTGTACGTTGCTCAACCACCTGGCTTTGAAGATCCAAAACATCCTGATATGGTGTATAAACTAAACAAAGCACTGTATGGCCTCAAACAAGCTCCTCGTGCTTGGTATGATACGATCAAAGACTTCTTGAAGAGCAAAGGCTTCAAACCTAGATCCGTCGATCCCACACTCTTCACGAAGACATATGATGGTGAACTATTTGTGTGCCAAATATATGTGGATGACATTATCTTCGGCTGCACCAACCAGAAGTATAGTGATGAGTTTGGATACATGATGCAAGAGCAATATCAGATGTCCATGATGGGTGAGCTGAAGTTCTTCCTTGGTCTTCAAATTCGTCAGCAAAGGAATGGCATCTTCATATCTCAAGAAAAATATCTCAAAGACTGTCTGAAGAAGTTTGGAATGCAAGATTGCAAAAGTTACACGACGCCAATGCCAGCCAAACACCATCTTGGTCCCGACGACAATGGTAAAGAGTTCGATCAAAAGGTATACCGCTCCATGATTGGTTCCTTACTTTACCTATGTGCATCTAGGCCAGATATTATGCTTAGTGTTTGCATGTGTGCTCGATTCCAAGCGGCACCAAAGGAATCGCATCACTTAGCTGTGAAGCGAATTCTTAGATATTTGGCTTACACCCCAACACTCGGATTATGGTATCCAAAGGGCTCAAGATTTGATCTGGTTGGATTCTCGGATGCTGATTATGCTGGTGACAAGGTGGATCTCAAGTCTACATCAGGCACATGTCACTTTTTGGGACGATCACTTGTCTGTTGGTCTTCAAAGAAGCAAAGCTGTGTATCACTCTCAACTGCTGAATCTGAATACATTGCTGCTGGATCTTGCTGCGCTCAGCTTCTGTGGATGAAGCAAACTCTCAAGGACTATGGCATCAATCTGAAACAAGTCCCTCTCTTCTACGACAACGAAAGCGCTATCAAGATTGCCAACAATCCAGTCCAGCACTCGAAGACAAAGCACATTGAAATTCGTCATCACTTTCTCAGAGATCATGTCATGAAGAAAGATATTGACATCATTCACGTCAACACTCAAGAGCAACTGGCAGATATCTTCACAAAGCCCTTGTATGAGAAAAGGTTTTGCAAGTTACAGTGTGAGCTAAATATCTTGGAATCCTCAAATGTCCTGTGATCAGGCACACATCCTAACACTTATGCATGTTGATGACTTAGATATACAACACACGAAGTAAAGTATATCTTCAATCAATGAAGACTTACATTCTGAGTGTGAATACATTAACATGGAATTTGACTTCGGAGCGCCACGATAATTGTGTGTCGTGTCTGGGTCTAATACTTCCTATACGGTGGGTAACGCCACCACCAAATTTCTTGGTTTGAAGTGTTTCACTCATGGTGTTATTGTTGAATATCTTCGCATTTGGTTTGTCTTCAACTTTCAACTTATCTTCATGATTTACTTCACTATATTGATTTGATTGCTTTCTCATATATATATATATATATATATATATATATATATATATATATATATATATATATATATATATATATATATATATATATATATATATATTAGTATTCTGTCCTCTACAGCATTCACTTATAGCTATGTCTTCATTTGTGAATCTTTTGAACTAAGTGAATGTGATCGGACCCTAATCTCTCTATGCTTTCTATCTCAAACTCTATCTGTCCAAATCATATGCATTCTATTGAAACTGTCAAATGTCTTCTCTGCATCCTTGTCAGTAGAAGATATAGAGACAAACATCAAGTCCTTTTAAATGATTCATCTATTGTTGAAATCCGGAGAAGCCGGAACAACCATCCGACAAACTTGGCGGGCGTGGGAACGTGGGACAACTCTGAGTATGTTGCATGCTTGCCACGTGTCCCACGGATGTGAACAGGCAGGGGCACCTATGTAATTGCGCTATGCCGCACACCTACTTATAAATTCGAGTCCGCTGCGGTCAAGAAAACCTTCTTCCACCTCTCCACCTCGTCAAAACCCTAGCACCACCGCTACCTCTCGACGACGCCGACGACGAAGCGCTTAGCTGCCGCGACTTCTCCGACGCTGTCCTCACGCCGGCCGCGGGCATCGTCCTCTCCGCCGCCGCCGTAGGTGTCCTCCGTCGCCAAGTTAGGGCACGGTGGATTGAACTGCTCGGTCTCCTATTCATCCCATCTAGCAGTTCTTCGTGTGGTAAATATAACTCTATTTTTACCATCTTTTTGATCCTCAATGATTCATCCTATTTACCAAAATTGGTTTCTGCCTATACGATGTTAGATCTATTCTGTCTGCATCTCATACTGCCTAGTATATTCACTTAAGCTTCATATCTAGTTAGATTCCTCACTTGTACTTATTCACGGATTCGTACAAATTTGGAACCAACTCTCAACATATAAGTGAACTTGTACAAATTCACGGATTCATATCTAGTTCATGGCTGCAGAGAAGTCAGTGAGGAAGGGTGGCAGACAGCGTCGAGGGGGAACATCAAAAGATTTGCCTGATGACCTCGCAGAAATCTACAAGACAGATCTTGAAGAGGATTATAATCAGCGCAAGACCCGAATCCAATGGATTCGACGCTATTGGGCTGAACAATGGTTCAAGTACAAGTTCGTGATCAAGGAGTACGCTGAGAAGAATGCTATCAAAAGTCCTTGGGGTGATATTCTCTATCGAGGCCTTCCCCCCAAGAACAGAGCTGAAGCTATTGCACAAGAATTCTATCCTTGTATGGTCTGTGGACCACAGCCTGAAAATGCCGATCCATCATCATTGCTCTGGTGTCGTGACGATAATCTCTTCAAGCGCAACTTCCAGTATGCAAAGGCATCGGCAAAGGAAAACAAGAAGTCATGGGGATTAGACTTCAATCCTGGTCCCTCTACTGGCCGTGATGACGGCACACGTGAAGCGGAAGAAAATGAGATCGGCCCCTTCACGAACCTTGATGGCCTCATCTCATACATCTTGGTACAAGGTGCCAAAGTGGATCATTCTGATAATGATGCTGATACTGATGAAGCCCCAGCTCCTCCTCCAAAGCCGCAGAAGCCAAAGAAAATTAAGGCTTCACAATCAGCTGCACCTCCAAAAGCATCATGTGTGAAGCCACTGGCCACTGCACCTCCTAAAGACAGTGTGTAGTCTAAAGATCTTTCACGCATCTCCAAGAAGACGGAGAAGAAAAAGAAAATCATCAAGAGTACTGATCAGACTTTGACTCCTGCTGCCATTCTGCATGAAGAGCACATTGATCTGTCCAGCGATGACGATCTTGCAGATGATGCTCTTGAGCAACTGATCAAGAGCAAGGAAGAAGCAGAGATCTTCAATAATTTGCCTCTCTTTGACGTGGCAATCATCCATAACTTTATTGATGAGTGGTTTGACACACCAAATCTCAGCTTTGATGACTTGCAACTTCCCATTGGCCTCAGCGTCTCCTTCAATGGCGCTATTGCTTCTGAGTTAGCTATTGCTCAGCGCATCATTGAACTGAAGCACAAGATTGACTATGAAAAGGCTCAGTTCAAGAAGCATGTGGCCAAGCTCAGCGTGCAAGATGTCAAAAACTTCAAGATCATGCTGCACGAGCTCAAAGAAGCCTTTCACAAGAAGCGTGAAGAAGCTCGAGGCTCTCGTGAGCGCATGAAGAGTCTGGCTGACAAGTGTGTGCTAGCCTATAATGAGGCTGAGAAGCGCAAAGCTCTTGGTCGTCCTGGCATCGACCCCAGGATGGCTGCAAAGAAGAAGAAGCTATCAACTGTCCAACCTGCACCTTCAAGGCAGGATGAACCTCGCATAGTCTTCCCAAGCAGCATGACTAACTCGAAGCCAAAAGCCATGTCAACCGCTTCAGAACAGAAGAAGACGAGGGCTGCAGAGGCTGAAGCAAGAAAAAGGAAACCCTCAGAAGCCTCTGATGCTGCTCCCTCCAAGAAGAAGCACAAAACCAAGAAGAATCGGGCTGCTCCCATAGATCCCCTTGTTGTTGAACCTATCTCAGTGGTTCGCCCTGCATCTGCAAATCAAGAACTACGAATGATTGTTCATGAGCCTGCTTCCACAGAGGCTCATGAAGCTGAAGACATTCCAGCAGTTGATCCCATCACTGCTGAAGACATTGGTCACCATGACAATGTTGAAGATGATGAAGTTCTTCCTCAGATTGAACACAACGTGGTATCATCGCCTATTCTCATGAACAGCGAAATCATCAGCATTGGTCGTCCTCTGACGCCAATTGCTCAGGATGCATCATGGGCTGATCGCCCGCAACAACAAGACTCCCCCAGTACTCCCCTACAACAACAAGTCACACCATCTATGCAAGTTGAAGAGGATGAGGGCCTTCCTACTCCATCTCCCAAGGCGTCGCCTATATTACAAAGGCTTCACAAAGGACCAAGGCATCAAGTCCCTCTTCTGAGCGTTCCAGAAGGAGAAGTGCACCACCAACCTGTTGCACGTCAAGTGTTTTCAGAAGCCACTCCAACTGTGAATGTCTCCTTGTCTGAAGCCCAAGCTGCTGAAGACAATCTGGCTGCATCAGCCGATGACGAACATCAAGAAGATCGTGTCCCTACTTCCCCCATTCCTGAAGAAGCTGTTCCTGAAGTGAATGTGCCCGTACCAGACCCTCCAGCTCAACAAGTGGAGGTTGAAAACATTGAGGCTGCCACCACTAACACGAATGAAGCCAATGACGTAGTCATGGCTGAAGCTAATGTGGAGCCTGCACCAAGCAACATGCCAGAAGTCAATGCTGCAACTGCTCCTGAAGCTTCTGTAGTGCAGCCTGAAGCCACTGTTGCTGCCACTGCTCCTGTTCCGCCACCAAGGCCCTATACAATTGAGCAAGCTTACAACCATGGCGAGCTAATCACAGTAAGATGGCCCGTTCTGGTCCCTCCGCCTAATGTCTCTGGTCCTTAGTTTGATTATCACATTGAGCATAGGCCTCAGGTCCAGAAACCAAAGCCAAGACTGCCAAGGTTTCCAGGTATTGCCATATCTGTCGGGTCCTTCAATGCAAATGGCTTCAAAAGCCACAGCACCTTCTTTGACAGCTCAAAGAACCCTTACTCAAGGCCAAGAATATCATCTGATCGTTTCTGGAGTCATCAGCAACGAAGCTATTACTCATGCATTCTGTATGATCAAGGGCGCATTTTCCCTCATATGCGCCTCGACACTGAAGCCATTGCTGGACTGCCATGCTTAGAAGAAGCACTTGACTGCTTTCGTGATGCAGGTCTGCTCAGCTTTGTGACAGACAAAGAACATTGGAATGAAGAACTTTTGCTTCAATTCTATGCTACCCTCCACATTCGCGGCTACGACAGGGATACAAAAACATGGGTTCCCGAGTGGATGACAGGAAATGTTCATCATGAAGCCAAAGCTCTTGACATCATTGAGCTTATAGGGTTATCCACTCCCGGAGAGTTTTACGAACCTGGTTGTCAAAACCACCGCAATGCTTTGGAGAGCATCTTCCATAAGCCAGAACCCAACATGAGCCAGATGTTGAGCATGATGAAGCCATTGCCACATGACGCTGAATACCCAAAGGAGTTCTTTGTTGATGACCTTGAGTATCTGCCGCGCACCATATATCACATCATCAGGCGGACTCTATGGCCTATCAAAGGACATTCATCAGCTGCAAAACTTGAAGGAGCCATGAAGACATTGGTCTTTTACATCCTCAATGGCATCAGCTTCAATGCACAAGATTTCTCCCTCAGGCAACTGGCTGCATCTGGATCTGACCTTTTTGGCCTAAAATTCTATGCTCCATGGGTCATGCGCCTCATCAAGCTACACTCTGCTATCAACTATCAGCCCTCTGCTCGCAATCATGTGATCTTTCTACTAGAGGTTGATATGTCAGTTGAAGCCATATACCCTGAGCCTGCCAAGAAGCCTCTTTGTCTTCAAAATGCTGAACACCAAAGCTTCACTCAGCCTATGGAAGGAGTCCAAGCTGTAACTCGTGTCTATCCGATGGCTGGAACCACTCGTCTGCCTCATCGTGCACCAACTGAAGCTACTGAGAGCACAATTGCTCAAAGGCCAAAGAAGTGCTCTCGGGTCCTAAATGACCGAGAACTTCTTGTGGCACTGCATCAGAAACAAGACAAGCATCACTTTTGGCTCAAGCGTCAGATGCAAAGTCTCTTGGTGGATGTAAATCGCATTCGAAATCTGGCCACCAAGAATGCATTTGTCACTCACGAAACCTGTCGGTGATCATGGAAGAGTTTGACCCTGCTCAGTGCTGAAGCAGATCTTCAAGACGATGGCTTCACTGAACGATTCAAGTTTGACTCCACTCCTCCACGGAATGCTGTCCTACGACGAACTCCATCCCTTGAAGACTCTGACTATTCTTCCTCTGCGGCAACTGTGAATGCCAACGTGATCGATGATGAAGACGATGCTACTTCACCACCCCCTACTTCTGCACGCATCGACACTGCACCAAGTTCGTCTGCACCGCCAAACAACAACGACAACCCTGCTGCTTCAACTACTCATGAGGACGAGTAGTTGCTCTATGTCTTCAAACCTTTTTGGTCATTACTGACAAAAGGGGGAGAAGCATATGAGTTTGATAGTCTTCAAGCGGGTTCATATGGGTGGTTGCTTTATATTTTTCCTAGTGGTTACAACTCTTGCTTTTGATACATTTCGTTCGTTGAGTTGTAACACTTAAACTCGATGGTTGTCTGCTACTTATTTGCTCTTTCATGTGCGATGATAACTTCCGCACTTACATCATTCCGCACTTAGATCATTCTGCAGACGTCCATTTTCCATTATGCATGTCATTCTTTAAGTTATATCATTTCATGCATGATGAATTATCTTCATAAGTTGAAGAGGATCTCCACAAGTACAACCTGCCATGTGCATTTGCATTCCAAAAGCAAATTACTTATATGCACATCTTCAGGGGGGGCCCTTGCCACTTATGAAGACAATACCCTATCCTTTACAATTTCACATACTTTATTCCCGTTGAAAACTTCAACCAGTTTGTCATCAGTCACCAAAAAGGGGGAGATTGTAAGTGCATCTAGTGCCACCCCTAGTTGGTTTTGGAGTATTGACGACAAAGTTGGTTGAGGGACTAATGCGTTTGTGAGAATTGCAGGATAACGCAGGTAGTGTCCCTCATTGATTCGGTTTACCTACCGGAGATGATCCCTAAAAATGTATGAAGACATTGAAGACAATGGTGGTATGTGAAGATATTCACATTGAAGACTATGACATGAGAAGACATTGAGCGAAGACTATGGAGCGCGGAGACTGTGTTATTTTGTTGTTTCCTTTTCTTCTTTGTTGAGTCATAGGAACCACCGTACTGTTAAGTGGGGTCCAAGTGAACAAAGTTAGAGTGACTGAAGTGATGCTCAACCCAAATCCTATGTTTTCGAGCTAAGACAATGAGAGCAAATCTTATCCAGAGCTAGATGAGTCAGCTTTGCTTGTAGCCCAAGTAAAGTTGTCGTGTGTGTTTGAAATCTGACCGTTGGAACACATGTCAGTTCCTTAGTGACCCAGGGTCATTTCGGACATATCGGGTCGGGTTGCCTTGTGGCTATAAATAGCCCACCCCTACACCATAAATTGGTGGCTGCTCAGAGTTAGTTTACGGCTTTTGTTGTTTTGAGAGAAACCCACCTCGAAGCCTTTGAGAGAGAAATCCTTGCGAGGACAAAGCCCAAACACCCAAAGCCAAAGAGTGTTAGGCATCACTAAATTCTTTCTGTCTGTGTGACCTGAAGACTTATTACACTTGAGGACTGTGTATCCTCCATCCGGTTAGGCGTCGCGTTCTGAGCATCCAAGAGTCATTGTTGATTGCCGGTGAACAAAGTCTGTGAAGGTTCGGAAGTCTACCTTGAAGACTTACCAGAGTGATCGGGTGAGGACTGTGTGTCCTTAGCTCAAGGGGAATAAGGTGAAGACGCGGTCTTCTGAGTTGAATCTTAGCCTCCCTAACCAGACGTATAGTTGTCATAGCAACTAGAACTGGTCCAACAAATCCTATGTCTTCAACAAGTGACTGGTTCTATCCTTTCCCTCCCTTTACCTTGAGTTTGTCTTCGTGAAGTCATTGCTTATTTGTCTTATCTGTTTGACTTCATTGCTTGACTACTATCGTTGATTGGCTTCATACTATCTTCCATCCTGATCCTTACTACCTAGCTGCTATTAGTCTTTGTACGTTCACATTATTGCATTCTTGACTATGGCTTGCTTGTTGTAGTTTATCTTCCACTGCATATCAATTAGGTCATTTCTATTGCTTGTCTTTGAAACTTTCATGTTTTGAAGAACTTGATAAAAATCGCCTATTCACCCCCCCTCTAGTCGATAACTAGCACTTTTAGTTGTTCGTCCTATGGACTAAAACTCTTCGGTTTATATAGACACCAGAGAGGGCTCGGGTTACACAGAGTCGGTTACGATGGGAGGAGATCTTCATATCATATCGCCAAGCTTGCCTTCCACGCCAAGGAAAGTCCTATCCGGACACGGGACGAAGTCTTCAATCTTATATCTTCATAGTCCGGGAGTCCGGCCAAAGGTCATAGTCCGGCCATCCGGACACCCCCTAATCCAGGACTCCCTCATGGACCCTTCGCGTGTGGAGCCCTTCGTGGACTCGCGCAGCCATTACCCTTCGTGGGTTGAAGTCTCCATCAACGTGGATGTACTATAGCACCACCTATCAGAACCACGCCAAAAACATATGTGTCTCCTATTGCGTTTGCACTTTCCAATCCCATCCCTTTACATTCTTGCAAGTTGCATGCTTTACTTTCCGCTGCTCATTATATTCTTTGCATGCTTGCATGAATTGTCTTAAGATTGCTTGACTTGTGCTAAGTTCATAAAATCTGCCAAGAACTAAAATTGGGAAAAGGTTAAGTTTTTATTTGGTCAAGTAGTCTAATCACCCCCCCCCCTCTAGACATACTTTCGATCCTACAAAAACCCGTTAAGGAGCATCTCCATCGGTCCGCTGCGGAGAAGAGAAATGCAATTGGCGAGGAGGTGGCTTGGCTCCTGGTTGCCGAGTTCATCCGTGAGATATACCACTCTGAGTGGCTCGCCAATGTCGTTATGGTCCCCAAGAAAGATAAATCACTTCGAATGTGTATTGATTTCAAGCACATCAATCGGGCCTGCCTGAAAGATCATTTTACTATGCCTTGCATGGACCAGATAGTTGACTCAACTGCGGGATGTGAGTGACTGTCCTTTTTGGATGCTTATTCCGGGTACCATCAGATCCGACTGTATGGACCCGACGAGATAAAGACAACTTTCATCACCCCGTTCTGGTGTTTTTGCTATGTTACTATGCCCATTGGCCTCAAGAATGCTAGTGCCACGTTCATGCGCATGATTCAGAAGTGTCTGCTCACTCAAATTAGTCAGAATGTGGCATACATGGATGACATAGTGGTTAAGTCACGCAAAGGTTCCGACCTGCTGACTGACCTTGCTGAAACCTTTGCCAACTTAAGATGATATGATATCAAGCTCAATCCATCAAAGTGCGCATTCGGAGTCCCATGTGGAAAGTTGCTCGGTTTCCTTGTTTCCGAATGGGGGATCGATGTGAACCCAGAGAAGATTGGCACAATCCTCCTAATGAAACGCCCTGTGCATGTGCACGATGTTCAGAAGCTTACTGGTTGTTTGGCCGCGTTGAGTCGATTCATCTCACGCCTCGGTGAAAAGGCACTGGCTCTTTACCGATTGATGAAGAAGTCTGAGAAGTTCGAGTGGAATGATGAAGCTGAAGTAGCGTTTGAAGAGATCAAAGCCCTGCTTTCCACCCAGCCGGCGCTTGCCGCTCCAGTCAGCAAGGAGCCCTTACTGCTTTACATCACAGCCACTGGACAGGTTGTCAGCACAATGCTCATGGTCGAGTGGGAAGAAGAAGGCAAATCCTTCAAAGTTCAGTGCCCTGTGTATTACATTTCGAAAGTCCTGATCCCATCCAAGCAGAGATATCCTCATTATCAGAAGCTTGTCTATGGAATTTACCTGACCACAAAGAAAGTTGCACACTACTTCTCAGACCACTCGGTTTTAGTCATCAGCGATGCTCCATTGTCAGAAATTCTGAATAATAGATATGCAACTGTTCGAGTGGCAAAATGGGCGATTGAACTCCTTCCTTTAGATATCAAGTTTGAGGCAAAGAAAGCCATCAAATCTCAAGCAATAGCAGATTTCCTCGCAGAGTGGATTGAACAGCAACAGCCGACTCAGATTCAGTCGGAACATTGGACCATGTTCTTTGATGGATCCAAGATGTTGAATAGCTCTGGTGCAGGGGTGGTTTTAGTGTCCCTAATAGGAGACAAGCTCAGTTATGTCCTCCAGATTCACTTTGATTCTTCAAACAATGAAGCTGAGTATGACGCACTATTGTATGGGTTGCGTATGGCCATTTCACTCGGCGTCCGGCGCTTGATGGTCTATGGCAACTCAGACTTAGTGGTTAATCAAGTAATGAAATAGTGGGACGTCAGGAGTCCATCAATGACTGGTTATTGTGATGCAGTGAGAAATCTAGAGAAGAAGTTCGAGGGGTTAGAGCTCCACCACATACCCTGAATCAAAAATCAAGCTGCTGACGATCTAGCGAAGATAGGGTCCACTCGGAAGCCTATCCCTAGAAACGTGTTCTTGGAGCATCTCCACACCCCGTCAGTATAAGAAGACCCCTTCAAGGAAGAGCCCCCGCAGCCGATAAGTTCGACCAATCTGACTGAGATCAAAGTCCCAGATGTGGTCGACCTGATCATGGAAGTCCTAGTGATCACGCCCGATTGGATGGTGCCATACATCACATACCTGCTCAGGCAGGAACTCCTAGAGGATGAGGATGAGGCTCGCCAGATAGTCCGTTGATCAAAGGCTTTCACCATGATAAAAGGATGGCTATATAGAGAAAGTGTTACAGGAGTAGCTCAATGCTACATCACCCTAGAAGAAGGTCGAATGATCCTAAATGATATCCACTCGGGGACCTGTGGTCACCATGCGTCCTCTCGGACCATCGTGGCCAAAGCATACCGAGCGGTATTCTATTGGCCTCGTGCAAATGAGATGTAAAAATATATAGTCGACAAGTGCGCAGGTTGCCAGTTCTACTCCAACATGTCTCACAAGCCTGTGTCCGCCTTGGAGACTATTCCACTCGTCTGGCCGCTTGCAGTCTGGGGGTTGGATATGGTTGGACCTTTCAAGACCGGCAGAAGTGGTTTCACTCATTTGCTCGTAGCAGTCAGCAAGTTCACTAAGTGGATCGAAGCCAAGCCCATCAAAAACCTTGACTCAAGCACTGCCGTCAGTTTCATCAAGGAGTTGATATTCAGATATGGAGTTCCTCACAGCATTATCATAAATAATGGCTCCAATTTTGATTCTGATGAGTTTAAGGCATTATGTGCTTCCCAAGGCACTCGGGTCGACTACGCGTCTGTTCCACACCCATAATTGAATGGGCAGGCAGAAAGGGTGAATGGTTTGATCCTTCAAGGGTTAAAACCCCGACTGATGCGCGACCTCAAGCACGCTGCTAGAGCTTGGGTGACTAAGTTACCATCTGTCCTATGGGGGCTGAGAACGACGCCAAACCGGTCGACTGACCGAACCCTTTTCTTCTTGGTGTACGACGCCAAGGCTGTGCTTCCAAGTGACTTGTTGCACAATGCTCCCCGGGTGGAACTCTTCTCAGAAGCTGAGGCAGAACAAGCACGCCAAGATGCATTTGATCTCCTGGAAGAGGACCGTGAGATGGCTCTGATCCGGTCGACCATCTATCAGCAAGATCTGCGTCGATTCCATGCCCGTAATGTCAGAGGTCAAGCGTTCCAGGAAGGAGACCTTGTGCTCCGAGTGGATCAGAAACGGCCCCACAAGCTTGCTCCGGCCTGGGAATGGCCATAAATAAAATAATACAAGCTTTATATTACAAGCCAGGGGCCTTGAGGGCTCGAATACATAGCTTGATAAGCGGAAGCAACAATATCTGAGCACAGACATAAGTTAATCAAGGATGCCTTAAGATGGCTAGCACAAAAAGCAACACGATCGAAGAGGCAAGGCCTCCTGCCTGGGACCTCCTAACTACTCCTAGTCGTCGGTAGTCTCCACCTAGCAGTATCCGTCCGCGGTGGCATCTGGCTCCAGGGATCCACCATCTAGTTGCATCAACCAGAAAGAAGAAAGAAGGGGGGAAAGGGGGTAGAAAAGCAAGTGTGAGTACTCATCCAAAGTACTTGCAAGCATCAGATCTATACTAAGTATGCATTGGTATCAAATGAAAGGTTTGTATCTGTGGACTGAACTGCAGAATGCCAGAATAGAGGGGAAGGCCTAGCCTATCTAAGACTAGCATCTTCAAGCAGCTCCAAGCATCTTGCAACATGTAGAAGAGTAAAGAATAGCAGTTTATAATTAACAAGCATGTTGTAACATTAATGCCTAGAGATCCTTCCTCGACTCCCTGCGAGAAAGCAATCCCGGAGCCACATATTTCAAGTATCCATTTGTAGCTGTATAAGATCAGGATATAAGTCTGAACGTCCGTTACCGTGGACACGGCTATTAATATATAATCTTCCCTGCAGGGGTGCACCATGTTTTCCAACACGCTTAATCACTCTGGCCGGACACACTTTTCTGGGTCAATGCCCGGCCTTGGAAGATCAACACGTCGCAGCCCTACCTAGGCTCAGCAGAGAGGTCCTCGCCGGTCTACCTCCTAAGCACTCCGGGGTCTGGGCCCATCGCCCATTGCACTCTGGGTCATTGCGCGCAGGGAGGGTCCAGGCTCCACCTCTACATGGATGGTGTCGGTCCAGCCGTGCCGCACTGCTGAACTGGACGTCTGACAAAGCTTCGGCTGATACCACGACGTCGAGGCCCATAATTATTCTCACGTGGTGGTTGGTGCATAAAGGCCAGAGGCCAACTCAGCACAAATACCCAAACCATAGTGTATTATTAGCTTGCGGAGACGAGCAGAGACTCACGATCGAAAGTGACCCCGTCGCCCCATCTCATGGACTTACGACAAGGGCCTAGAATGCCCGGCCGTGCCATCTCATTATCTTGCGGGTGCTCTCCAGGCCCGCCCAACTTTCACCAAGGTCTCAAGTAAATTCATTGTAACCGTGTGTCCAAACATCAAGGGGAAAACCCGAGGAATCACCCCCGATGGATTCCACTCGATGTAATCATCAAGGTGAATGTAAGAGGAACCACCCTCGAGGTTCACACTTGAGGTGTTGCATGACAGAGCCGTATCTGGAATGGTGAAGGAGGAACCACCCTCGATGACCACGACCGAATAGCTACACTACAGAATTATCATCAAGAGTGTTTTATGAGGGATCACCCTCGGCACTCGATAGTAGCTCTACAGAGTCGAGCAACTAACGGGGCATGATGTGATGTGAGGTGTCAGGCTCCGGTCATCGATCATGTCGATCCAGTCGTCGATGATGAAGCAGGGGCAACAAGGACAAGGTGGGTGAGGGAGTCCTGGATTAGGGGGTGTCCGGATGGCCGGACTAAGACCTTTGGTCGGACTCCCGGACTATGAACATACAAGATTGAAGACTCTGTCCCATGTTCGGATGGGACTTTCCTTGGCGTGGAAGGCAAGCTTGGCGATACGATGTGAAGATCTCTTCCCATTGTAACCGACTCTGTGTAACCCTAGCTATCGTGGAATTAACACGTCAGATGTCCTTAGTGTGAGGACTTAGTCGCGAGGCCAACGCATCTGTGTGGTAGCTTGAGAGGGGTTGAGCAGAATCGAGAGACGCAACACAAGACAAGGGTTTAGACAACTTCGGGCCCCGGGAAACATCATCCGATAAAAACCCTACATGCTATTTGAGGCTAGATCTCATTATCGTCATGAGGGAGTCGTCGTAAACCGGCTCTCCTCTAGTTGTGTCTAGCCCTAGAGATTGTTTCTTTCTTGTTCCTCTTTGGGGTGCCCTGCCCCTCCTTATATATGTTGAAGGGGCGGGTTACATGTGGAGTCCAACTCGAACTTTAACTTAAACTATTTTGACTTCCTTTCCTGGGCTTCTCAACGTCTGCCGGTTTAACATTGTCTGCCGGTTTAACATTGTCTACCGGTTTAACATTGGCTGCCAGTTTAACAACACCTGTCGGTTTAACATTGTGTGCCGGTTTAACATTGTGTGCCGGTTTAACAACACCTGCCGGTTTAACATTGTGTGCCGGTTTAACATTGTCTGCCATCTGTCTTAACTTTGCCGGTTTAACACTTGCCGGTTTACCGTCTGTCTTAGCCATCTGCCGGTTTAACACCCGCCGGTTTACCGTCTGACTCAGTCATCTGTCTTAACGGTCTGCCGGTTTACCATCCGCCGGTTTACCATCCGCCGGTTTACCAAGTCCCGTCCGGTTTACGACTCCGGCCGGGTCATACCGTGGGGTATATCCCCGACATTAGCCCCCAGTTTAATTTGGATTTATCCATGTTAAACTGATCATGATCACCCTTAAGTCCTTGTCACTTCCTTTATAGAAAATCCGATTTAATAGGCCAGCTTCATAATCAATTTGCTGACATTGGTTTGTCACAGAGAAATATTGTGAAGAATAACTTCTTTGACTCAGCTCCTAATGACTTAACAAAAATAATGGTCCTTGAAATCCTCATCTGATCTTCAGCCGGTTTAAGAATGTAGAACTTGCCGGTTTATAAATATTGATAACATCGGGTCATGCTTGTAGTTAACATCCAGCTTGAAAATATACCTCTTTATATGACTTATCACTTGTAGCCCCCAAGTCTTAAGAAGGTAGCATAACAACAGCTTAAGACTTGCTTCAATATAAATATCACAATCTTGAAGAAATCCAGGTTGTTCATCTCAATCACTAGTCAGAATTGAGTATTCCACATATGTAGCCCCCAAGTGCCGGGTCATTATGCAATAATGAGCAGGGACTTTGTAAATATAATCATGTAAACTTTGAACAGCAACGTGTAGCCCCCAAGGGCCGGCTCAGTAAGATAATATTGAGCCGGGACTTTGATATATACTTCAATGAAAATTACATCATATGATAGCACCCATCATGGGACTTGAATCCACGTCCACAAGGTTAAGAGCCTTGTGCTTTACCAACTGAGCAGTGGACCCTTCAATATAATGAATAAAAAGCTTTGTACCTTGAATTGTTGACATGAGCAATTGGTAGCCCCCAAGGGTCGGCTCATTATAATGTGATGAGTCGGGTCTTCAATAAGATGAGCAAAAAATGACTTTGCATTAGCCCCCAAGTGTCATGGTGCATGCTTGCAGCGACATGAGACTTGCATATTTGATGTAATCTCAACTTAAATAATGTAGCCCCCAAGTGCCGGGTTGTAAGCCTGCAGCAACTCGGGACTATTCCTTCAATTGTAGAATAAATCATATCCATTGATAATATGATAGCCATTGCGCTAAAGCGACTTTGAAAACCTAGATCATAATACTGGTTATTGATAACCATAATAGAAATCCAGCCATGTTGGCTATTTGAATAATATACCCAATGATTTATAAGCGCATAATTCTAATGGCGCAATCCAAATATATGCTGGCGACTTATAGTCCAAAGCCAGGCCGGGTCAATAAACACCGGATTATAAGTGATTATGTACTGACAACTTGTAGTTGAAAGTCAAGCCGGGTTAATGAACACCGGGTTAATTTGATGACTGATAGTCATGCCGGGTCAATAGACACCAGTTCAACATAAAATTTATCAAAAGAGAAAAATCTTGACAAAGGCAAATAAAACCGTGTAGTCGAGGCTTTTTGAGGGCTGCCAGGCCCAAATTCGAGGCTTTTTGTGGGCTGCCAAGCCGCTGAGTTGAACCATTTAACAAAGCCTTTTAAGATGGACCTCCAACTAACCAATCACCGTTTTAACTTTGACAAGTGCAGGGTCTCAATGAGAGTAACTGTCAAACGTTCGGAGGGCCGTGCCAGGATGACCTGGATAGGAGTGTCTTACTTGATGAAGGCAGGTTAACCCGGGGTTTTAGGTAAATATACCAAGCTTCCAAGCCGTGGGTCGATACCAAGCTACAAGGGTCCGTTCAAACTCCTTGGTATTTGACACAAGGAGCCCCCAAGTAACGTGATGAGCTGTGCTCATTGGGTGCCTATGTTTGAGCTGTGCGTAGCAACAAGACTCTCTTTGGCCCCTTGGGTGTGAAGCTCCCAAGCTGTATTGTGGCGTGATAGCCGGATTAATGGACAGAACTCCGCTTTGTCAGCCGAAGCCCCCTTGTAACCAATAATATGATAAGCCAATAAGGCGGGATACCCATGTTTGAACCGTGCATCATGGCAACATGTCCTCTTTGGCAACCTTTAACTTTTTGCAAGAGATAAATTCTTCTTGAATCGGGATTTTGAACCGGATATTGAGAGCTTCAAAGCTTTGTGGGAGATAACTTTCCCTTAAACCGGATATTTAATCGGAATCCTTCTTTTTAAGCCGGAAATTTTCTGACGGCCTTTAAATTTGCACCAATATGACGGTTTAGGGTCCTGCATTAGACAACTTTGCAGTCGGAGCAATTGCTCTTTTAAAGAAGGCAATATGTATAAAATATATTGAATAGATTTCACCTGATATATTAGGCCCAAAATGATCCACCGCGTAGTTGGTGATCACCCTGGTAAAGACGGGCGAGTCGGTGGTAGGCGCGGACAATGAGTTAATCACATATGTTGATGTAGCAGGGGCGGCGACTTGCTCACATATCCGTCCAACAGTACGGCACGGACAAATACTAGTGCAAAAGCAATATTGGCGTACGCCCCTTTGCCACATCTTTGTAATAATTAATGGTCCTGCAAAATAAAAATACCACAAACCAGAATAATTGTTTTTCAAACAATGTAATATATACTGATAAGATTTATAGAAAAGATAGCACCTGGTGTTTGTAAACCACAGATGATCTGGACGTAGACACCCATAGATAACCTTTCTATGCGGTTAGTGAATTCTGTTTGATGCTTATGTATGCATCCAAAGGATTTTCAACAACACCTGATCACTTTGACTTTTCGTCCAACAAGCCCCCTTTTTTCCTTTAATCAAGAGGCCTGATGCATATCTCTTCCCCTCATTTTTTTCATCAATCTGCAAGGGAGCGTACGGGCGCAACCCGTGTGATAGGACGACCAGAGTGGGGACACAGCGGGGCGGCAAGCCAGCAGGGGTGATGCAAGAATCAGCCCTGGCGCATTGTGGGAACAGCGTAGTGGCATTAGGAGGAGCAAGGCGGGAGGCTGCTCGCGGAGGCCTGCCGGAGTGGAGGCGTAGACCGGCGATGGCGGGGATGGGGCGGTTTATCCGTGGCGGGTCCGGCTTGGCGCGGACGCTGGGACGCGTGGCGAAGGGTTCGGTTTGAAGCCTTGATAGAAGCGGCCATGAGACCGGACGGCTTGAGGCGCTGTGGTATGGGTCAGGGCGGAGGTCCAGCGGGTTGAATCCTGCGGCGGCGGTTTACAGCCGACTGATGTCGCGGTCTGGATCCGGCGTGGGTGGCCCGAGGCAGCAGAGGGGTACCAGCGAGCGTGCTCGCGGGCAGCAAACGAGACCGTGAGGGCGACTTGGCGGCGCAGGGCGGCTCACCGGCGGAGATGAGGTAGTAACTCGGCGGCGCAGGGCGACGACTTACAGATGCAAAGACGGTCAGAGAGGCCGTCGCCTTGCGAGGCGGACTGGTGCTGGCGAATGGGGAGCACCTGGCCACAAGGAGGGTCGCGACCCGGCGTGGCGCGCTTGGCGGCCCAGGTGTGCAATCGCTCGAGGCAGCGCGGCTCTGAAGCGGCGCGATGATTCAAGGTGGAGCATCCGCAGTAAGAGCGGCGGGTCATGGCAGTTTGAGGTGGGAGGGTCCCGATGGCGACTCAACGGAGGTCATGAAGTTGACTCGGCGCGGTGGTGGTTTAATACATCGGGCAGTTCGAGGTGTGGATGCGGCTGTAGCTGGATGCGAGCACTGAGCAGGGCCACGGGCGAGGCAGACCCGGCGGCGCGAGGCGGTTTGAGGGGAGCCGGAGGCGGCCTCGAGCGCGGGAGCTGATGCAGCCGAGCGTGAGGGCGGCCGAGCGCGGGAGCCGGCGCGGCTGGAGGCCGGGTCAACGAAACACGGCCGAGCGGTCATGGAGCGTCCGCCGCGCTGTGGACACGCGGCCGTGGGAGCGGCAGGAGGTGGCGGCCGAGGAGAGGTCCGGCCGCGGGAACACCGCGCAGAAGCGAGCGCTTGACCCGGCACCGGGAGCACCGTGGAGATGACCCGGGAGCACATCGTAAGGGAAGCAGATGCCGTTGCCATCGGTCCCGTCCATCTGGTCGGTGGCCGGGCGGGCGCTGTTCGACTCGCTGAGGGCGCTGATCGATGGAGAACGACAAAGGCGCAGGTCGATCGATGGAGACGGGCAGCTCGCGGCGGTTTGAAGCAGAGGGCGGCTCAGGCGCGGTGAGAACATGCTGGTGAAACATAGCAGCAGCCGAAGCGCTCAAGGTAGAAGAAACGAGCGAGGACCCATAGGCGCTCGTGCAACCCGTCGGAATGGCGATTTGGGGAAGGTGGTGACCCAAAGCCGCGTCGGTGAAGGCGACCATAGCGGAGGGCGCGTCGGTGGAGGCTGGTAGCTCGGCGAGGCCGGATCGGGGCCGCAGGCGACTTACGACTCGCAGCGGCGTGGCGCATCCTGGCGGGTTTGGAGAGGCGCGGCTGCGGCCGGTTCCGCGAGTACGGGCACCGGCAGGCACGGCGGATTAGAGCAGCGGCTACGGGTCAATGATGACAACCCATAGGAGGCGATGTGCGGCTGGACCGGCGACGGGTTGGAGAGGCACCGACGGCTCAAGGCGGATGAAGAGGTGCAGCGACTGCCACAGTGAGGGCAACGATGTCTCGTAGCCATGGTGAACCGGCGGAGAAACAAATGCATCAGGCAAAGGTGAAACGGGGCGGTTTAAGGAAACTCCCCGGGGCGGCGATTCAGCAATGGTACAGGCCGGCTTCTGAGGCTTCGAATCATGACAAAGTGGATTAGTGGCGACTTGGTAATGCGGCAATAGCAGCCTAACACAGAGATAGAATGCTAGAAGGTTGAACGCGCCTGTAGCCGAGCTCCGGCCGATGGCTTGTAAAGAAACGGCTTTTAGCGGCAATGGCTAAACGCCGTGGCGACTTTGCGGAGATCGGCGGTATAGCCGGCCAGACGGTCTGGTGAAAACCGCAGGGAGCCGAGGCAAAGCGCGATGGCGCGTTGAGACCACGGTGACGGCGACTCGTGGTAGAAACAGCGACTTGAAACCAAGGTAAACCGATCCGGCGCGGTCAGAGCGATTTTGGTTGACTTTGATCTCTGAAACACACACCGGCTGGGACCTCCATCGGGCTTGACTTTTGCGTGCGACAATCTTCACTTTTATGGAAACTGCTGGCCTTGCAGCAGAACAGGTCACGACTGTCCGAAAAACCCCTGATTGTCTCGAACAGTTTGGAAACATATGACTTGATGGCGGCGCACCAGAAAATTAATCTCAGACCATGAATTTACCGGTTCTGCTCAAGGATTACCACCGAGGCTACGAGGTGTGCCCACGGCACTCCACGGCGGTTTAAGGAAACTCCCTGGGGTGGGCCAAACCGCAGTCACATGAATTGACGGCAGAAATGGCTTGGAGGCGCGTCGGCGGTTCACCAGCGAAGGACGGTCAGCGCCAGCGACTCAACAAAGGACCGCAACGGATGAGTACTCCCGACTCATGATTTTTTCCATTGTAATTGCCTAGGAACTTGAGTTGTAACTTGTGACGGGTGCTTCTTGATCCGGCCACCAGATATGTATTAAAAAATCCTGCCAGCTCCGGTACAGACCGCTCCTTCTCGGATTGACACGGATTTGTCTGACATAGCATACAATAGCTACCGCAAAACTCCTCTCGGCCTTGTCAACATGCCGCTATAGGCGGAAAGAAAAACTGATCTCATATTCGGACTCGACGGATTATGTTACCTCGGCAACGCATAAAACGCTAAACCCTCATGCTGCTAGTTTCAAAACCAACAATTCTGATTGCAAACATTGAATATTCCGGATCCACCAAAGACTACCTCATGTCGGCGGTTTATCACGGTGCGTGTATCTGACGCCGAACATGTAACCCTATAATATTTGTCTCAATTTGCAAGCCGATGACGTAAATCTCCTTCGCCGGCTCTCTTCCTTACGGCACCTTGCGTACTTCTTGATCCCTGAAGAGCTCCCTCCAAGAACTCAACACCACTGTGCGCAAGCCCCACGGTGGGTGCCAACTGTCGTGGAATTAACACGTCAGATGTCCTTAGTGTGAGGACTTAGTCGCGAGGCCAACGCATCTGTGTGGTAGCTTGAGAGGGGTTGAGCAGAATCGAGAGACGCAACACAAGACAAGGGTTTAGACAGCTTCGGGCCCCGGGAAACATCATCCGATAAAAACCCTACATGTTGTTTGAGTCTAGATCTCATTATCGTCATGAGGGAGTCGCCGTAAACCGGCTCTCCTCTAGTTGTGTCTAGCCCTAGAGATTGTTTTTTTCTTGTTCCTCTTTGGGGTGCCCTACCCCTCCTTATATATGTTGAAGGGGCGGGTTACATGTGGAGTCCAACTCGGACTTTAACTTAAACTATTTTGACTTCCTTTCCTGGGCTTCTCAACGTCTGCCGGTTTAACATTGTCTGCCGGTTTAACATTGTCTGCCGGTTTAACATTGCTATCGGTTTAACATTGTCTGCCGGTTTAACATTGTCTGCCGGTTTAACAACACCTGCCGGTTTAACAACACCTGCCGGTTTAACAACACCTACCGGTTTAACAACACCTGCCGGTTTAACATTGTCTGCCATCTGTCTTAACTCTGCCGGTTTAACACTTGCCGGTTTACCGTCTGTCTTAGCCATCTGCCGGTTTAACACCCGCCAGTTTACCGTCTGACTCAATCATCTGTCTTAACAGTCTGCCGGTTTACCATCCGCCGGTTTACCAAGTCCCGGCCGGTTTACGACTCCGGCCGGGTCATACCGTGGGGTATATCCCTGACACTAGCCCTCTCCGGTGTCTATATAAACCGGAGAGTTTTAGTCCGTAGGACAAAAAACAATCATACCATAGGCTAGCTTCTAGGGCTTAGCCACTCCGATCTCGTGGTAGATCTACTCTTGTACTACCCATATCATCAATATTAATCAAGCAGGAGTAGGGTTTTACCTCCATCGAGAGGGCCCGAACCTGGGTAAAAACATCGTGTCCCTTGTCTCCTGTTACCATCCGCCTAGACGCACAGTTCGGGACCCCCTACCCGAGATCCGCCGGTTTTGACACCGACATTGGTGCTTTCATTGAGAGTTCCTCTGTGTCGTCGCCTTTAGGCCCGATGGCTTCTTCGCTCATCAATCGTGATGCGGTCCGGGATGAGACCTTTCTTCCCAGACAGATCTTCGTATTCGGCGGCTTCGCACTGCGGGCTGACTCGTTTGGCCATCTGGAGCAGATCGAAAGCTACGCCCCTGGCCATCAGGTCAGGTTTGAAAGCTTAAACTACACAGCCGACATCCGCGGGAACTTGATCTTCGACGGATTCGGGCCACGACCGGGCGCACCGCACTGTCTCGATGGGCATGATCTAGCTCTGCCACCGGACAGCGACCAGAGCGCCGCTCAGGTGTTCACTCCGACCATTAGTTCGGAGCCGACTGCGCTAGCCAGGGATCGATGGTTGGACGCCGCTCCAGGAGCCGCAATCTCTGCGGTGATAGAGCCGAATACCAGCCAAGTCCTTTGCAAGGCCGGTAACTCCAAGGTGCCGGACTCCATTCCGGACTCTGAATATTCTGCACCCCTTCCGATCGAACCCGATCAGGCTCCGATCATGGAGTTCACCGCCGCGGACGTCTTTCAGCACTCGCCCTTTGGTGATATCCTAAATTCGCTAAAGTCTCTCTCTTTGTCGCAAGAACCCCGGCCGGACTATGGTCGGGGTGGTTGGGATGCGGACGACGAAGTTCGAAACCCACCCACCACCCACTTGATAGCCACTGTTGACGATCTAACCGACATGCTCGATTTCGACTCCGAAGATAATGACGGTATGGACGCCGATAAAGGAGACGATCAAGAACCAGCACCTATAGGGCGCCGGAAAGCCACCTCATCATACGATGTATGCATGGTGGACACATACAACAGAAACAACAATGAGGACCAAAAGGATGCGGCCAGGGATCGCTACCCCAAAAAACAATCAAAGCAGCGGCGTAAGCGCAAGGCCAAGCCCCACCTCGACAAAGACCCAGCCATAGAGCAGGGTGACTCAACGGACGATGAACATGCCGTCGAGCATCCGTCCAAACAGGGCGGACAATCCGAACAACCAATCCCCGGGAAAGATAATAGCCCGGATGACCTCACACCAGACAAATTGCTGGAACATCAGAACCTCCACCAAAGGCTCATCGCCACTGCACGTAGCCTGTGAAAGCAGAAGCGGAGGCTCAAGACAGCGGAATATGCACACAGCATCAGATGGGGCAAAGTACTCAATACCGCACACAAGTACGGCAGTAGTCGCCACACAAAGAGCTATCCAAAGCGGAAACTACTACCGGAATTTGACGAAGAGGCCATAAAGCCCCCACAGTCAAAAAACAAGGAAGCCACAAGGTCGGATAGATGACCCTACAATCAATCTCACGCGTCAAAGGACGCCGCACTCAATATGGCGCGTGATCCGTCCAAGAATTCGCATTAGAAAACTGGCCCAACCAGATCCATCTATAGGCCAAGAAAGCAAGCTCCAGTGAGTGATGCAACGCAAAAAATACCCGAACATCGCGGCACGCCTAAATACAGGGGCGCCGCACACCCCCTATGTTTTACCGATGAGGTGCTGGACCATGAATTCCCAGCCGGATTCAAGCTAGTGAACATAGAAGCATACGACGGAACAACAGACCCTGGAGTCTGGATCGAGGACTACATCCTCCACATACACATGGCCAGAGGAGACGACCTCCACGCCATAAAATACTTACCACTTAAGCTCAAAGGGCCAGCCCGGCATTGGCTTAAAAGCCTTCCCGAAAACACCATGGGAAGTTGGGAAGTGCTTGAGGATGCTTTCCAGGCAAATTATCAAGGGACCTATGTCCGGCCCCCGGGTGCAGATGATCTGAGTCATATAACTCAGCAGCCCGGAGAGTCAGCCCGGAAGCTCTAGAACAGATTCCTTATCAAAAAGAATCAGATAGTCGACTGTCCGGACGTAGAGGCCCTAGCAGCTTTCAAACATAGCGTCCGAGACGAATGGCTCGCCACACACCTCGGCCAAGAAAATCTGCAAACAATGGCCGCGTTAACAAGCCTCATGACCCGCTTCTGTGCAGGAGAGGATAGCTGGTTGGCAAGAAGCAGCACCAGCGACCCGAATACGTCCGAACCCAGAGATGGGAACGGGAAGCCGCGCCGTAACAAAGAACCGCGCCGGATAAAGGACAACAGCCCGATGAGCACGGTAGTAAACACCGGATTCAAAAGCTCTCGACAAAATCAGAAAAGGCCGCCCCCCAAAGACGATAGGGACGAGCTATCCAACCCCAACAAAATTTTGGACAAAATATGTCAAATCCACAGCACTCCGGGGAGACCTGCAAACCATACCCACAGAGATTGTTGGGTCTTTAAGCAGTCTGGCAAGCTCAACACCAAACATAAGGGGCTCAACACACCAAGCGAAGATGACGATGCACCCCACGAGCAGAACACCGGAGAACAAAAGAAGTTCCCACAAGAAGTCAAGACAGTAAATCTACTTCATGTGACAAAAGGGAAGAGCAGAACGGCACCTACAAAGACACGCGCCGTACAGCCAGCCCCGGAGGAACAACCCCACTGGTTGTTACAACCAATCACCTTTGATCATCAGGATTACTCCAGAGGAGACCAGAACGCAGGCTGGACTGCCTTGGTCGTAAATCCAATTATTAACGGACTCCAATTTACAAACGCCCTTATGGACGGAGGCAGCGACTTGAACCTGTTATATTAGGACACAGTCCGCAAACTCAGGGTAAACCCAGTTGTAATCCACCTCGGCAACACTTCCTTTCAAGGAGTAACGCCAGGTTCGGATACCCCAAGTATGGGTTCCCTTACGTTAGAAGTCACGTTCGGATCACCCGACAACTTCCGAAGCGAAAAGTTAACATTCCACATCGCCCCATTCGTAAGTCGCTATCAAGCGCTACTGGGACGCGAAGCTTTTGCCCGCTTTAATGCAATACCGCACTACGCATCCCTTACACTCAAAATGCTCGGCCCAAAGGGCATCATTTCATTACAAGGGAACATAAATTGACCCCAAAAGTACGGGTAGGGGTGCGGCTGCCTAGACAGCCGCCCACAAATCCAGCCCTACTATCCCGGACACGGCTCGACGAGTCCGGCGTCAACATGCTTAATAGCCGCATACCCTCGTGCAAGGGGCTCCGTGTGCTCACGCCCGGAGACAATACGGCCCAACTCTCGCTCCAACTATATTTTATTTATTTCGATATAGATTTCTCGCACGCTTATTTTTTACTAAGTTCCTCTCTTTCGCAGACGAACATCGTGCTACGCCCGTCCAGGATACGGCACAACGGAGACACAGGCGCAGACGTGCAGCAGGGACCCGTTTCAAGGATTCTTTTTAGATTAAGACCCTGCGTAAACCTTTTTTATTGCCTCTTGTTGATAGCATCCCCCAGTTTTCTCTATAGCCGAGGAGGAGGCTGGCGTCTTGGCATGTGGTCACGCCAGAATTTTTGCACGTACCTGGACACTAGGGGCTTTTTTACCAAGGGCTCTATTTCGGCCCGTCTTCATAAAGACCGAATACCTTAGGGAGTGTTCGGCGTCGCGAGTTTGGCCCTATATGCATCAGCTCTGAATCATGTCTTTGGTCAAATGTTGGGTTTGCCCAGCTCCTGTGTTTTGTTGCCTTACGTTCCGTTATATTGGCTAACACGGCACCAGGAGAACTACTGCGATCGTGCCCCGGTTTGGCCAGGTGAGCACCTCAGTAGAGAAAGCCGAAAACTGACTGTCATGATATAGCAAGAGACTGGTCAACCACTCGATGACTTTCGGAATCTTTTGGATTCCCCCGCATTAACGAAGGGCCGCTTCCCGGTCAGGCACACTCGCGCCCCGAATTCGGGCGAGCGCGGTGCCCCTAGGGGCTATTCAGTAGCCCCACTGTCAAACTCCTATGGCTAAGTGAAAGTGATAAAGCATTATAGTCCGGTTGCCTAGTTCGCCGCGCCATCACCTCCTTTGTAAGACCAAGACGTTGGATTAAGTGTGAAAAGGCGCCTTTTTGCGAACACCCCCGCATTCTATGCGTGGGGACTGAAGCCAATGACTGCCATCTTTCAGGTTATATACACATATATACATTAAACGGCCGCACAGGAGGCATTATGATTCTTGCAAGCACAAGTATAAAAAGCTTTTTTCATAAAAACAAAATTCGTTTTACAAATAGTATCAGCTATTCGAACACAACATCCTTCGAGCACTGCGACTATTATACGAGCGCCAGGAAGAACTTCCTCAAAATAGTGCTTAGCAGGTACTCGGCTTTCATCCGAATCCTGGGACGCAACAATACTGGCCTTCATATCTGCCCAGTATGTTTTGACACGGGCAAGAGCCATCTGTGCGCCCTCTATGCACGCCGACCTCTTCATCGCTTCAGCATGCGGCACCGAACCAAGGAACTGTTGCACCAAGCCAAAATAACTCTTCGGCTCCGGCTTCTCCGGCCACACACAACTCGCAACATACCTCATGGCGAGTCCGGATAATCTGTTCAGCTCCGCCCAGGCGGCTAAACGGTCGGACACTGACAGTGGGCGTTCTGGATTGTGGTACTGCGACCAAAAAAGCTCTTCCAACTCATGGTCACCTCCGCTGCGGAAGTGTTCGGTCGCGTCCGCCGCACTTGCGGCCAAATCCAGATAAGTGTTTTCCGCACTCCACTGCCGGTCTAATGGAACATACTTGGGGTCTCCAAACTTCATCCGCAGCATATAAGGCTTTCCAGCCATGATATCTCCGGCCTGACGCAGCTCCTCCTTCATCGCTCTCATGGCAGAGCGAGTATCCTTGGCTTTGGCAGTGATCTTTTCAAGGTCCTTCTGAGCCGCCTTACCTGCTTGTTCAAGAAATTTACAGCGGTCGGTAGCATCCTTCAATTTTTTGGCCATCTCGGCTATTTCCTTCTTGCTCTGGCAGTGAGCAGCCTGTTCGGCTCTTAGCTCTTCAGCCGCTTTAACGGCAGCCGCATCACTTTTCCTTGCTTGCTCCTTGGCTCGGGCAAGTTCCGCCCGAAGGTTCTCCACGGCAGCAGCACCATCACTTTTCTAGGGTCCGGACTTGAAAAAACCCTCCGGGATGATACCTCAGGGTCGCCAGCCTCCTGAGACTATGGAACAAGGGGAGGCGTTTCGCTCTCTATCATCTCTGGACGAAGATCCCCTGAAGATGAGCTCTGCTGAGAAGGGTTGAGATCCGAACTGCAAAATAATGTTTCGGTTATTTTCCTCAGGAATAAAACGTGAGTGTGATTCGTTATGGAACCCCTCCCTTCACTTACGCCTCGGAGGAGAGCGGGTCCCCTTTAGGGGGCGATTCGGCTGGGGCGTTCTCCGGTGCCGAACCCTCTGACGAAGATTTCTTTCCCCGTTTTGAGGTTATCACCTCCGGGTCTTCAGAGGTAGTCCTTTTCTTTCCCTGGTTGGGAGAATTTTTGATTCTTCCCTTCCTAACGGCCTCCTTCGTGGAGGCGGTAGCTCCTTGGGTCCCCTCTTCGCCTTCCGCCAATGGCGCGACCTCCAGCATCCTGGTCAGCATGGGATTCGGCACGGTCTCAGGCAGGGGGGCTGGACACCTGATAAGCTTTGCCTTCGCCATCCACTCCTGTTCGAAGGACAACTCTGCTAAAGGGTAGATTTGATAAAAATATGGATGGTGTATCCAAATACGGGGCTACTTACTTTGGCATCCGGGCGATTGCAGCTCAGACCTGCATCCTCGGACAAATCCGGACACCTTGCTTGTGATCTGAAGAACAATTTGTACATCTCCATGGGTGTCATTCCCATGAAATGTTGAAGGAGTCGTGGTCCCTCCGGATTGAACTCCCAGAGGCGGAGAGGTCGACGTTTGCAGGGCAGTGTGCGGCGAATCACCATGACTTGCGCCACTATGGTCAAATTGATATCTCTTTCTAGAAGATCTCGAATGCGGCCCTGCAGCAAGGGCACGTCTTTGGGCGGCCCCCAGATAAGTCCTTCGTTAACCCATGACGCCAGCCGTGGTGGGGGACCCGAGCGAAAAGTAGGTGGTGCCACTCATGTGGTACCCCTAGGGGCTATGATGTAAAACCAGTCCCGTTGCCACAAGCCGAGATCCTCTTGAAAAGAGCCTTCGGGCCATGGAGCGTCATCCATCTTGCTTATTATAGCCCCTCCGCACTCAGCGTGCTGCCCCTCGATCATTTTCGGTTCCACTTTGAAAGTTTTTAGCCACAATCCGAAGTGAGGGGTGATATGGAGGAAGGCCTCGCACACGACAATGAATGATGAGATCTGGAGGATGGACTCTGGAGCTAGGTCGTGGAACTCCAGCCCGTAGTAATACATAAGCCCCCTCACAAAGGGATCGATCGGGAAGCCTAGCCCCGAAGGAAGTGAGATGCGAATGCCACGCTTTCACCGGGCTGGGGAGCGGGAACCACTTGCCCTTGAGTAGGCAGTCTATGTGAGATTTCGCTGGTGAGATACCTGGCATCTCTTAGCTTTCGCACATCTTCTTCCGTAATGGAGGAAGGCATCCACTGGCCTTGTAGGTCGGAGCCGGACATCTTCGAAGGTCCGAAGCGCCTAAAACTAGAGCTTTGGGTGTTGGAACTCGAAGCGAGGGGCGGATTTGATTGGTTTGAGAAGAAGGGAGCCGGGCCTTGGTTCCTTTATAAAGGAGGTGAATACCAAGAGCCCTCCCTGTAACCGTTTGAGACTCGCTTTCAATTAGGGAGTCATACCCAAGTCACGGTTGGGTTACCCACACCCGTATTGATGAGAATCCCGGAATAAGGGGACACGATCTCTACTTTGACAAGACATGCCAAAGAAACCGCCTCGCTAAACGCGCTGAGGTGGAACAATAAAATGAATAAAAGCCTGGCCGCGGCATGATGTCACGCCGCGGAATACGTCAGCAGATCCGATTAACGCAAATATTATTCTCTCTACGGTGGAATGTGGAACTTATTTTGCAGAGCCAGACACTACCCTGGTGTTCAACATCTTCTATGAAATATTCGGAGGAGGAACCCGCCTTGCAATGCCGAAGACAACTTGCGCGTCGGACTCGTCGTCATTGAAGCCTGGTTCAGGGGCTACTGAGGGAGTCCTGGATTAGGGGGTGTCCGGATGGCCGGACTAAGACCTTTGGCCGGACTCCCGGACTATGAAGATACAAGATTGAAGACTCTGCCCCGTGTCTGGATGGGACTTTCCTTGGCGTGGAAGGCAAGCTTGGCGATACGATATGAAGATCTCCTCCCATTGTAACCGACTCTGTGTAACCCTAGCCCTCTCCGGTGTCTATATAAACCGGAGAGTTTTAGTCCGTAGGACAAAAAACAATCATACCATAGGCTAGCTTCTAGGGTTTAGCCACTCCAATCTCGTGGTAGATCTACTCTTGTACTACCCATATCATCAATATTAATCAAGCAGGAGTATGGTTTTACCTCCATCGAGAGGGCCCGAACCTGGGTAAAAACATCGTGTCCCTTGTCTCCTGTTACCATCCGCCTAAACGCACAGTTCGGGACCCCCTACCCAAGATCCGCCGGTTTTGACACCGACAGTGGGGGTCACTGATGGATCACTAACCAACCTATACTAAGAAGTTTAGGATAAGCAGGTAGGTAACAATAGCAGGTACAAAAGCAGGCTATGCATCAGAATAGGAGCAAACAATAATAGTAGCAAAATCTAATGCAAGCATGAGAGTATAGAATGGGCGATATCGGGATGATCAAAGGGGGGGCTTGCCTGGTTGCTCAGATAAGGAGGGTCGTCGTTGACGTAGTCAATCACAGCGGCATCAACAGTCATCACGGGGTCTACCGAATAGAAGAGGGGGGAGAAAACAGTAAATACATAGCAAGCAAGAGCATAACAGGACAACAGGCAGAGCTAGACGTGTTCTAACACAGCGCTAGGCGATATTGGCGAAGGGGGAAACATCCGGGAAAGTTTTCCCGGTTCCGGACGTCTGTCAGAAAGATGAACTGAAGGGAAAAAGTTCAACGTTTGCTACGCTAGGGATGTGTGACAAACGAACGGAGGGCGTATCCGGATTCGTCTCGTCGTTCTAAGAAACTTTCATGTAGAAAACATTTTCATCTAACGTACGGTTAATTTTCTATGAATTTTCAAAGATTAAACCATTTTCTGGGATTATTTAAAATAACAGAAAAGGGAAATATGACATCACCATGATGCAATGCTGATGTCAGCAGGTCAATAGGTCGGCTGACCAGTCAAACCAGACAGGTGGCGCCCACATGTCAGCTACTGTAATTTAACAGAGTTTAGATTAAACTAATCTGAGGTTAATTAGCTACTGGGCCCCACATGTCAGTCTCTAATTAGTAACTAATTAGGTTTTAATTATTAAAAGATTTTAATTAATTAAAATAGGCAGTAGGGCCCATGTGTCAGTGGCACTGGGCTGACTGGTCAGCAGTTGACTGGGTCAACCCAGTCAACTGGGACCCGCGGGGCCCAATGGCAGTGGCTCTGGGGTGGCTCCATGCCAGCCACGTCGGCGGCCGGCGCCGGAGTGACTTCGGCGACCAAAACAATGGCGGTGCCTCGGCGGAGTTGGCCGGAATCGCGCTACGGGGCACGTGGAGAGGTGCGGCTAGGTGCGTACGAACGGCCACACGTCCGCGCATCGAGTGGTGGTGGTGGCATGGCCGGACCTGGCCGGAAATGTTGCCGGTGACGAGGTCCGCGGCGGATCAGCTACGGTCGACAGCAGATAAGGAGCTACGGCGCACTACAGCTCAAGCGAAAGGGCTAGGCGCGTGCTGCGCGACGCTGTGAGGCTAACGGGCATACGCCCGTGACCATTTGGTCACCGGAGACTCGTCGACGACGAGCTCCGCGGTGATGCGTTCAGCATCATCGTGAGAGCTAGCTAGGGGGCACGTGAGAGCAAACGGAGAAAGGTAGGAGGTAGAGGAGCTCACCGCGCGGCACACGGAGGCCGGTGAGAGGCTTAGTAGCAGCAGCAGCCTCCGGAGTCGAAGAAGACGGCGGCGACCCGAGGAAGAAGGCGACGGCGTTGGGGGTGATGCAGGGGGTCCCGGCTCGCGCAGGTGGTCGGGGAGGACGTAGCGAGGGCCGGAGAACCGATCTGTCACGAGGACGAGGCGAGGTGGCGATGGTGGCCGCGGCTAGGACGGGGCCATGGCGACGGGCGCGCTCGGGATCGAGTGAGAGGGGAGGGGAGAGGTGGATCTGGGGGAGGGGAGGCGCAGAGGCGAGCGAGAGGGGGCAAGTGGGCGAGGAGATACGAGGGGAGCCCGAGGCGTCGCCCTTATCCCCTCCCAGCGTCAGCGATGACGAGGTGGTCGGGGGAGACCCCTCCCTTGTAGCGACGCGGTCGGAGGTAGAGGGGAGGTGGGTGCTGGGCAGGTGGGCCGGCCTGGCGGCCCAGCTGGGCCATTTGGCCCAGGAGGGGGGGTTCTTTTCCTTTTCTTTATAATAGATTTTGTTTGCATATAGCTTTATTTTATTTTTAGGCTTTATAAAAAAATAACACTAGCCCTAAATGAGTGTTAATAGTTAGACCACTACCACAATTATTTTGGCACTAAAATAAATTAGTTTAGAGTTTTTATAAATGAAAAAGCATTTACATAATTATTTCAGCCCCTGTTTTATTCGTTAAAGGGCATTTAAATACTTTATAAAATATGGGTATCAACATGACAAATATCTATAGATTATTTGCCATAAATTGAACATTTTTGTTTTCATGTTTGAGAAATTTGAATTTTGGACTTTAATTTGAATATGAAATTGACAAGTGATTTGGATCAAGTGAGGATTAGCAACAGTAATATGATGACATGGCACCATTAACATGGGATTATTGTAGCTTAATTATCCGGGCGTCACAATCACCAAGGTGCTTCACAAAGGAGCATATCACATCTACAACGTAGCCAAGAATATGGACGACCCACGCGCATGGAACGCGGAGCTGCTTCGCCCTTTCTATACCTAAAATCACTCGACCCGACGAGTTGTAATAAGAGTACTTTAGTTTGTTTACCAAAGACAAGATTTTTGCAGTATCTTAATGATTGATTTCCCGTAATCATTTGTGTCCGAAACCCCCCCAGTGGGTGGCTTAGCCACGAACCTGATTCGCCTAAGTTAAAAAACACTCCGAGTGGAGAGAAATCCTCCCACTCGGGGGCTTAGCCGCAAACCTGATTCACCTAAGTTAAAAAACATTCCGAGTGGAGAGCAATCCTCCCACTCGCGGGCTTAGCTACGACCCCGTACTCGCCTAAGTTAAAAACACTCTGAGTGGAGAGCAATCCTCCCACTCGGGGGCTTAGCTGCGACCCCGTACTTGCCTAAGTTAAAAACACTCCTAGTGGAGAGCAATCCTCCCACTCGGGGACTTAGCTGCGACCCCGTACTC
>NC_041391.1:533387872-533401177 GCF_002162155.2 Triticum dicoccoides | reverse complement strand
GGGGGCTTAGCTGCGACCCCGTACTCGCCTAAGTTAAAAACATTCTGAATGGAGAGCAATCCTCCCACTCCGGGGCTTAGTTGCGACCCCGTACTTGCCTAAGTTAAAAATACTCCGAGTGGAGAGCAATCCTCCCACTCGAGGGCTTAGCTATGACCCCGTACTCGCCTAAGTTAAAAACACTCCAAGTGGAGAGCAATCCTCCCACTCGGGGGCTTAGCTGCGACCCCGTACTCGCCTAAGTTAAAAACACTCCAAGTGGAGAGCAATCCTCCCACTCGGGGGCTTAGCTGTGATACGTCCATTTTGCATCATGCTTTTATATCGATATTTATTGCATTATGGGCTGTTATTACACGTTATGTCACAATACTTATGGCTATTCTCTCTTATTTTACAAGGTTTAACATGAAGAGGGAGAATGCGGGCAGCTGGGATTCTGGGCTGGAAAAGGAGCAAATATTGGAGACCTATTCAGCACAACTCCAAAAGTCCCGAAACTCCACGAAAGTCATTTTTGGAATTAATAAAAAATATCCAGCGAAAGAAATACCTGAGCGGAACCAATCTAGGGCTCCGGCAGAGCTGTTCTGCCGGGGAAACTTCCCTCCGGAAGGGGGAAATCATCACCAACGATCCTCTCATCAGGAGGGGGTCAATATCCATCAACATCTTCACCAGCACCATCTCCTCTCAGACCCTAGTTCATCTCTTGTATCCAATCTTTGTATCAAAACCTCAGATTGGTACCTGTGGGTTGCTAGTAGTGTTGATTACTCCTTGTAGTTGATGCTAGTTGGTTTATTTGGTGGAAGATCATATGTTCAGATCCTTAATGCATATTAATACCCCTCTGATTATGAACATGAATATGCTTTGTGAGTAGTCACGTTTGTTCCTGAGGACATGGGAGAAGTCTTGCTATTAGTAGTCATGTGAATTTGGTATTCGTTTGATATTTTGATGAGATGTATGTTGTCTTTCCTCTAGTGGTGTTATGTGAATGTCGACTACATGACACTTCACCATTATTTGGGCCTAGAGGAAGTCATTGGGAAGTAATAAGTAGATGATGGGTTGCTAGAGTGACAAAAGCTTGAACCCTAGTTTATGCGTTGCTTCGTGAGGGGCTGATTTGGATCCATATGTTTCATGCTATGGTTAGGTTTACCTTAATACTTCTTTTGTAGTTGCGGATGCTTGCAATAGGGGTTAATCATAAGTGGGATGCTTGTCCAAGAAAGGACAGTACCCAAGCACCAGTCCACCCACATATCAAATTATCAAAGTAACGAACGTGAATCATATGAGCGTGATGAAAACTAGCTTGACGATAATTCCCATGTGTCCTCGGGAGCGCTTTTCTCATTATAAGAACTTGTCCAAATTTGTCCTTTGCTACAAAAAGGATTGGGCCACCTTGCTGCACCTTATTTACTTTCATTGCTTGTTACCCATTACAAATTATCTTATCACAAAACTATCTGTTACCTACACTTTCAGTGCTTGCAGAGAATACCTTACTGAAAACCGCTTGTCATTTCCTTTTGCTCATCGTTGGGTTCGACACTCTTACTTATCAAAAGGACTACAATAGATCCCCTATACTTGTGGGTCATCAAGCTGCGACCCCGTACTCGCCTGATTTAAAAACACTCCGAGTGGAGAGCAATCCTCCCACTCAGGGGGCTTAGCTGCGACCATGGTTTTAAATAGCGGATAGCGGGCTGGTAGCGGATTGGGGTCTGCGTAGCGGAATGCGGATAGCAGGTGATATTGCGGGCGCTATGTCCACATAGCGGATTTGTAAAAACACTAGATTGTTGTGTATATTTCTAGATCCTTCACAAAAAGTAATTACATTTAATTTGATCAATAGCGGATGCTATTGCACTAGCGCTATTGCAGACGCAATAGCGGATGCTATCTCCGCTATTTGAAACTATGGCTGCGACCCCGTACTTGCCTAAGTTAAAAACACTATGAGTGGAGAGCAATCCTCCCACTCAGGGGCTTAGCTGCGACCCCGTACTCGCCTAAGTTCAAAACACTCCGAGTGGAGAGCAATCCTCCCACTCAGGGGCTTAGCTGCGACCCCGTACTCGCCTAAGTTAAAAACACTCCAAGTGGAGAGCAATCCTCCCACTCGGGGGCTTACCTGTGACCCCGTACTCGCCTAAGTTAAAAACATTCCAAGTGGAGAGCAATCCTCCCACTCGGGGGCTTAGCTGCGACCCCGTACTCGTCTAAGTTCAAAACACTCCGAGTGGAGAGCAATCCTCCCACTCGGGGGCATAGCTGCAACCCCGTACTCGCCTAAGTTAAAAACATTCCGAGTGGAGAACAATCCTCCCACTCGGGGGCCTTGCTGCGACCCCGTACTCACCTAAGTCGCAAAGATCCTCTATGCTACGTCACAAGTACAATGTACGCTCCATCTCGATCTGCAAGGACGACGAGGTGTCGACTGAACACAATGTCAGAGCTGCACCACAAGTACAACATACGCTCCATCTCGATCCACAAGGATGACAAGGTGTCGACTGAACACAACATCAGAGCTGCGCCACAAGTACAACGTACGCTCCATATCGATCCACAAGGACGACGTGGTGTCGACTGAACACAATGCCAGAGCTGCATCACAAGTATAATGTACGCTCCATCCCCATCCACAAGGACGATGAGGTGTCGACTGAACACAACGTCAGAGTCACTCGACGAAAGGTGACATGATCAAGTTTCACTCGGAATCGGAAAACATTCAAAAGTGATAAAGGCAAAGTCATCATATTCAAAGAAAACCAAGTTTAGAACTGCAGCAGGCAGAAGTACTCAGGCATCAGGCCTGAAGGAGTTTAACGGTTACAAAACCACTCGGCATTCCGTGGCAAATAAAGGTGGAGCATAATGTTTGTTCACTCGGCAGGAGGAGGACTTGCTGGCTCGACGAAGCTGTCAAGGTCGATGTTGTCTGCGATACGACTGGCAGCGTCAAGGAAGCTGTCCATGAAGGACTGGAAGCTGAGCTTCTTAGTGTTGTCAACCTTGAGAGCTTCCAGCTTGTCTTCTCTCAAATCCTTACAGTGGACTCGGACCAACGACAAAGCAACATCGGCGCCACAGCGAGCAGATGACTTCTTCCACTCCTGCACTTGACCAAGGATTTCATTCAGTCAAGTCATCATAGACTCAAGATCTTTTGGGAGTTCCGCTTGAGGCCAGAGTTCAGCACCGATCCGTGACATTGCCACCTTCAGACGAGCGAGATAATCCACAACATTGTCCAGACGAGACTCCAATTGCAGCACACTCATCGCGACGTCATCTTTGATAGGAGAGTTTATAGGGTCAAGACCTGTCTCGACCCGCCCAGTCTCTGCTTCAAAATCTTGACAAAGTTCTGCACAGTCAGAAAGGCGGTGAGTCGATAGTTCAATAAGATGTGTCAGTCGACATCGATAAATCAGTCAAACAAAAGGAAATACCTTCAAGCTTCAAGACCAGCTTCTCAGCAAGTTGTCCCAGATAAGCCTCTAGTTCACCCTTCTTGGCCTCGAGACTTCCAACCTCGTCAGTCAAGTTTTCCTTGTCCTTCTTCAGCCTCGCAACCTCCTGGTTGGCTTCAGTAATGGCAGTCTTCAACTTGGAGTTCTCCTCTTCCAACTGGTGGAAGATCATATGTTCAGATCCTTAATGCATATTAATACCCCTCTGATTATGAACATGAATATGCTTTGTGAGTAGTTACGTTTGTTCCTGAGGACATGGGAGAAGTCTTGCTATTAGTAGTCATGTGAATTTGGTATTCCTTCGATATTTTGATGAGATGTATGTTGTCTTTCCTCTAGTGGTGTTATGTGAACGTCGACTACATGACACTTCACCATTATTTAGGCCTAGAGGAAGTTGGGAAGTAATAAGTAGATGATGGGTTGCTAGAGTGACAGAAGCTTAAACCCTAGTTTATGTGTTGCTTCGTAAGGGGCTGATTTGGATCCATATGTTTCATGCTATGGTTAGGTTTACCTTAATACTTCTTTTGTAGTTGCGGATGCTTGCAATAAGAGTTACTCATAAGTGGGATGCTTGTCCAAGAAAGGTCAGTACCCAAGCACCGGTCCACCCACGTATCAAATTATCAAAGTAACGAACGTGAACCATATGAGCGTGACGAAAACTAGCTTGACGATAATTCCCATGTGTCCTCGGGAGCACTTTTCTCATTATAAGAACTTGTCCAGGCTTGTCCTTTGCTACAAAAAGGATTGGGCCACCTTGCTGCACCTTATTTACTTTCATTGCTTGTTACCCGTTAGAAATTATCTTATCACAAAACTATCTGTTACCTACAACTTCAGTGCTTGCAGAGAATACCTTACTGAAAACCGCTTGTCATTTCCTTCTGCTCCTCATTGGGTTCGACACTCTTAATTATCGAAAGGACTACGATAGATCCCCTATACCTGTGGGTCATCAAGACTCTTTTCTGGCGCCATTGCCGGGGAGTGAAGCGCCTTTGGTAAGTGGAACTTGGTAAGGAAACATTTATATAGTGTGCTGAAATTTACTGTCACTTGTTACTATGGAAACTAATCCTTTGAGGGGCTTGTTCGGGGTATCTTCACCCCGACCAGTAGAGCAAAGAGTTGCTCCTCAACCTACTAAACCTACTGAAAATGTTTACTTTGAAATTCCTTCAGGTATGGTAGAGAAACTACTAGCTAATCCCTTTGCAGGAGATGGAACATTGCATCCCGATTTACACCTTATCTATGTGGATGAAGTTTGTGGATTATTTAAGCTTGCAGGTATGCCCGATGATGTTGTTAAGAGGAAGGTCTTCCCTTTATATTTGAAGGGAGACGCATTGACATGGTATAGGCTATGTGATGATACGGGATCTTGGGACTATAAACGATTGAAATTGCAATTTCACCATAAGTTTTATCCTATGCACCTTGTTCATCGTGATCGTAATTATATATATAATGTTTGGCCTCGCAAAGGAGAAAGTATCGCTCAAGCTTGGGGGAGGCTTAAGTCAATGTTATATTCATGCCCCAATCATGAGCTCTCAAGAGAAATGATTATTCAAAAAAATTATGCTCGACTTTCTCTCAATGATCGCACCATGCTTGATACTTCTTGTGCTGGTTCTTATATGATGAAGACTATTGAATTCAAGTGGGATTTATTGGAAAGAATTAAACACAACTCTGAAGACTGGGATTCCAACGATGGTAAGGAGTCAGGTATGACACCTAAGTTTGATTGTGTTAAATATTTTATAGATACTGATGCTTTTCGTGGATTTAGCACTAAATATGGACTTGACTCTGAGATAGTAGTTTCTTTCTGCGAATCATTTGCTGCTCATGTTGATCTCCCTAAGGAGAAGTGGTTTAAATATAATCCTCCCACTAAAGTAAAACTAGTTGCACATGTTACAGTTGAAGAAAAGACTATCACTTATAATGATCCTATTGTTCCTACTACTTATGTTGAGAAACCACCTTTCCCTGTTAGGATAAAGGATCATCCTAAAGCTTCAACTGTGGTTCGTAAGAGTAATACTAGAACTTATACACCTCCCGAGCAAATTAAAGTTGAACTTAGTATTGCTATGGTTAAAGATCTCTTGGCTGATAATATTGATGGGCATGTTATTTATTTCTGTGAACAGGCTGTTAATATTGCTAGACCTGATGCTGATACATAGACCTGTTGTAGGCATGCCTATTATTTCTGTTAAAATAGGAGATCATTGTTATCATGGCTTATGTGATATGGGTGCTAGTGCTAGTGCAATACCTCATTCCTTATACAAAGAAATTATGCATGACATTGCACCTGCTGAGATAGAAGATATTGCTCTTACAATTAAACTTGCCAACAGGGATATTATTTCACCAATTGGGATTGTTAGAGATGTTGAAGTCTTGTGTGGGAAAGTTAAATACCCTATTGATTTTCTTGTTCTTGGCTCCCCACAAGATGACTTTTGTCCCATCATATTTGGTAGACCCTTCTTGAATACTGTTAATGCTAGGATTGATTGCAAAAAGGATGTTGTTACTATTGGGTTAGGTGATATGTCTCATGAGTTTAATTTTGCTAAATTTCGTAGACAACCCCATGATAAAGATTTGCCTAGTAAGGACGAAATTATTGGTCTTGCTTCTATTGCCGTGCCTCCTACTAATCCGTTAGAACAATATTTGCTAGACCATGAAAATGATATGTTTATGAATGAAAGAAGGGAAATAGATGAAGTATTCTTTAAACAGGGTCCTATTTTGAAACACAATTTGCCTGTTGAAATTCTAGGGGATCCCCCTCCACCCAAGGGTGATCCCGTGTTTGAGCTTAAACCATTACCTGATACTCTTAAATATGCTTATCTTGATGAAAAGAAGATATATCATGTTATTATTAGTGCTAACCTTTCAGAACAGGAAGAGGAAAGATTATTGAAAACTTTGAAGAAGCATCATTCTGCTATTGGATATACTCTTGATGATCTTAAGGGAATTAGTCCCACTCTATGCCAACACAAAATAAAATTGGAAGAAGATGCCAAACCAGTTAGAGATCATCAACGACGGTTAAATCCTAAGATGAAAGAAGTGGTCAGAAAGGAAATACTAAAGCTCCTTGAGGCAGGTATAATTTATCCCGTTGCTAATAGTCAGTGGGTAAGTCATGTCCATTGTGTCCCTAAGAAGGGAGGTATTACTGTAGTCCCTAATGATAAAGATGAATTGATCTCGCAAAGGATTATTACAGGTTATAGGATGGTAATTGATTTTCGTAAATTAAATAAAGCTACTAAGAAAGATCATTACCCTTTACCTTTTATTGATCAAATGCTAGAAAGATTGTCCAAACATACACATTTCTGTTTTCTAGATGGTTATTCTGGTTTCTCTCAAATACATGTGTCGGTGGACGATCAAGCAAAGACTACTTTTACTTGCCCTTTCGGTACTTTTGCTTATAGACGTATGCCTTTTGGTTTATGTAATGCACCTGCTACCTTTCAAAGATGCATGATGGCTATATTCTCTGACTTTTGTGAAATGATTTGTGAGGTATTCATGGATGATTTCTCCATTTATGGATCCTCTTTTGATGATTGCTTGAGCAACCTTGATCGAGTTTTGCAGAGATGCGAAGATATTAGTCTCGTCTTGAATTGGGAAAAGTGCCACTTTATGGTTAATGAAGGCATTGTCTTGGGGCATAAAATTTCTGAAAGAGGTATTGAAGTTGATAAAGCTAAAGTTGATGCTATTGAAAAGATGTCGTGTCCCAAGGACATTAAAGGTATACGAAGTTTCCTTGGTCATGCCGATTTTTATAGGAGGTTGATTAAGGACTTTTCTAAAATCTCTAGGCCTCTAACTAATTTATTGCAAAAAGATATTCCTTTTATCTTTGATGATGATTGTGTAGACGCATTTGAAATACTTAAGAAAGCTTTGATTTCTGCACCTATTGTTCAGCCACCTGATTGGAATTTACCCTTCGAAATTATGTGTGATGCTAGCAATTATGCCGTAGGTGATGTTCTAGGACAAAGAGTTGATAAGAAACTAAATGTTATTCAATGTGCTAGTAAAACTCTAGACATTGCTCAAAGAAATTATGCTACTACTGAAAAAGAATTCTTAGCAGTTGTATTTGCATGTGATAAGTTCAGACCTTATATTGTTGATTCTAAAGTAACTATTCACACTGATCATGCTGCTATTAAATATATTATGGAAAAGAAAGACGCTAAACCTAGACTTATTAGATGGGTTCTCTTGCTCCAAGAATTTGATTTGCATATTATTGATAGAAAGGGAGCTGAGAACCCCGTTGCAGACAACTTGTCTAGGTTAGAGAATGTTCTTGATGACCCACTACCTATTGAGATAGCTTTCCTAATGAACAATTAGCTGTCATAAATGCTTCTCGTACTACTCCATGGTATGCTAATTATGCTAAATACATTGTTGCTAAATTTATACCACCTAGTTTCACATACCAGCAAAAGAAAAAGTTCTTCTATGATTTAAGACATTACTTCTGGGATGACCCACACCTTTATAAAGAAGGAGTAGATGGTGTTATTAGGCGTTTTGTACCTGAGCATGAACAGGAACAGATCCTACGCAAGTGTCACTCTGAGGCATATGGAGGACACCATGCTAGAGATAGAACTGCACATAAGGTATTGCAATCCGGTTTTGTTGGCCTACTCTCTTCAAAGATGCTCGTAAGTTTGTCTTGTCTTGTGATGAATGTCAAAGAATTGGTAATATTAGTAGACGTCAAGAAATGCCTATGAATTATTCTCTTGTTATTGAACCATTTGTGTTTGGGGCTTTGATTATATGTGACCGTTTCCTGCCTCTAATGGGTATACACATATTTTAGTTGCTGTTGATTATGTTACTAAGTGGGTAGAAGCTATTCCAACTAGTAGTGATGATCATAACACCTCTATTAAGATGCTTAAAGAAGTTATTTTTCCGAGGTTTTAAGTCCCTAGATACTTAATGACTGATGGTGGTTCACATTTTATTCATGGTGCCTTTCGTAAAATGCTTGCTAAGTATGATGTTAATCATAGAATTGCATCTCCATATCACCACAGTCTAGTGGTCAAGTAGAATTGAGTAATAGAGAACTCAAATTAATTCTGCAAAAGACTATTAATAGATCTAGAAAGAATTGGTCCAAGAAACTTGATGATGCATTATGGGCTTATAGAACTGCATATAAGAATCCTATGGGTATGTCTCCATATAAATGGTTTATGGAAAAGCATGTCACTTACCTCTCGAACTTGAACATAAGGCATATTGGGCCATTAAAGAGCTCAATTATGATTTCAAACTTGCCGGTGAGAAGAGGTTATTTGACATTAGCTCACTTGATGAATGGAGAACCCAGGCCTACGAGAATGCCAAACTGTTTAAAGAAAAAGTTAAAAGATGGCATGACAAGAGGATACAAAAGCGTGAGTTTAATGTTGGTGATTATGTTTTGCTTTTCAATTCTCGTTTAAGATTTTTTGCAGGAAAGCTTCTCTCTAAATGGGAAGGCCCTTACGTTATTGAGGAGGTATATCGTTCCGGTGCCATAAAAATCAACAATTTCGAAGGCACAAATCCGAGGGTGGTGAACGGTCAAAGAATCAAACATTATATCTCAGGTAATCCTATAAATGTTGAAACTATTGTTATTGAAATTGTAACCCTGGAGGAATACATAAGGGACACCTTCCAGAATGTTTTAGACTCCGAAAAGGAATAGGTATGTGGTACGGTAAGTAAACCGACTCCAAAATAGTTCTAATGGCAATTTTTCTCCGTTCTGGAATATTTAAGAAAATAGAAAAATAGGAAGTAGTCCGGGAAGGACAAGAGGCATCCACGAGGGTGGAGGGCGTGCCCTACCCTACTTGGTGCGCCCTCCTGCCTCGTGGGCACCTCGTGTGCTCTCTGGACTCTGTTTTATTGCACGATACTTCTTTCGGTCAGTAAAAAATCATTATATAATCTCCGGAAGGTTTTGACCAACGTATCACACAAAAATCTTCTGTATTTGTTTCGAGTTGTTTCTGCCGCAGATTAGAGCAATATGTCATCCCAGGATTCGGAGGGAGAAAGGTATGTGGCTAATTACCTTGCAGACCCTAAGGTCTATGGGGACTTGGAGCATTGTGGCTGGACCACTGAGGAAGAAGAAGACTACGAGCCTAAGGGAAAGGAGGAGAAGAGCTCAGATGAAGATGAAGTCCTGTTACTTCAACCTAGGGACATGCACGTGGAGTTTAAAAAGTCAAGCCTCCCCGATAGGGCAAAGAAACCCAAGATCGAGTTTATCCCTTTTCGTCTCTTGCAGGAAAACAAACACGAACTATGCAAAAGGATATTAAGCCTTAAGCAGGAGATCGATGATCTAAGGGAGCAAAATTCTATTCTCAAGCGCAAATTAAGGAAGAAGCCTACATCATCAACAACTCCTACATCACCACCTTCGAGGAAATAATCACCTGGGTATGGGCACTCCCCTTGGCAACTGCCAAGCTTGGGGGAGGTGCCCCGGTATCGTATCACCATCACACTCCTATCTTTACCGTTTTTCTTAGTTCGATCCTTTCGGTAATATCTTGATCTAGTAGAATAAAGTTTGGTATGAATTAGTTTTGAGTTTTGCTTTGTGATCCCTCTATGTAATCGAGTCCATGAGCTATATATAATAAAGATTAGTTTTGAGTCAAGGGCATTTCTATCTTGCTATGATCTTAAGTGCATAAAAGAATAAAAAGAATAAAAGAGTTCATATTGATCTTATGGATAGTAATGACTTCACACATAAAAAGTATGAGGCTTAAAAGTTGTTGAGAGTTGGCAAACGTAGTTTTGGTCATCGCTGCAATTAATAGGAAGTAATAAAGAAAGAGAGGCTCTCACATATAAATATACTATCTTGGACATCTTTTATGACTGTGAGCACTCATTAAAGTATGACATGCTAAAGAGTTGACGTTGGACAAGGAAGACAACGTAATGGGTTTATGTTCTCTCACATCTTAGTTAAAGTATATTGTCATGGATCATTCAAACATGTTGAGCTGGCCTTTCCCCCTCATGCTAGCCAAATTCCTTGCACCAAGTAGAGATACTACTTGTGCTTCCAAATATCCTTAAACCCAGTTTTGCCATGAGAGTCCACCATACGTACCTATGGATTGAGTAAGATCCTTCAAGTAAGTTGTCATGTTGCATGCAACAAAAATTGCTCTCTAAATATGTATGACTTATTAGTGCAGAGAAACTAAACTTTATACGATCGTGTGAGATGGAAGTAATAAAAGCGACGGACTGCATAATAAAGGTTCATATCACAAGTGGCAATATAAAGCGACGTTCTTTTGCATTAAGATTTTGTGCATCCAACCAAAAAGCACATGACAACCTCTGCTTCCCTCTGCGAAGGGCCTATATTTTACCTTATGTCTTTTACATTATGCAAGAGTCAAGGTGATCATCACCTTTCCCTTTTTTCATTTTATCCTTTGGCAAGCACCTCGTGTTGGAAAGATCCTGATATATATATCCAATTGGATGTAAGTTAGCATGAACTATTATTGTTGACATTACCATTGAGGTAAAAGGTTGGGAGGCAACACAATAAGCCCCTATCTTTCTCTGTGTCTGATTGAAATTCCAGAACCATAAGTATTGCGTGAGTGTTAGCAATTGTGAAAGACTAAATGATAGTTGAGTATGTGGACTTGCTAAAAAGCTCTATTATTTACTCTTTCCCATGTTATGATAAAATGCAATTGCTTAAATGACTAAGATTATAGTTTGTTAGTTCTCAATGAAGTTTCTGAATCATACTTGACATTGTGAATAGATTGTTACTTGATCATAAGAAATCATATGACAAAATATATATATGTTACTGTTATAAGAATGATCATGATGCCCTCATGTTCGTATTTTATTTTTATCGACACCTCTATCTCTAAACATGTGGACATATTTTTCCATATCGGCTTCCGCTTGAGGACAAGCGAGGTCTAAGCTTGGGGGAGTTGATACGTCTATTTTGCATCATGTTTTTATATCGATATTTATTGCATTATGGGTTGTTATTACACATTATGTCAAAATACTTATGGCTATTCTCTCTTATTTTACAAGGTTTAACATGAAGAGGGAGAATGTCAGTAGCTGGGATTCTGGGCTGGAAAAGGAGCAAATATTGGAGACCTATTCAACACAGCTCCAAAAGTCCTGAAACTCCACGAAAGTCATTTTTGGAATTAATAAAAAATATCCAGTGGAAGAAATACCTGAGGGGGGCCACCCACCGTCCATGAGGGTGGGGGGCGCGCCCACCCTTACAGGGCGCGCCCCCCTGCCTCGTGGGCCACCTGGCAGCCCTCTGGTGCCCATCTTATGCTATATGAGGTCTTTTACCCTGGAAAAAATCAGAAGCAAGTTTACGGGACGAAACTCCGCCGCCACGAGGCGGAACCAATCTAGGGCTCCGACAGAGCTCTTCTGCCGGGGAAACTTCCCTCCGGGAGGGGGAAATCATCACCATCATCATCACCAACGATCCTCTCATCGGGAGGGGGTCAATCTCCATCAACATCTTCACCAGCACCATCTCCTCTCAAACCCTAGTTCATCTCTTGTATCCAATCTTTGTATCAAAACCTCAGATTGGTACCTATGGGTTGCTAGTAGTGTTGATTACTCCTTGTAGTTGATGCTAGTTGGTTTATTTGGTGGAAGATCATATGTTCAGATCCTTAATGCATATTAATACTCCTCTGATTACGAACATGAATATGCTCTGTGAGTAGTTACATTTGTTCCTGAGGACATGGGAGAAGTTTTGATAATAGTAGTCATGTGAATTTGGTATTCGTTCGATATTTTGATGAGATGTATGTTGTCTTTCCTCTAGTGGTGTTATGTGAACGTCGACTACATGACACTTCACCATTATTTGGGCCTAGAGGAAGGCATTGGGAAGTAATAAGTAGATGATGGGTTGCTAGAGTGACAGAAGCTTAAACCCTAGTTTATGCGTTGCTTCGTAAGGGGCTGATTTGGATCCATATGTTTCATGCTATGGTTAGGTTTACCTTAATACTTCTTTTGTAGTTGCGGATGCTTGCAATAGGGGTTCATCATAAGTGGGATGCTTGTCCAAGAAAGGGCAGTACCCAAGCACCGGTTCACCCACATATCAAATTATCAAAGTAACGAACGCGAATCATATGAGCATGATGAAAACTAGCTTGACGATAATTCCCATGTGTCCTCGGGAGCGCTTTTGTAATTATAAGAACTTGTCTAGACTTGTCCTTTGATACAAAAAGGATTGGGCCACCTTTCTGCACCTTATTTACTTTCATTGCTTGTTACCCGTTACAAATTATCTTATCACAAAACTATCTGTTACCTACAATTTCAGTGCTTGCAGAGAATACCTTACTGAAAACCGCTTGTCATTGCCTTCTGCTCCTCGTTGGGTTCCACACTCTTACTTATCGAAAGGACTACGATAGATCCCCTATACTTGTGGGTCATCAAGTTGCGACCCCGTACTCGCCTAAGTTAAAAACACTTCAAGTGGAGAGCAATCCTCCCACTCGGGGGGCTTAGTTGCGACCCCGTACTTGCCTAAGTTAGAAACACTCCGAGTGGAGAGCAATCCTCCCACTCAGGGGCTTAGCTGCGACCCCGTACTCGCCTAAGTTAAAAACACTCCGAGTGAAGA
>NC_041391.1:533372086-533387570 GCF_002162155.2 Triticum dicoccoides | reverse complement strand
AGTGGAGAGAAATCCTCCCACTCGGGGGCTTAGTTGCGACCCCATACTCGCCTAAGTTAAAAACATTCCAAGTGGAGAGCAATCCTCCCACTCGGGGGGTTAGTTGCGAGTCCGTACTCGCCTAAGTTAAAAACACTCCGAGTGGAGAGCAATCCTCCCACTCGGGGGCTTAGCTGCGACCCCGTACTCGCCTAAGTTAAAAACATTCTGAGTGGAGAACAATCCTCCCACTCGGGGGCTTAGCTGCGACCCCGTACTCGCCTAAGTTGCAAAGATCCTCTGTGCTACGTCATAAGTACAACATACGCTCCATCTCGATCCGCAAGGACGACGAGGTGTGGACTGAACACAATGTCAGAGCTGCACCACAAGTACAACGTACGCTCCATCTCGATCCACAAGGACGACAAGGTGTCGACTGAACACAACGTCAGAGCTGCGCCACGAGTACAATGTACGCTCCATCTCGATCCACAAGGACGACGTGGTGTCGACTGAACATAACGCCAGAGCTGCATCACAAGTACAACGTACGCTCCATCCCGATCCACAAGGACGATGAGGTGTCGACTGAACACAATGTCAGAGTCACTCGACGAAAGGTGACATGATCAAGTTTCACTCGGAATCGGAAAACATTCAAAAGCGATAAAGGCAAAGTCGTCGTATTCAAAGAAAACCAAGTTCAGAACCGCAACGGGCAGAAGTACTCAGGCATCAGGCCTGAAGGAGTTTAACGGTTACAAAACCACTCGGCATTCCGAGGCAAATAAAGGTGGAGCATAATGTTTGTTCACTCGACAGGAGGAGGACTTGCTGGCTCGACGAAGCTGTCAAGGTCGATGCTGTCTGCGATACAAGCGGTGGCGTCAAGGAAGTTGTCCATGAAGGACTGGAAGCTGAGCTTCTTAGTGTTGGCAACCTTGAGAGCCGCCATCTTGTCTTCTCTCACATCCTTACAGTGGACTCAGACCAACGATAGAGCAACATCGGCACCACAACAAGCAGATGACTTCTTCCACTCCTGCACTCGACCAAGGATTTCATTCAGTTGAGTCATCAGAGACTCGAGATCTTTTGGGAGTTCCGCTTGAGGCCAGAGTTCAGCGCCGATCCGCGACATTGCCGCCTTCAGACGAGCGAGATAGTCCACAACACTGTCCAGATGAGACTCCAATTGCAGCACGCTCATCGCAACGTCATCTTTGACAGGAGAGTTTATAGGGTCAAGGCCTATCTCGACCCGCCCAGTCTCTGCTTCGAAATCTTGACAAAGTTCCGCATAGTCAGAAAGGCGGTGAGTCGATAGTTTAATAAGATGTGTCAGTCGACATCGACAAATCAGTCGGACAAAAGTAAATACCTTCAAGATTCAAGAGCAGCTTCTCAGCAAGCTGTCCCAGATAAGCCTCTAGTTCACCCTTCTTGGCCTCGAGACTTCCAACCTCGTCAGTCAAGTTTTCCTTGTCTTTCTTCAGCCTCGCAACCTCCTGGTTGGCTTTAGTAACGACAGTCTTCAACTTGGAGTTCTCCTCTTCCAACTTGTTGAATGAGGCCAACTTCTTGTCAACAAGTGTCGTTTTCTCTTGCGCCTCCTTCTGTGCTGTGGCAAGGTCTTGATCCTTCTTCTCTAGAGCCTGCTTCATTTTCTCTAAAGAAATAACATTCTTCAGACAAGCTTGGAGTTGACGGTTTTCACTATGCACATCTGTTCAGGTGGAGTCACTCGGTTCAAGAGACTAAAAGGGAAAAAATTCATATGGTGGACAGTCGATGAATTATTACCTCCCATGGTAGCTGCTTCTTCCTGGGCCTTCTTGAGATTCTTCTTGGCCAGCTCCAGATTGAAGTTGAGGCTGATCTGCTTCTTCTCCAGTTCAGCAAATTGGGCTCCAAAATCACAAGATTTCTGCAGTCAGTAAAAAAAGATATGTCAGTCAATAGAAACAAAGATCAGTCACAGCAGAAATTGCTCTAAGACTACCGTCGAATCAAACATTCAACAGTAGTCTCGGGGACTACACCCAGTGGGTGCACTTGGCGTGCCCCCATTGGCCCGTTTTTCTAGTATGCATGGTCTGCCCAGCATGAGTATGCAGAAAAAGAGAGAGAAGAAGATAAGAGATTCTCAGACCCCGACTACCAGCAGTCGACTGCGGTCTCGGGGACTACACCCAGTGGGTGCACTCAGTGTGCCCCCACTAGTCTGGATTCCACTCGGATCAAGCTATTCAACCGAGTGAAAGAACAATGAAATAACATTCGACAAAGACCCCCGTCGCGTCGAACACCCGACGGCGGTCTCAGGGACTACATCCAGTGGGTGCACTCTGCGTGCCCCCACTGGTTCAGAAAAACGCTCGACTCAACCTGGTCGGCTCAAGTGGAAGTACTATTCAACACTAAGTCAAAACACACAGTGGGTGATTGGATGCGAAATGCAGACCCATGATAGATGCACATAAAGGTTCCAAAGCGCTCATCCAGGGACACCTTACAAACAATAAAGCAGCAGTTGCAACTACCACTAATCAAGAGACCTGCAACTACCACTAATCAAGAGACCAGTCGGAAACCAACTGACTTTGACATTGGCTTGCAGAGCAGTGCTGGCATTGTAGGCAACCTGACTGGCCTCGTGCACCACCTTCATCTGCTCCATCACAAGGTTTGCCTAGAGAAGGGCCTCCCTGGCGGTACTCGGCGGTCGTCTGGAGTGTGATATGCAGCAAAGAGCGATGACAACAATATAGTCGGAGCTGTCACAGGATCTGAAGCATAGAGTTGTGCAAGCGAAGCGGAGACTTGAGCAGTCGACACCGAGGGACATTCGGTCAACAGTGGATTGGCAAAAGAAACATTTGCCCAAGCCAGATCTCTTGATCGCTAGACCACCATCTCCGGTGCTGATGTCGACTGAGACCCCTGGCCTGCAGCCCTCCTCCTGCTTGAATCCCTGCCCCTCCTTCCCGTGTCTTTCAGAGGCGCTTCTTCCTCGTCGTCTGGAAGCTCAATGGCATCCCGCGGAGCTGCAACAAAATGCAATCATAAGGGCACAATCGTCAGACAATCCAGTCGACAAAACAAATTCAAGACGGCAAGAGCGTACTAGCTTTGGAAGTAGCTGCGTCATCAGCCTCCTCATCACCCGAAGCCTTGTCAATATCCATGGAGGTCCCGGAAGTTGCAGCACTGAAAAGTTCATAATCCATTCGGTCAGAGCAAAAGTATGAGTCGGTAGAGAAAACACAGAAAGATAGAACACTCACGCAGAAGCAACAGGAACGTCCATCTTGATCTTGGGCAAGGTCTTCCAAGACTTTGAAGGGGCGACCTTGGGCTACTTGGCAACCTTCTCTGTCAGCTTCGAAGTCGAAGTCCGAGTGCGCTTATGTGCTTGCGTACTCGGAGCCACAGTCTTGCCACACCCGCCCGCTGGATCATGGAACTGCTTGGATCGACGCTCAATGCGAGGTGGTGAGTCGACTTCCACTTTGTCGTCCGACTCATCGCTCTCTTCCTCGTTGTCATCATCTGGGGATTGCAACTCACCACTTTCTTCGGTGCTATCCGCTCCCTCTTGGTCTTGCTTAGGCATCGAATACATCTCAGTGTAAACCTGCAAGGTGAGGGGTTAATCAAACATCAGTCGGATTCAGAAACAGGTACAAGACAGATTGAAGTACACTCGGTAGCAAAGATCAGACCTTGTCCAGCTGGTTGTCAGCGTCGAATGGATCGACTCTCCTGGCCCCCCGGGGTTATCTTTGTTCCCGGTAATGCTCTTCAGCCACAAGGCCACTGTCTCATCCGGAACCTCCTCTGGGTGGACCCGGGCGGTGTCATTGGCACCCGAGTACATCCACATCGAGTGGTCACGGGCTTGGAGTGGCTGGATGCGTCAACTGAGAAACACCTCCAGTAAATCCATGCCAGTTACACCCTGACGGACCAACTGGACTACCCTCTCGACCAACATATCCGTCTCTACTTTCTCCGCTGCAGTCACGGTCAGTGAAGAAGGTTGTTGGGCTCGATCTAGGGAAAAAGGAGGAAGACCGGTCGACTGACCGGGGGTCGCAATATCCTGGCAGTAGAACCAGGTCGACTGCCAGCCCCTAACCGACTCGGGAAGTGTCATGGTAGGAAAAGTGCTCCTCTTCTTCATCTGGATCCCTAGACCCCCGCACATCTGGATCACATGCGTCCTCTCGTCACTCGGATTCGCCTTCTTCATGGTCTGGGAGTGGATTGTAAAAATGTGCTTCAAGAGACTCCAGTGCGGTCGACAACCCAAGAAGTTATCACACATAGACACGAACGCAGCAAGATACGTGATGGTATTGGGAGAGAAGTGGTGGAGTTGAGCACCGAAAAAGTTCAAAAAACCCTGGAAGAAAGGATGCGGAGGAAGGGAGAAGCCACGGTTGACATGGGTAGCAAGAAGGACGCACTCACCCGACTGCGGCTGAGGTTTCATCTCACCCTCCGGCAGCCTCGCAGCCCCAACGGTGATCAAACCAATGGCAGCCAGATCTTCCAGATCTTCTGGCCGGAGCGTAGATCGGATCCAATCTCCCTGAATCCAACCCGGTGGCAGCACAGACCTCGACGACGACCCCCGATTCATCTTCTTGCCCTTCGTCGCCGTCGTCGTTGTCGCCTTCTTTGCGCGCTCCAACGCCGTCGTCTTGTCCTTCACCATGGAGACGGGCTGTGCACTAACAAGCGACGACATCGAGGGTGAGAGTAGATGCGATGGAGAGGCAGAGGAGGAAGAAGGGGAACGGGAGCACACAGTGCAGACGCCTCGGCCTCGATGCCTTCTAAGGGCCTACTTCCGAGTGGCTGACACGTTGGCCCGAGCGATCCTGTCAAATCCCGCAACAGTTGCGCACCGATACGTGGCGAAAAAGGTGGGGCGGAAATCGAGGCGCCCCTGTCTATCCGTCCCGTTTACTACAGTGCGCTCCGCCTCGCGCGCTTCCCCAAAATTTCAAATCCCATGAGATCCGGGATCCGCAGTAACCAATCGCGCCAAAGATTTCGCATCGTAACAACACCCAAAGAGTGCCAGCATAAGTTCACTCGACAACCTCTGAATCGATCAAGGCGACTGAAATGAGGCCGAAGTTTCAGCATGGACCTCAAATCCAGTATGAATACTTGTGAAGCATAAGAGTCAAGGCAGGACCAACTTCAACCTTATTTCCACTCAGACCTCAATCCGTTCGGGGGCTAAGGACGATGCCATAGACCTAGGGTAGGGTCATAGGTCTGACCTATATGCCCCACCCAAGGTCACTACCCTAAAAGAAAAGACATTCAAAGCACAACAAGGAGTATCAACTGAAGCCATCGAGTGTAATCCACTCGACCGGTCACCTCACTCGGATACCCCCCTCTAATTTCACTCGACTAAGACGAAGTCATTCGACCATACAAGAAACCACTCAGAGTACAGAAGACCAGGAGTCACTCAGGATGGCAACGGTCAGGCGTTCACTCCGTAGTCAGGTCATTAAATACACTTTATAGCTGGCGTTATCAGTAACGCCCTATCTTAATGTACATTGAACCCCTGTAACGAAGGTGGGCTGGGGTCCCAGCGCACTGTATATAAGCCACCCCCCTCCTCTGGGACAAGGGTTTGCACCCCCTGTAACACACACACCCATATTCCAGTCGACCACCTTAGGGCACCAAGACGTAGGGCTTTTACCTCCTCTGAGAGGGGTCTGAACTCGTAAACTCGTGTGTACAACCTCGCCGTAGCTAGAGCCTCGCCTCCTCATATGTACCCCCTATTCTTACTGTCAAACTAGTACCACGACAGGCGCGCCATCCACCCTTGTGGCCGCCTCGAGGCTCCCCCGACTTCATCTCCAAGTCTCCTGGTTTGCTTCTGGTCCAAGAAAGATCATCGCGAAAGTTTTATTCCGTTTGGACTTTGTTTGGTATTCCTTTTCTGTGAAACTCTAAAACAGGCAAAAAAACAGAAACTGGCACTGGGCTCTAGGTTAATAGGTTAGTCCCAAAAATAATATAAAATAGCATATTAATGCATATAAAACATCCAAAACAGATAATATAATAGCATGGAACGATAAAAAATTATAGATACGTTGGAGACGTATCAGTAAGATACACCCACCATATACCTTCCTCAAAACAGCCACCATACCTACCTATTATGGCATTTCCATAGTCATTCCGAGATATATTGCCATGCAACTTTCCACTGTTCCGTTTATTATGACACGCTTCATCATTGTCATATTGCTTTGCATGACATGTAGTTGACATAGTATTTGTGGCAAGGCCACCGTTCATAATTTTCATACATGTCACTCTTGAGTCATTGCACATCCTGGTACACCGACGAAGGCATTCATATAAAGTCATACTTTGTTTTAAGTATCGAGTTTAATTCTTGAGTTGTAAGTAAATAAAAGTGTGATGATCATCATTATTATAATATTGTCCGTTGTGAGGGAAAAAAGGCCAAAGAAGCCAATAAAAAAGAGGCAAAAGAAGCCAATCAAAAAAAAGAGAAAAAATGAGAGAAAAGAGAGAAGGGGCAATGTTACTATCCCTTTTCCACACTTGTGCTGCAAAGTAGCACCATGATCTTCATGATAGAGAGTCTCTTATTTTGTCACTTCATATACTAGTGGGAAATTTTCATTATAGAACTTGGCCTGTATATTCTAATGATGGGATTCCTCAAATGTCCTAGGTCTTCATGAACAAGTAAGTTGGATGCACACCCACTTAGTTTATTTTTGAGCTTTCATAAACTTATAGCTCTAGTGCATCCGTTGCATGGCAATCCCTACTCACTCACATTGATATCTATTGATGGGCATATCCATAGCCCATTGATACGTCTAGTTGATGTGAGAATATATCCTTCTTTTTGTCTTCTCCACAACCACCATATTCTATTCCACCTATAGTGCTATGTCCATGGCTCACGCTCATGTATTGCATGAAAGTTGAAAAAGTTTGAGAATACTAAAGTATGAAATAATTGCTTGGCTGAAACTGGGGTTGTGCATGATTTGAATATTTTTGTGTGATGAAGATGGAGCATGGCTATATGATTTTGTGCCAGACTATATGATTTTGTAGGGATAAGCTTTCTTTGGCCATGTTATTTTGAGAAGACATAATTGCCTTATTAGTATGCTTGAAGTATTATTGTTTTTATGTCAATATTAAACTTTTTTTGAATCTTATGGGTCTAAATATTCTTGCCACAATATAGAATATTACATTGATAAATATGCTAGGTAGCATTCCACATCAAAAAATATATTTTTATCATTTACCTACTCGAGGACAAGTAGGAATTAAGCTTGGGGATGCTTGATACGTCTCCAACGTAACTATTTGATTGTTCCATGCTATTATATTATCCATCATGGATGTTTTATATGAATTTATATGCTATTTAATATTATTTTTGGGACTAACCTAATAACTTAGAGCCCAGTGCCACTTTCTATTTTCCCTTGTTTATGAGTTTTACAGAAAAGGAATACCAAAACGGAGTCCAAATGAGCTGAAAATTTACAGTGATTTTTTATGGACCAGAAGAAGCCCCCGAAGCAAAAGAGTTGGGCCAGAAGAGCCACGAGGCCTCCACAAGGGTGGAGGGCGCGCCCTACCCCTGCCCCCTGGGCACGCCCTCCGGTCTTGTGGGCTCCTCGTGGACCCCCCTGACTTGTTCTCGACGCCAAAAATTCCTATAAATATAGAAACCCCCAGAAATAAACCTAGATCGGGAGTTCCGCCGCCGCAAGCCTCTGTAGCCATCAAAAACCAACCGGGACCTTATTCCGGCACCCTGTCGGAGGGCGAAATCATCACCGGTGGCCATCTTCATCATCCCGATGCTCTCCATGACGAGGAGGGAGTAGTTCACCCTCGGGGCTGAGGGTATGTACCAGTAGCTATGTGTTTGATCTCTCTCTGTCTCTCTCGTGTTCTTAATTTGGCACGATCTTGATGTACCGCGAGCTTTGCTACTATAGTTGGATCTCTTGATGTTTCTCCCCCTCTACCTTCTTGTAATGGATTGAGTTTTCCCTTTGAAGTTATCTTATCGGATTGACTCTTTAAGGATTTGAGAACACTTGATGTATGTCTTGCATGTGCTTATCTGTGGTGACAATGGGACATTCACGTGGTCCACTTGATGTATGTTTTGGTGATCAACTTGCGGGTTCTGTGACCTTGTGAACTTATGCATAGGGGTTGGCACACATTTTCGTCTTGACTCTTCGGTAGAAACTTTGGGGCACTCTTTGAAGTTCTTTGTGTTGGTTTGAATAGAGGAATCTAGGATTGTGTGATGCATATCGTATAATCAAACTCGCGGATACTTGTGGTGACATTGGAGTATCTAGGTGACATCAGGGTTTTGGTTGATGTGTGTCTTAAGGTGTTATTTTAGTACGAACTATAGGGTTGTTTGTGACACTTATAGGAATAACCCAATAGATCGATCAAAAAGAATAACTTTGAGGTGGTTTCGTACCCTACAATAATCTCTTCGTTTGTTCTCCGCTATTAGTGACTTTGGAGTGACTCTTTGTTGCATGTTGATGGATTGTTATATGATCTAATTATGTCATCATTGTTGAGAGAACCTACACTAGTGAAAGTATGAACCCTAGGCCTTGTTTCTAAGCATTGCAATACCGTTTTCGGTCACTTTTATTACTAGTTACCTTGTTGTTTTTATATTTTTCATATTACAAAAACCTATATCTACCATCCATATTGCACTTGTATCACCATCTCTTCGCCGAACTAGTGCATCTATACAATTTACCATTGTATTGGGTGTGTTGGGGACATAAGAGACTCTTTATTACTCCCTCCGATCGGAAATACTTGTCATCAAAATGGGTAAAAGGAGATGTACCTAGACGTATTTTAGTTCTAGATACATTCATTTTTATCCATTTTGATGACAAGTATTTTCTTTGGTTGCAGGATTGTTTGAGAGAGACCATCTTAATCCTATGCCTCCCATGGATTGATAAACCTTAGGTTATCCACTTGAGGGAAATTTGCTACTGTCCTACAAAACTATGCGCTTGGAGGCCCAACACGAGTCTACAAGAAGAACGTTGTGTAGTAGACATTAATCGACTGTATGCATTGGGCATGAAAAAGCCGTCCATTTGCTTGGCAGGGATGTACAAAGGCGCCAAAGGAGCTTGCAGTGTGGTACTTGAGGCAGTGGCCACACAGGACCTCTGGATTTGGCATTCCTTCTTTGGTATGCCAGGAACTCACAATGACATTAACGTATTGCAGTGCTCGAATGTCTTTGCCAAGCTTGTTGAAGGTCATGTTGTTCCGATGAACTTCGAGGTCAATGGACGCCACTACAATAAGGGATACCACCTAGCAGATGACATCTATCCGAGATGGTCCACATTTGTGAAGACTATCTTAAATCGTGTGCCAAGAGGCAAGAACTCCTACTTTGCCAAGTGTTAGGAGGCTTGCAGGAAGGATGTCGAGCGGACATTTGGTGTGCTCCAATCTCGATTTGCTGTTGTCCGGTACCCCGCTCTGACCTGGTCGAAAGATCAAATGTGGGAAGTCATGACTTGCTGTGTCATCTTGCACAACATGATCATTGAGAGCGAGCAGGAAGAGACATTGTTTAACACCGAACCATATTATAGCGAGGGTCCTCTTGCCCAAGTTGATCACCAGCTACCGGCAACCTGTGCTGCCTTCCTCAATATGTGTGAGGAGATCCAAGACCCACATGTGCATTAAAAACTGCAGCATGATCTGGTGGAGCACCTATGGAGGCTCAAGGGCAACGCCTAGCTCGACGTGTGATGAAATATGAGTTTTTATTTGTGTTTGAATTATGAGTCTGATTCGTTAAACTATTTAACCTGTATTGATTTCTGCGATGAACTATGTGATAAAAATTAGTTCTATTGAATTTGTGCCGAAGCACGCCAAATGTGGGTGGAAATTGGGCCGAAATCGGAGGGGGGGGGGGTGTGGAGGGTGAACTTATGGGTCGGTTGGGAACCCGAGCTCCCATGCCCGGTTGACTTCGAGACGATGCTATTTTAATTTCGTGGGGGCGAACGGTTAAAGATGCTCTAAACATTACAATGGACCGGTTGGGTGCAATTTGAAAGGGAAAAACTGATTTTTTACTCGTGTAAAGCTTTACAGGGATCGGTTAGGGATGCTCTGACAAACCCTAACCCCTCGGGTCGATATCCCCTGGCCCTGGCTCAAGGAGAGCAATGGCGTGGAGCAGGGCAGCACACCGGCGCAGCACCGTCATGCCACTCCTACGCGCCGCGCTCCGCCGCTTCCTCTCCACGGAGTCTTCGGGGTTCCCGAAGCTACGGAATCTTCCGTACCGACTCCGCCGCGCCGCCGTCCCCGCTGCTCGCACCGCCGTCTCCGACTACCTCATCTCAACGCGCTGCCTCCCCTCCTCCCACGCCGACTCAATCACTGCGCTCGCGCCGTGCTCCCTCCACACCTTCCTCGCCGGCATCCCAGCCGTGCCCAGTACGCTCCCCTCCTCCGACCTCCCCTCCCTCCTCCGCCGCCACCTCTCCTACCATCCGCTCAACGAGCTTCCCTTCTTCCTCGAGTCCATCGGCTTGCCCCCCTCCACCGATTCCGATCTCATGTTCCTCACTGACCATCCGTCCCTCCTCCCCGCCGTTGCCGCGCTCGCGCATTTCGGCTTCCCGTGGTCCCGCCTCGGCCTGCTATTCCCCAATGTCCTCCTCCAAGTCCCTCCCGACCTCATCTCCGCCCGCCTCGTCGCCCTCGAGGAAAGCCTCCGCCCGCTGCCCCGTGCTGCGATTATCGCTGCCTGCCTCTCTTTCCCCTCGCTTATTGAGAACGATCTCTCCAGCAGTGCCCCCCTTGTCGATGATCTTATGATGGCGTATGGAGGATTGGGTCCGGATTTGGGGGCTAGCAATGACATTGATGTCTTCTTGCGAGTGTGCGGCAGGATGCAGATGTTCTACGATGCTGGGGTGAAGATTGGGAGCATCGGGGGGCTTGTTGGGTGCAATCAGAGGGTTTTTCTTGAGCTTAAGGAGGAGCGGATTGGTGAGAGGTTGAAATTCTTCAAGAGGCTGGGGCTGGCAGGGGAGGAGGCAGGGAGGTTCTTACTGAGCAATCCTGGGGTTTTGGATCTTGATTTTGATGATGTGGTGATCTCAGTGCCAGAGTACCTGAGGAGAGTTGGGTTGGCAGATGATGAGGTCGATGTGGCGGTGAAGACGCACCCGTATGTGGTTGGGAGGAACAGACTGGAGAACCTCCCTGGTGTGCTGCGTGCAATGGGACTGAATCATCGTTTCCTGGAGAAGATTTCTGGTGGTGGTGAGAGCTTGCGGTATTTATCACCAGATTTCGTGTTGGAGGATACTAGTTATGATATGGAGGTGGAGAGAGCATTCTCAGACAGAATGGTTAAGGTGAAGGCGGCGATGAATGCACAGCATGTGGACACCAAGCTTGAGTTCTTGAAGAGCATTGGGTATGGTGAGAACAAGATAGCCGCACACGTACTTCCTGTTCTGCACAGCACTCGGGAAATGCTGAATGAGCGATTTGACTACCTCCTGGAAAGAGGGGTGGAGTACAAGATGCTGTGTCGGATCGTGAGTGTGTTCCCAAAGGTGCTGAACCAAGGCAAGGAGATGCTCAATGAAAAGTTAAACTACATGACTCTGGATCTGGGATACTCTTTGGAGTATCTTGATTGCTTCCCAGCATTACTGTGCTTTGATTTGGAGAACCGGGTCAAGCCTAGGTATGCAATGCTTCGGTGGCTCCAAAGTTATGGTCTTCTTAAAAGACCATTAGCCCCTGCAACTGTGCTTGCTAACTCAGAGAAGAGGTTCATTTTCAACCTCTACAATATGCATCCTGCAGCGCCAAAGCTGTGGCTCGAGTGCTTCTCTTCAAGAATACACATGGAATATTACCTCAAGAATATACAGTCTCAGCATCCAGATAATGAATAATTAGCTATTGAATTATGTTGGCAAGATTATCAGAGCCGGAGGTACAGAGGATTGTCATCTCCAATTGTGGCATGCTTTCCCTCAGAAGGTACCTCTGAGTTGTTATATTATATCTTCCCATTGTGCAAAATTCTTTGCTCAGCGTGTTTTAGCTGTAGACACTGGATGTAGGATGAAATGAAATATATCAATTCAATAGCCAACCATGTAATTCAATTTTGCAAAAATTGTGCTGTACATTGTAGCTCTGAGACTAGTTACATTTCCGCCCTGTTTGGCGGTTATGTATTTCAAGGAAAGATATTCTGTATTGATCCGAGGTGAAAGACTAGCACTGATAATAATTAACTTTTTGGTTATTGATCGTACCATCATCCTCATATCATTGCATCATGTTGAACTCATGTATAATTCATGATAAGTTCTTCCGAGTGGATGATATTTTCCGGGCTGATCACTCAGCCATGGTATCTTCTCTGGTGACACAATGGTAAGAACATACTATATTAAACATAGATTGCTCGCTTCTGACAGGAAAAAACTTTGATTTTATTTGTATCTCTCTTCTTAATAGGTGGTGAATAAAGGGGCTTCGCAGGGCCATGCATTTGCGGCCGTTAGATCTGGTGCTCCCTCTGATCTGAACCGTCCATTTTTTTCTCTGTGTGAGATAGAAGTCCAGTCCACTAGCGGTAGAAAACCCTACCCGCCGCTCGGGCCCCTCCTTTTGCGCTCGTTTCCATTGCTTCGCCACCACCATTCTTCTCCTCCTTCATCCTCTCCCCGTGGTAGGACAGCGCCGCTGCTGCCTCGTTCCTCCGCTCCTCCCTGTCTGTCAGTCTCCGTCTTGAGCAGGGCACAGTTACCGTATACCGTCTAATCAGAACTGGACTGCATTGGCTGAAAATAACAGGTTAATCACCGCTGAAAACATGTTGACTCTAGATCAGGACACCCCAATCCAGAAAGCCATTGTAGAAGAGTTAAGTGGTAATTAATGGTGGCAGGACAGTCGCTTAATAATGCACTTGAAAAGATTTATTTTTCTACATCCATTGCCATAACATCTGAATAACTGAATAGCCAGATGTTGAAAGTGATGCAATCTTTTGTCAATACACAAGTGTGCTGTTGTGGTTCTCGATTGCTAGTAATTGATTGTACCTAATATTGTTGCATGACGTTATGCAAAAAAGAATCAGAAGTAGTTCTGAGTCAAGTGAGGTTTAACATCAGTGATATTTCTATATGATTGTATTTTAAGTTAGCACCTCCTGCTTTAAAAGAATCATTAGCACCTCCTGTTATTTTGATTCATTCACACCTTTCTTTCATTAGTCATAAGTATCTTCTGCCGCTCTAGGATTATGGCCAATGGTTATCTATCTATGATACAAGATAGAGTCAAAAGGGACAACATGGTATTCTCTGATACAAGTTCATGGCACCTTGGATTGGATCCATATGGCGCATACCAGGAACAAAAACTTCTTATGGTGCAAAGATTCTAGTGGAGGTATAAATATGTATTTAGCTGCAGAGGTGCGTTTATGTAATTAGTTGGGTATGTACCTTTTCTCTTTCATATCTCACACATCTGTTAACACCTTATATGGTTCCATTCTGTAGGTTGGCCACTCAAGGTGATGCAAGGTTCTCTCTTCCATTGTGGGGTTAGCTGCCAGTGCTCACTATTTTTCTCTACCGCAGGTGTGTAAAATCATTTCATTCTTTTGGTTACCATAGTTAAAATTCCTACACCAATTTTGCTATGTAACTCCTGCTACTGATGTTGTTCTAGCATTAGGCAGAATTTGTATTTTATGATCTCCAGTTCTGATTTATTTACATGCCAGCTTGGATCCCACTTCGTTTTTATAAGAAATTGCGTAGTGTTGGTTGGGCTGAATACATGACAAGACCAACTCCTTTTATTCTGACACATAACTTTGTTTAAAGCATTCTGCTTTTATTACAAATATAAAGCGTGTCGGCAACTTTGTAGTTACATCAAGTTCTTTTTTGGCGTCTTTAACTGTAAGTCATTTAATCTTCAGGTTTGATTTCACACTTCCACTTCATGCCCCTGCGTTGTCCACTCTTCCAGACTCAACCAATGTTGCGCTGCAGCTGGCCTCACTACCGGATGATTGTCACACCGCTCATCTCCCTAGGACAACCTTCCGAGGACTGGTCATCGCCTCTTACCATCACAAGAACTATCCATTCTTTGAGTGATTGCAGGTAATCTACAATATTCATAAAGCTTAATCGAAAACCATAGGCGTGAGGGTCACCTTTCGAATACATATTGTGGTCATTGAAAACTTTCCGTGTAGACTTGGTACTGTTCGCTCTGGTGTTCCATGGCAGTGTGCAACATCTATTGGATGATACAAAATGTGTGTTCCCTGCTCTCTTTTTTCATATGTATCTTCATTTATATAGCATTTCCTGTGTTTCAAAATATTTGGCAGTATATTCTGTTAAGTTTTGAATAATAATATCCTAAATAATTTGGATAAACGATAGCTTGATGCGTGCATGTGTAATAAACCCATATATTACTTTGAGAAATGTTTATACAATTTATGCTGCATTGTTGCCTTCTAATTTTTAAATCCTTAGTTTTTTAGCCAGACGGGGAGCATGGGCGCAGCGGTAAAGCTGTTACCTCCTGCAGGTTCGAGTCCTCGAAACAGCCTCTTGCATAAATGTAGGGAAAGGCTGCGTACAAAAGACCCAGAGTGGTCAGACCCTTCCCCCGGACCCTGTGCAAGCGGAGCTACTCAGCAACGTGCTCCAGGCTGCCCCCTTTTTTTAGTTTTTTTAGCCAAAACTTTAGAAATTTCTCTTGCTATATTTTCATTGTGTTGTTACTATTACCTATGTTTATATTCTCTTGCTATCCTTTATTTCTAATCTCCAGATTGACAACCACTAAAATTTGTACAGATAGTAAAAGTAGCTGTACACACTTAGGTCTTACTCTGCAAGTAACCGAACAAATAAGCATTTGATTTCTTAACTGAAGATATGACTATTACCATTTTAAATGATTACCGTTTTCTTCCCTTGGTGGTGCTTACGAAATGGTAACAGCAAAAAACAAGTGACGTGAGGCAGAAAAAAGAAGACATTCCTGAGTTGAGATTGCAAGGTTGAGCATTACAAATCCCTGCTATCTGAATGTGAAGTCAAGACGAAGTCCAAGGTGGAGGAGCTGCAAAAAACTAACATTCTGCAGGTAACCAAAAAAGGCGATATTTCCTTGCAATTCCTCCTTTCAAGCTAAAGAGTGCACTTTCTTAGGCTGTCATTAGTTTTCACCGGGGCATACCTACTCCATGACACCATGTATGATGATTAGTTTCTATGTAGTCCATCTGCTACAATCACAGTTAACTGTTGCTTGACCTTAGACTTTTAAA